>NC_143031.1:22145000-22745000 GCF_057628025.1 Oncorhynchus mykiss
ACAAAACTTGCCGCTATATGGCTAGTGCAGGACAGGCAACTAAACATAGAATAACCCACACAACCAAAATGGAAAATGGCAACCTAAATAGGATCTCCAATCAGAGACAATGATAAACAGCTGTCTCTGATTGGGAACCAATTCAGGCCACCATAGACCTACATATACCTAGACATACTAAAACCCCATAGATATACAAAAAACACTAGACAGGACAAAAACACCCAGACAATACAAAAACTAAACCAACCACCCTTGTCACACCCTGACCTAACCAAAATAATAAAGAAAACTAAGATAACTAAGATCAGGGCGTGACAAAAACAAAATATATTTCATATTTGAGATTCTTTAAAGTAGCCACCCTTTGCCTTGATGACAGCTTTGCACACTCTTGGAATTCTCTCAACCAAGCTTCACCTGGAATGCTTTTCCAACAATCTTGAATGAGTTCCCATATATGCTGAGCACTTGTTGGCTGCTTTTCCTTAACTCTGCAATCCAGCTCATCCCAAACCATCTTAGTTGTGTTGAGGTTGGGTGATTATGGATGCCAGGTCATCTGATGCAGCATTCCATCACTATCCTTCTTGGTCAAATTGCCCTTACACAGCCTGGAGATGTGTTGAGTCATTGTCCTGTTGAAAAACCAATGATAGTCCCACCACAGAATGCTGTGGTAGTCATGCTGGTTAAGAGTGCCTTGAGATCGAAATAAATCACTGACAGTGTCACCAGCAAAGCACCCCCCACCACAACTCCTCCTTCATACTTCACGGTGATAACCACACATGCTGAGATCATCCGTTCACCTACTCTGCGTCTCACAAAGACACGGCGGTTGGAACCAAAGATCGCAAATTTAGACTCATCAGACCAAAGGACAGATTCCACCGGTCTAATGGCCATTGCTGGTGTTTCTTGACCCAAGCAAGTCTCTTCTTCTTATTGGTGTTCTTTATTAGTTTTTTCTTTGCAGCAATTCAACCATAAAGGCCTGATTCACGCAGTCTCCCCTGAACAGTTGATGTTGAGATGAGTCTGTTACTTGAACTTTGTGAAGCATTTATTTGGGCTACAATTTCTGAGTCTGGAAACTAATGAACTCGTCCTCTGCAGCAGAGGTAACTCTGGGTCTTCCTTTCCTGTGGCAGTCCTCATGAGAGCCAGTTTCATCATAGCGCTTGATGGTTTTTGCGCTTGAAGAAACTTTCAAAATGATTGAAATTTTACGCATTGACTGACCTTCAAGTCTTAAGTAGTGATGGACTGCCATTTCTCTTTGCTTATTTGAGCTGTTCTTTCCATAATATGGAATTGGCCTTTTAACAAATAATATTCTGTGTACCACCACTACCTTGTCACAACACAACTGATTGTCTCAAACACATTAAGAAGGAAAAAATTCCACAAATTAACTTTTAAGAAGGCACACCTGTTAATTGAAATGCATTCCAGGTGACTACCTCATGAAGCTGGTTGAGAGAATGCCAAAGGTGTGCAAAGCTGTCATCAAGGCAAAGGGTGGCTACTTTGAAGAATCTCACATCTGTTTAACACTTTTTTGGTGACTACATGATTCCATATGTGTTATTTCATAGTTTTGATGTGTTTACTATTATTCTACAGTGTAGAATAATAGTTCATTGCACGCAGAGTCAGTGTATATGCAACAGTTTGGGCCGCCTTGCTCGTTGTGAACTAATTTGCCAGAATTTTACATAATTATGACATAACATTGAAGGTTGTGCAATGTAACAGCAATATTTCGACTTATGGATGCCACCCGTTAGATAAAATACGGAACGGTTCCGTATTTCAGTGAAAGAATAAACATTTTGTTTTTGAAATGATAGTTTCCAGATTAGACCATATTAATGACCTAAGGCTCATATTTCTGTATGTTATTATATTATAATTATATAATTATGATTTGATAGAGCAGTCTGACTGAGCGGTGGTAGGCAGCAGCAGGCTCGTAAGCTTTCATTCAAACAGCACTTGTGCAATTGCCAGCAGCTCTTCGCTGTGCTTCAAGCATTGCGCTGTTTATGACTTCAAGCCTATCAACTCCCGAGATTAGGCTGGCAATACTAAAGTACCTATTAGAACAACCAATAGCGAAAGGTATATGAAATACAAATGGTATAGAGAGAAATAGTCCTATAATAACTACAACCTAAAACTTCTTACCCGGGAATATTGAAGACTCATGATAACAGGAACCACCAGCTTTCATATGTTCTCATGTTCTGAGCAAGGAACCTAAACGTTAGCTTTTTTACATGGCACATATTGCACTTTTACTTTCTTCTCCAACACTGTGTTTTTGCATTATTTAAACCAAATTGAACATGTTTCATTATTTATTTGAGACGAAATTGATTGTATAGATGTATTATATTAAGTTAAAATAAAAGTGTTCATTCAGTATTGTTGTAATTGTCATTGTTACAAAAAATATATATAAAAATCGGCCAATACATTGGTATCGGCTTTTTTGGCCCTCCAATAATCGGTATCGGCATTGAAAAATCATAATCGGCCAACATCTAATCGAGACAAATATGAACGGAGTAAAGTACAGAGATCCATGATGAAAACCTTCTAAAGAGCGCTCAAGACCTCAGACTGGGGTGAACCTTCACCTCCCAACAGGACAGCGACCCTAAGCACACAGCCAAGACAATGCAGGAGTGGCTTCGGGACAAGTCTCTGAATGTCCTTGAGTGGTCCAGCCAGAGCCCGTACTTGAACCCGATCGAACATCTCTGAAGAGACCTGAAAATAGCTGTGCAGCAACACTCCCCATCCAACCTGACAAAGCTTGAGAGGATGTGCAGAGAAGAATAGGAGAAACTCCCCAAATACAGGTGTGCCAAGCTTGTAGTGTCATACCCAAGAAGACTCTGTAATCAAGCTGTAATCACTGTCAAAGGTACTTCAACAAAATACTGAGTAAATGGTCTGAATAATTATGTAAATCTGATATATGTTTTTCATTTTTAATAAATTAGCAGAAATTTCTAAAAAGCTGTTTTTGCATTGTCATTAAAAACATTTCATCCATTTTAGAATAAGGCTGTAACCTAACAAAATGTGGAAAAAGTCAAGGTGTCTGAATACTTTCCGAAGGCACTGTACCAATAGGTGCCCTTGTTTGTGAGACATTGGAAAACCTCACTGGTCTTTGTGATTGAATCTGTGTTTGAAATGAAGTACTCGACTTAGGGACCTTACATATAATGTGTGTGTGTATGTGTGGGGTATAGAGATAAGATAGTCATTCAAAAATCATGTTAAACACTATTATTGCACACGGAGTGAGTCCATGTAAGTTTGTACAGTATGTGACTTGCTAAGCACATTTTTACTTATTTAGGCTTGACTCAAGCATTTCAGGTTTACATTTTTCATTAATTTGTCAAATATTCTAAAAACATAATTCCCTTTTACATTGTGGGTTATTTTGTATAAACCAGTGACACAAAATCTCAGTTTAATCTATTTTAAATGCATGCTGTAACACAACAACAAAATATTGAAAGGGTTGTTTTGCATAAGAATGCTTTTACCTCAAGTTCACCTCGTCAGATCCCACTCCCCAGTGACATGCTTGAGAGAGGTTTTCCCTGACGCATTTGACAAAATTGACAAGCTGCAGCTGAGTGCGCACGTAATCTGACAATCTCAGGAGACTTCCAACTGAAGTTGGATCTGACTGCAAACGTCCATGTAGAGGCGGGTACTGAGACATTCTACCATTGGCTTTGTTGTAGACCTGCTGTGCTCCCTACTACTGAACTACTGATTTCTATGTCCCAGCCTCCATAGTGGCATTATTCTTCATTATCCTGTTAACATTTGAAGTTGACACCAATTCAGCACAGTATTTTAGATACTGTTTTGCGCCACAACTTTGGCTGAACACAAGACCGGCATACAAATCACGTTGACGTGTGTCTCATCGCTACTGCCTAACGGGAAGCGAAACCATGGCGAATGTGATCGATGGTCACTGGCACGAAGTACTGATCGCTGTGATAGCGATGGATCATTTTGGGGGGAGTGTCTACTGTATATATGTTCATTGTAAAGCTGAAATGAGATTCACAACAATTTGATTTGAAATGCAAATACAATGTCTGACTTAGCGCAATGCCAAATGTAATTTTAAATGTTAGTGTTTACTTATGCTTTGGAAGAATCTGAATCCTTTTTAACATTCCTGTCCATGCGGTAACATTTTTGAATTTCTAATGTAATGCATGTGTTTTGATTTTCTTCTCTTTTTAGGTAAGTGAAACAAATTGCTCCAACTGATTGCAAGCAGACCACCTCAGGCGATCTTATTCAACTGCACCGTGCCGCTGGTAGAGTATCCACACTTCACTCTGAAGCCTGTATTTCTTGTTAGTTAATGTCAAACAAAATAAAAAATGTTACTAGGTCCAATGTTGTGCATCATTATGCATTTGCACTCATTTACAACAATGTGTAAGTGTTCAAAATAGTCCTCTGTAAATGTGACATTTTTTTAGGCAAGCAATGCAAACCAAAGAGCAAGCAAAGATTGTGAATGTTGATGTGGGCTTAGTCTCTCTATTAATTCAGCACCACAAAGCAGTGAAAAACTAAAAGCACTACACAAAGCTTTCAACTGTATCATTGTCAATAATTGCAGGTCTCACTCCAAGTACTTTTTAAAGATGCGGTAGTAAATTACATTTAAGGGGAAGATAGTGCTTTGGCAGTGCGCTGATGTCCCAATCTCACGTCTGTTTCATGTGGTGTAAATGAGTGCAAATTGCATATCAGCCCCCATCATTGCCCCCATCATTGTTCATTTTGTTTCGTGGGGCATGGGGTGGACAAATGTACCCCGGGATCAGATGGTATCTTCCGCATGGGCACTGAGACAACAGCATTACAGGCACTCCATTTTGACAACTGAAAAGATAATTGTCAGGTTGAACTAAACACAGGCTCTGAATACTCTTAAAATGCATTTTATCCTTCCTCCCTCCCTTCACTGATCGGACTTGACTTGATTAGTGCAAGCAAGCTTTCCTCTGCATTGCTTTCGCCAGATGTCATCATGTCAGATCAGTGATTACCACATGACCCTTGAAGGAAAGAAAGAAGGAAAGGATGGATTAATTTTAAGATTATATGCTAGTGTAGGGGACTGATAGCGTTGGTTTGTCTAGTAGTCAGAGGTATGACAATGCAGTTCGATGAATAACAGAAACATATGCTGCATGAAATCATTCATTGCTTTTCCTGATAAATGTTACTGTAGTTCAACAGGTCCTTTGATAAATCACTCCTCTGCCTTATCTGTGTTTGGTTTTCGGGACGGAGAGCCATGTTATTGATGCACACTGCTTATTACAAACAGGACGTGTTCAAACCTGGGCAAGCGCAGTGGGGGCAGTATTATGAATGATAACTTCTTACATTTTTGAAAAGATTGTATCAAATAATAACATAACATGGGAGAAAAGGGGAAATTGATTGCCACGGGCGATGTACAATCCCAGGCAAATACAGTCGTATTAGGTCTCTCAGTTCCATGCTCTTTTGAAATATGTTTTCAACATCATACTTCTGCTTTTATAATTTCCCATTGTGCTCAAACATGTATCGAAATGCTCCAGTCGTGCCATTTTGTTGCTAATTTGGTGTTTTCTGATGTTCCATTTTGGTGTTGCCGTAAGCAAATGAATATGCACCACGTTGATAAAACACCCACCAGGCGAGGCGAAAGGGGACATTGATTGAGGCCGGAAGAGAAATTTAAATGTGCTCTTAACAAATAAATCAACCTCCTTCCAACCTCTGCCTCTATTCTCAAAATCTATTTTTAAAACACCCAACCTTTCCACCGCTAGAATTCTGTTTACTATGGCTCTATGGTAATATGGCTACGGAATGATCCAGACCTTTGACTCTGCACTACTTTAAACTAAATCCAACATACCTCCACCGTCAAATCCCCTGCTCCCTTATCTGTCAAACAGGTATGCCCTTACTAAATAAATAGAAACATTAACAGGCGTCATGGAAAATGCTGCGTTGACTGGAAACAGAGTGGCCCTTTCTTATACCTCCCTGCTCTATCGTTATACCTCCTCACAAAACTTTTGATTGATGTCCCCTTGAGCGAACGGGGTTTGAGGTGTTGCCATGCAGCCAGAATATCGAGTATCTTCTTGCCCCCACTATTAGACAACAGCAGCTTCAAAAAGAGGGCAGACAGAGGGAGAAGCCCAGTGGCTGGCGATAATTGCCTGCCTGCATTCAAGGTCATTTTCAGACGGGGGCTAAAAAGTCATTAGTCCGGGGCCTTCTGTCAGCCCCTATGCTTATCAATTGTCTTGGATTGAGTTGGCAGTGTAACATAACTCAAGCACACTCTTGGTGGTCGGATTGGATTTTAGAAGAAGACCTAGTTGAGGCCTTTCAGATTAAACTTTGAGGCCCAGGACAAACTGAAACAATCTAGGATTAATATCGGTCGCAAAGGGAACCAGGGAGCAAGGGCTCGTTTGTAGCGGTGCAGAAGCAGCAGCATTAGAGCGAAGCGACCAGCCAGAACGAAAAACAGAGAGAGAACCAGAACTAGAGACCGAAAGATCCAGAATGAGAGAGACAAGAATACAGCAGACAAGCAAAGCCACAAAGACTTTCATCCATCCACAAGGTGGAATCTCCATTAGAAGTCTCTCCAGTCTCCACTTTCAATTCCCATCACTTTTTCAGCAGCACAACCCATCTTTGTCCTTTTGGCTGATATCGTCCCTGAAAGGCTTGTGTTGTCCCTTCGTCTAGGGCTTGTTCATTGTTATATCAGCTAGGCTGTGGTAACTCTCGATCACATAGTTTCATGCTCCTTTACTCAGCAGTATAGAAAAAATGGTGATGCAATTGTACTCTCCAATTAGTCTTGGCCTATGTCTGGGGTTTATTGTTAAAAATTCCTCCCACTTTGCCCAGCCTCTGAAATGAAACAGGAATAAATAATATGAACACCACAATCCCATGTGAGTAGTGAAATGTCATGCAGGTAGCGTAGTGCCACTGAGACAACCTTTCCATTTTAATACAGTACGGTCCATTGGCAGCTCCATTGTGCTAATGTCTAAGGCGATGCTGTTGAAATGATTCGTTAACATAATGGCGGAAAGCTAATTGGGCGAATTCCACACCAGATTACGGATAGTGGTAAATCACTTGCCACAACCACCCTGTCAGATATAGCCACACACACACACGCATTAAGGCACACACACAATACAGTCTAAATCGAGTTGATTCTACTTGTGGCTACCTCAGTCACTCACTTTGGGTTGTAGCATAGTGAGGTAGTCTACTTACAGAGGAAAGTAAGGTAAGTCCATCTGAATCCTGAGCAGCTTTCTGAACACAAGTCAAAGCCTGTTGTGTAGCACAATCGCATGAAAACCTGAGCAAATGACACAAGACTTGATACAAGAGTGCAAATTATACCGTGACATTCAAGGGGGCCTCTATTGGGAAAATGTTTTATGTGCCTAATAGTAAAGATAAGTAATTTAATGGTAAAATTGTATTACATTTTAATGCGGCATGACGAAATGTAATGAGTGCGCTGAGAGGGAGTGAGTGTTTTAATAAATAAATTAACAAAACAATAAACACGAAACACAAACAACACACCGACATGAAACAGAGTCAATAACACCTGAGGAAAGAACCAAGAGGAGTGACAGATATAGGAAAGATAATCAAGGAGTTGATGGAGTCCAGGTGAGTGTCATGGGCACACTGGTGCGCTTCACGATGGTGACAGGTGTGCGGGATAATCAACAGCTTGATGACCAAAAGGCCGGAGAGAGAGTATACGTGACAGTACCCCCTCCCCGATGCACGGCTTCAGCCGTAAGATGCCGACAAAAGGGAACGAACCCAGGGATCAGGAGCGGACTAGTCACCCTTGCTGAAGCGCGGGAACACGGCGAGCCGGCTGGGGAGCGGGGAGCCGTCCGGGGCCCGGCGAGCCGGCTGGGGAGTGGGAGCACGGTGATCAGGCTGAGGCCTGACGAGCCGGCTGAGGCAGGGGAGCCCGGCGAGCCGGCTGAAGCAGGGCAGCCCGGCGACCCGGCTGAGGCAGGGCAGCCCGGCGACCCGGCTGAGGCAGGGCAGCCCGGCGACCCGGCTGAGACAGGGGAGCCTGATGAGCCGGGCATGAGAGCCTGTAGCAGCTCCCGGACCCGACGTCACTGACAAAAAAACTGACAAAAAAGAAAAACACTCCCTGATGCTTCCCTTAGATGAGGTAATTGTGTAACGAGTGTGCTGTGAGTCAGGAAGCAAGTACAGGGAGTAAGTGTTTTAATAAATAAACAAAACACGAAAAACACAAACAACGCACCGACATGAAACAGAGTCAATAACACCTGAGGAAAGAACCGAGGGGAGTGACAGATATAGGGAATATAATCAAGGAGGTTATGGAGTCCAGGTGAGTGTCATGAGGTGCTGGTGCGCTTCACAATGGTGACAGGTGTGCGGGAAAGAGAGTATACGTGACAAGAAAACACGCCCAATTCTGATATTTTTTTGACTAATACGTCTTTTCACAAATCACATCAGATCTTTTCACATTAGATATTTTTCAGAGCTGATATGATTGGTCGAAAGACAAATGAGTAAAAGATGATCAGAATTGCGCTGGCTAACTGGTTAAACGCAGCCAAAGGGACAGGTTTGACAATTGTTTTTTATCTGTGTGTGTGTGCATTCATGCATGTATGCGTGTTCCTGGGTATGTTTGTACGTGTGTGTGGATTAAGAAAGGATGAATACCAGCAGACACTGAATCCTGTATTTGAAAATCATATCTAGCTCATTGGAAGCTGTCCTTAGTTGACTTTGTTCCTGAGATTGTCAGATTGGTTTTGGTTTATGCGAAATATGATCTCTAGAGCTGTGAGCTTACTGTTATGATACACAGTACACTATATTCTGACAAGAGCTTTTGAATGGTAATATGTCAAAAGATATGGAACTGTAGGCTGTGTGGGCAAGTATTTGGGCAAATATCTTTTGGGGTTGGAATATGTAGGCTAGTAATTTGACAGTCGGGCAGGTATTTGGCAGTCTTTTGAAATGTACTTAATTATTGGACAGTCCTTTTGAATCTGTCAACCAACTGCATGTCTGTGTGTAGTCAGTCCCTCTGGTCTGTACATCCGTGGTATGTTTTGTGTCTGAGCTAGTGGGAGGAGTAAACTGTAAATCAAAGCCATTCACAGCCATTGTGTTCTGTGGTTTATGAGACTCCGTGGTTGACGCACAATAAAATGTGGGTAAATCCGTTCTTTGACCGATGCTAAGGGACATGTATGTATGTAATCTATTCACCTAGCATACTGTAGCGATATACAACTCTAGACAGTGGTCATCTTATGGAATGTCATACATGTTAATGTCAAACCCACCATCACCACTAACCGCCAAACCCTAAATCAACTCCCATTTATAGCCATCAATATGCATGTATTCTGTTCTACTCACATATCTTTGCTGGCACTGTAGATCTTATTCCAGTTCATCCATATACGTTTGGCCTGACCAGCTTTACCCACCATGTCCTGAATAGGCCATTGTACCCCATTTCTGGGGCTTACACAAACACACGTCGGACTGTAGGATGTCCATTCATTGATGTAACCCTTGTACACAAAAATAGTCATTCTGTGTTTCCCACATATTTATCATGTGCCATTGGATATTCTAGAGGTCACCTACGTTTCTTATTGAATCGATTTTGCCCTGTAATGAACTCTGAATTAATTTTTTCTGGACGCCAATTTGAAATGTCCATGGCTAGCCAACACATTCCAATTGTATCATCATCCATTGGTTGGCCTGGGTTCATTTGGTTCAGTGGTGTTGCCTCATAGCGTGAATGTAAAACAGTGCCTTCAGAAAGTATTCATACCCCTTGACTTATTCCACATTTTGTTGTGTTCAGCCTGAATTCAAAATGGAATACATATTTTCTTTACTCACCCATCTAAACACAATAGCCAATAGTAACAAAGTGAAAACATGTTTTTAGACATTTTTGCAAATGTATTGAAAATTAAATAAATAAACATCTCATTTTCATTAGTATTCACACACGAGTCAATCATTTGTAGAAGCACCTTTAGCAGTGATTACAGCTGTGAGTCTTCTAAGAGCTTTACACAGCTGGATTGTACAATATTTGCCCATTATTATTTTTAAAATTCTTCAAGATCTGTGATGTTGATTGTTGATCATTGATAGACAGACATTTTCAAATCCAAATATCTTCAAGACGATTTAAGTCAAAACTGTAATTAGGCCACTCAGGAACATTCAATGTCTTCTTGGTAAGCAACTCCAGTGTAGATTTGGCCTTGTGTTTTAGGTTATTGTTCTGCAGAAAGGTGAATTCATCTCCCAGTGTCTGTTGGAAAGCAGACTAAACCAGGTTTTCCTCCAGGATTTGGCCAGTGTTTATAGGTGTATTCTGTTTATTTTACTGTATGCTTGCCGATGACAAGCATACAGTACCCATAAAATGATGCAGCCACCACCATTCTTTAAAATATGAAAAGTGGTACTCAGTGCTATGTTTTTTTGGATTTGTCCCAAACATAATGCTTTAAATTCAGGACAAAAGTTCCTATATTTGCCAAATGTTTTGCAGTATTACTTAAAAACCTCTTGGTGTTAGGGGGCAGTATTTTCATTTTTGGAAAAAAAAACGTTCCCGTTTTAAACGGGATATTTTGTCAGGAAAATATGCTAGAATATGCATATAATTGACAGCTTTGGATAGAAAACACTCTAACGTTTCCAAAACTGTAAAGATATTGTCTGTGAGTATAACAGAACTGATGTTGAAGGCGAAAGCCTGAGAAAAATCCAATCCGGAAGTGCCCCAGGTTTTGAAAGCTCTGCGTTCCAATGACTCCCTATATGGCTGTGAATGTACCATCAACGAGCTTATGCTTTCTACATATTCCCCAAGGTGTCTACAGCATAGTGACATCGTTTTACGCATTTCTGTTGATGAATAGCCGTATGGGGGCACATTGCGTAAGTGGTCACATGGTGGCTCCGAGAGAGATTCTCGCGTAAAGTGCAGAGGTAGCCATTACTCCAATCGGTCCTAGAGAAAAAGGAATTGTCCCAACGGATATATTATCGAATAGATATTAGAAAAACACCTTGAGGGTGGATTCTAAACAATGTTTGCCATGTTTCTGTCGATATTATGGAGCTAATTTGGAATATTTGTGGTGACCGCAATTTCCGGGCGATTTCTCAGCCAAACGTGAAGAACAAACGGAGCTATTTCGCCTACAAAAATAATATTTTAGGAAAAAATGAACTTTGGCTGTCTACCTGGGAGTCTCGTGAGTGAAAACATCCGAAGTTCATCAAAGGTAAACGTTTTAATTTGATTGTTTTTCTGATTTCCGTTTGCCTGCTGCTAGCAAGGCATAATGCTATGCTAGGCTATGATAAACTTACACAAATGCTTGTCTAGCGTTGGCTGTAAAGCATATTTTGAAAATCTGAGATGACAGGGTGATTAACAAAAGGCTAAGCTGTGTTCCAATATATTTCACTTGTGATTTTCATGAATAGGAAGATTTTCTAGGAAGATTTATGTCCGTTGCGTTATGCTAATTAGTGTCCGATGATGATAACGGTCCCGTTCACGGGCTGGGCGTTACTACAGGTTAAGTGCCTTGTTGCGAACAGTTTGCATGTTTTGGAATATTTTTTTTCTGTACAGGCTTCCTTCTTTTCACTCTGTCATTTAGATTATTATTGTGGAGTAACTACAATGTTGTTGATCCATCCTCACTTTCCATTAAAATCACCATTGGTCTCATGGTAAAATCCCTGAGCAGTTTCCTTCCTCTCCGGCAACTGAGTTAGGAAGGACATCTGTATCTTTGTAGTGACTGGGTGTATTGTATTGATACACTATCTAAAGCCTAATGAATAACTTCACCACACTCAAAGGGATATTCAGCGTCTGTTTATTTTATTTTTTTACACATCTATCAATTGGTGCCCTTCATTGCGAGGCATTGAAACATCTCTCTGGTCTTTGTGGTTAAATCTGCCTGAAATTCACTACTCGATTGAGGGACCTTGCAGATAATTGTACTGATTGTGTGGGATACAGTTATGGGGTAGTCATTGAAAAATGATGTTTACCACTATTATTGAACATGGAATGAGTCCATGCAACTTATTATGTAATACCGGCAATGAAGACAAGGGGCACTATTTTCAAACCCCACTGAGCCTCTGTAATCCAAAGAAAACCAATGCTAACAAATACATGTAAAATCCCATAGCGAATGCTAGCTAAATTCTAATGAGCGGATGCAAACATTTAATACAGTCTCTGCCATAAACTATTTGCAGGACAGACATCGCAGCTCATAACGTTTTAAAAGTAACTAAAAAATGCTACTCAGAGATTGCTACACACACAAAACCAATATTGATCAAATCAAATCAAATCAAATGTATTTATATAGCCCTTCGTACATCAGCTGATATCTCAAAGTGCTGTACAGAAACCCAGCCTAAAACCCCAAACAGCAAGCAATGCAGGTGTAGAAGCACGGTGGCTAGGAAAAACTCCCTAGAAAGGCCAAAACCTTGGAAGAAACCTAGAGAGGAACCAGGCTATGTGGGGTGGCCAGTCCTCTTCTGGCTGTGCCGGGTGGAGATTATAACAGAACATGGCCAAGATGTTCAAATGTTCATAAATGACCAGCATGGTCCAATAATAATAAGGCAAAACAGTTGAAACTGGAGCAGCAGCATGGCTAGGTGGACTGGGGACAGCAAGGAGTCATCATGTCAGGTAGTCGTGAGGCATGGTGCTAGGGCTCAGGTCCTCCGAGAGAGAGAAAGAAAGAGAGAAAGAGAGAATTAGAGAGAGCACACTTAAATTCACACAGGACACCGAATAGGACAGGAGAAGTACTCCAGATATAACAAACTGACCCTAGCCCCCCGACACATGAACTACTGCAGCATAAATACTGGAGGCTGAGACAGGAGGGGTCAGGAGACACTGTGGCACCATCCGAGGACACCCCCTGACAGGGCCAAACAGGAAGGATATAACCCCACCCACTTTGCCAAAGCACAGCCCCCACACCAGTAGAGGGATATCTTCAACCACCAACTTACCATCCTGAGACAAGCCTGAGAATAGCCCACAAAGATATCCAACCCAGACAGGATGATCACATCAGTTACTCAACCCACTCAGGTGACGCACCCCTCCCAGCGACGGTATGAGAGAGCCCAGTAAGCCAGTGACTCAGCCCCTGTAATAGGGTTAGAGGCAGAGAATCCCAGTGGAAAGAGGGGAACAGGCCAGGCAGAGACAGCAAGGGCAGTTCGTTGCTCCAGAGCCTTTCCGTTCACCTTCCCACTCCTGGGCCAGACTACACTCAATCATATGACCCAGTAAAGACTTAAAGGTTGAAACCGAGTTTGCGTCTCTGACATGGGTAGGCAGACCGTTCCATAAAAATGGAGCTCTATAGGAGAAAGCCCTGCCTCCAGCTGTTTGTTTAGAAATTCTAGGGACAATTAGGAGGCCTGCGTCTTGTGACCGTAGCATACGTGTAGGTATGTACGGCAGGACCAAATCAGAGAGATAGGTAGGAGCAAGCCCATGTAATGCTTTGTAGGTTAGCAGTAAAACCTTGAAATCAGCCCTTGCTTTGACAGGAAGCCAGTGTAGGGAGGCTAGCACTGGAGTAATATGATATTTTTTGGGGGTTCTAGTCAGGATTCTAGCAGCCGTATTTAGCACTAACTGAAGTATATTTAGTGCTTTATCCGGGTAGCCGGAAAGTAGAGCATTGCAGTAGTCTAACCTAGAAGTGACAAAAGCATGAATTAATTTTTCTGCATCATTTTTGGACAGAACGTTTCTGATTTTTGCAATGTTACGTAGATGGAAAAAAGCTGTCCTTGAAATGGTCTTGATATGTTCTTCAAAAGAGAGATCAGGGTCCAGAGTAACGCCGAGGTCCTTCACAGTTTTATTTGAGACGACTGTACAACAATTAAGATTAATTGTCAGATTCAACAGAATATCTCTTTGTTTCTTGGGACCTAGAAGAAGCATCTCTGTTTTGTCCGAGTTTAAAAGTAGAAAGTTTACAGCCATCCACTTTCTTATGTCTGAAACACATGCTTCTAGCGAGGGCAATTTTGGGGCTTCACCATGTTTCATTGAAATGTACAGCTGTGTGTCATCCGCATAGCAGTGAAAGTTAACATTATGTTTTCGAATGACATCCCCAAGAGGTAAAATATATAGTGAAAACAATAGTGGTCCTAAAACGGAACCTTGAGGAACACCGAAATTTACAGTTGATTTGTCAGAGGACAAACCATTCACAGAGACAAACTGATATCTTTCCGACAGATAAGATCTAAACCAGGCCAGAACTTGTCCGTGTAAACCAATTTGGGTTTCCAATCTCTCCAAAAGAATGTGGTGATCGATGGTATCAAAAGCAGCACTAAGGTTTAGGAGCACGAGGACAGATGCAGAGCCTCGGTCTGATGCCATTAAAAGGTCATTTACCACCTTCACAAGTGCAGTCTCAGTGCTATGATGGGGTCTAAAACCAGACTGAAGCATTTCGTATACATTGTTTGTCTTCAGGAAGGCAGTGAGTTGCTGCGCAACAGCCTTTTCTAAAAATTTTGAGAGGAATGGAAGATTCGATATAGGCCGATAGTTTTTTATATTTTCTGGGTCAAGGTTTTGCTTTTTCAAGAGAGGCTTTATTACTGCCACTTTTAGTGAGTTTGGTACACATCCGGTGGATAGAGAGCCGTTTATTATGTTCAACATAGGAGGGACAAGCACAGGGAGCAGCTCTTTCAGTAGTTTAGTTGGAATAGGGTCCAGTATGCAGCTTGAAGGTTTAGAGGCCATGATTATTTTCATCATTGTGTCAAGAGATATAATACTAAAACACTTGAGCGTCTCTCTTGATCCTAGGTCCTGGCAGAGTTGTGCAGACTCAGGACAACTGAGCTTTGAAGGAATACGCAGATTTAAAGAGGAGTCCGTAATTTGCTTTCTAATAATCATGATATTTTCCTCAAAGAAGTTCATGAATTTATCCCTGCTAAAGTGAAAGCCATCCTCTCTTGGGGAATGCTGCTTTTTAGTTAGCTTTGCGACAGTATCAAAAAGGAATTTCGGATTGTTCTTATTTTCCAGCAGTAAGGGCTCTTCGGTACTGCACGGTACTGTCTTTCCAAGCTAGTCCGAAGACTTCCAGTTTGGTGTGGCGCCATTTCCGTTCCAATTTTCTGGAAGCTTGCTTCAGAGCTCGGGTATTTTCTGTGTACCAGGGAGCTAGTTTCTTATGAGAAATGTTTTTAGTTTTTAGGGGTGCAACTGCATCTAGGGTATTGTGCAAGGTTAAATTGAGTTCCTCAGTTAGGTGGTTAACTGATTTTTGTCCTCTGGCGTCCATGGGTAGACAGAGGGAATCTGGAAGGACATCAAGGAATCTTTGTGTTGTCTGTGAATTTATAGCACAACTTTTGATGTTCCTTGGTTGGGGTCTGAGCAGATTATTTGTTGCAATCCAGAGTATGACTGTGACAGTGAGTGGGTCCAGAGACATGTTGGACAAAACCCACTGAGTCAATGATGGCTCCGAAAGCCTTTTGGAATGGGTCTGTGGACTTTTCCATGTGAATATTAAAGTCACCAAAGATTAGAATATTATCTGCTATGACTACAAGGTCCGATAGGAATTCAGGGAACTCAATGAGGAACGCTGTATAAGGCCCAGGAGGCCTGTAAACAGTAGCTATAAAAAGTGATTGAGTAGGCTGCATAGATTTCATGACTAGAAGCTCAAAAGACGAAAACAGCATTTTTTTTTTTGTAAATTGAAATTTGCTATTGATCCAGGAAGCGATTATCTGCTCTTACCAAGAGAAGCTGGATTTTGCAAGAAGCTAACCACTTAACTAGCTAGATGACTAGCTACTAATTTAGCAAACCAAATACATAACTGCTGAGTATTTAGCACATTTTTGACAGTTAACTTAATATTTACAAGATATCTAGCTGGCAAATATTTTGTTTCAATTCCATACTGTAGCTAGATCACCTGGCACATGCTGCACAACAGTGAGTGAGGTCTCTTGTCAATGTGTGCTTGTAAACTAAATCTATTTAAATCAAATCAGATGTTATTTGTCACATGCATCATAGAAAACAGGTGTAGAATAACAGTGACACACTTACTTACAGGTCCATTTCCAACAATGCAGAGTTAAAAATAAACATTTCAATAGTGACACGAGGGATAAAAATACAGTGAATAATGAATAAAAATAACAAGTAAAATAACATGGTTATACAGTATACAGGAAGTGTCTACTGAGTCAATGTGCAGGGGTACAAGGTAATTTAGGCAGCTATGTACTGTACATATAGGTAGGGGTAAAGTGACGAGGCAACAGGATAGATGATAGACAGTAGCAGCAGCGTATGTGGTGAGTGTAGGGCTGTTGCGGTGACCCTATTACAACTACACCTGCGGTCACATGTCATGATTGCAGTCAAATTCCACGTGACCATTTAGTCAAAGTAATTAGGTTTCTCCAAGCTCTTATGCTGCTGCTGGTCATTAGTAGCATACCAAACTTGCTAACTGCCTGGTACTCAGCACTCTATTGTCCCTCTAATCTCCCTGATATCAATGCAAATGTTTTTTTTTAAATCTAATCTAATCAAATACTTCATGAGAACCCATGAGCTAATGTTGCGCTACATTTCTATAGGCTATGTAATTGCGGGAGAAAACAGAGTGATGGCCGTTAATAAAAAGACGAGGATCCCATCAGCTTTCTATAGGCTAGGCCTACTATATTTATTTCAATTAATTAAGCACATAGCTATACTCCTGTTTTAAAGAGAAGCAATCTGGCTGGCATGAAAATAAACAACGCGGAAGTGTCCTCCATTCACTATTTAAGTGCATAGGTGACATGTATTTTTTCACTTTCACATTTTATAAAATGTTATAAATTGATTTGTATTTTAATGAGGGAAATAAGTATTTGACCCCTCTGCAAAACATGACTTAGTACTTGGTGACAAAACCCTTGTTGGCAATCACAGAGGTCAGATGTTTCTTGTAGTTGGCCACCAGGTTTGCACACATCTCAGGAGGGATTTTGTCCCACTCCTCTTTGTAGATCTTCTCCAAGATTAAGGTTTCGAGGCTGACATTTGGCAACTCGAACCTTCAGCTCCCTCCACAGATTTTCTATGGGATTAAGGTCTGGAGACTGGCTAGGCCACTCCAGAACCTTAATGTGCTTCTTCTTGAGCCACACCTTTGTTGCCTTGGCCATGGGTTTTGGGTCATTGTCATGCTGGAATACCCATCCACGACCCATTTTCAATGCCCTGGCTGAGGGAAGGAGGTTCTCACCCAAGATTTGATGGTATATGGCCCCGTCCATCGTCCCTTTGATGCTGTGAGGTCCCCTTAGCAGAAAAACACCCCCAAAGCATAATGTTTCCACCTCCATGTTTGACGGTGGGGGTGGTGTTCTTGGGGTCATAGGCAGCATTCCTCCTCCTCCAAACAAGGCGAGTTGAGTTGATGCCAAAGAGCTCCATTTTGGTCTCATCTGACCACAACACACAACATCTGACCACAACACTTTCACCCAGTTGTCCTCTGAATCATTCAGATGTTCATTGGCAAACTTCAGACGGGCGTCCTTCACGGCGTAGTGAGTTACCAATTGTTTTCTTGGTGACTATGTTCCCAGCTGCCTTGAGATCATTGACAAGATCCTCCCGTGTAGTTCTGTGCTGATTCCTCACCGTTCTCATGATCATTGCAACTCCACGAGGTGAGATCTTGCATGGAGCCCCAGGCTGAGGGAGATTGACAGTTCTTTTGTGTTTCTTCCATTTGCGAATAATCGCACCACCTGTTGTCACCTTCTCAGCTTCTCACCAAGCTGCTTGGCAATGGTCTTGTAGCCCATTTTAGCCTTGTGTAGGTCTACAATCTTGTCCCTGACATCCTTGGAGAGCTCTTTGGTCTTGGCCATGGTGGAGAGTTTGGAATCTGATTGATTGATTGCTTCTGTGGACAGGTGTCTTTTATGCAGGTAACAAACTGAGATTAGGAGCACTCCCTTTAAGAGTGTGCTCCTAATCTCAGCTCGTTACCTGTATAAAAGACACCTGGGAGCCAGAAATCTTTCTGATTGAGAGGGGGTCAAATACTTATTCCCCTCATTAAAATGCAAATAAATGTATAAAAAAATTTGACATGTGTTTTTCTGGATTTTTTTGTTGTTTTTCTGTCTCTCACTGTTCAAATAAACCTACCATTAAAATTAAAGACTGATCATTTCTTTGTCATTGGGCAAATGTACAAAATCAGGATCAAATACTTTTTTCCCTCACTGTATAAACAGTGCATGAGTTTCAACTTTGGGGAAGATAATTTTCACCATAAAAATGCACCTTTACAATAAAAGATGCATAATTGCATTTGCGGTCACTTTTGATAATGGTGTGTTCCGCTAATGGAACATTCACACTTATAGCCTACTACCATGTGTACCATGTGCTGCGCTAATAATGTGAAGAAATAGCCTAATTGTTTATCAACATTTTAAGCTAAACATTCTGATCTGTTGCATCAGCCACATTGCATAAAACATTTTTTTTTGTTGCTAATGGTTGTATTAATTTGGGATCTATTGCATCCCACAACTGTCCCAGACTTTGTTTGGAATATTTATTTATTGCAAATAATATAATAGGTCGACTTTTGTACTATGGGGTATAGTAGATTGACATAGGCTAGTGCTTTTGCTGTTCTTTTGGTCTACTCATCTTGTTGGCTTACGGAAAAGTAAATGTGGACATTTCTTTCAATATCTTCAATATGCCCCTCGGAATTGGATAAGGACGCACGCAGTGGCATCTGATCACGTGACTGCGAGCCATGTGAGTGAGAGGCAATTCGGAGTGCGCAGCACACTCAGGGAGAAGGGCACACTGCAGCACTCCGGGCCACAAAATACATGTTTTTTTAGGGTGTGTTATGGCCACAAAGGAGATGGTGCCGTGAAATTTGAGGCATTATCGAGTGCTTTTGGAGTGTGTACAGCCTGCCTGCACAAAAAACAAAGCAGGCATAATTCAAGCAGGCAATGAGCCTCGTCGGGTCTTTTTAAAAATGGCGGGTGGGGAAGCAAAACTAATGCGTGATAGTGAAAAGGAGAGATGTCGTGTGGGGAAACTGCTTTTTTTCACTCGATCTGTCCAACTTATCACCTTATCGCCTCTAAAATGTAAATAAAACACTATAAATAGTTTATATAATGTGTCATTACATACCTTTGAAGGTTTGTGTCGAATTTGAATTAGGTAGCTTTGCTAAAGTGATCTTCAGAAGTAAACATTGTCTTTTGAGAGTCATGATCGCTTGCAGTTACGATGCAAAAAATGACTAGGCATCCCCCCTTACCCTCATCACTGTCCATTTCTTGTTTTTAAACAAAGAGAGAAGTGCTACACCTGGTGGAGAAAGATTGTAAGACAGAAATAGTTGCTTTACGCGTGCTGTACGTTACGGCATGACTAGTTTTCTCCAATACTATAGAGCCATTACCATGTCGATCAACGCTTGAATAGAAACCTAGTTCACACCCCAGATTTTGAAGTCAACACAGTCACCACAGTCCCGTTAGTTTTCTTTGCAGCCTCATTTGAATGTCGCAGTTGCGCACATTTGTACGGAATTGGGTGAGTTTACGTTAGCTAGCCATCCCATAATGTAAGTTGTTGGGTAAAGTGAAATTAATGAACTTGTGAAGATAAAATAAATACATCATTTTGAGACCTGGGATCTTTAGGCATGTGCATTATCTTTTTGTGCTTGCTTATTACCTAGCTATATCTGGTTGGATCACTGAGTTTCAAATAATAGCCGAAAAAATCCATGTTTGGTTAAACTATAGTTCTTATAACTAGGGAAAAGAAATAACAATATTCCCCAACATCCGTATGTATCTGGACAGTGACATTATTCAAAACATGCTGTAATTTCTAAATGGTTCATTTGAAACACATTCACTTTAACCCCATTGTCATTGTATCTTTGAAAATCCAATGTGCTGGACTACAGAGCCAAAACAAAAATGTTGTCATTGCCCAAATACTTACAGATTGCACCTTGTGCTGGTTTAAGTTAATTTGTATAAAACCAAACTGGTCAGGCTATATACATTTTGCCCAGATTGATACAATAATTTTGTCCACAGAGGAAACATCCATTAAAGATGACATACTACAATATGCTCACCTCTGCAACAACAAACAAATGAACCAAGGAACTATCAAACACCTCAACTTGCAAGCAAGCAAATATGTCTGAAATGATGGAAGTGGGAGGAGCAAGGTGCATCTCACAGGCAACCGTTGACAAGCTTGTCATTCATTTGATCTGTGAGGGCCAACAGCCATTCTCTGTGGTCAAACAACCAGCTTTTAAAGAGTTGGTAACCACTGCATCCTCAATGCAAAGTTATCTCCTTAACTACTGTTCGTTCAAGAATAGATGAAGCTGCCAATCACATGAAGAAGACGGTTATGGCACACCTTGGCAGGGTAAATTATGTTGCCACCACCACTGATTGTTGGACAGCTCATCAAAGGAGTTATATCGGGGTCACATGTCACTGGATAGATGAAGAAACTCTGGTGAGACGTTCTGCTGCACTCGCTTGCAAGAGATTGAGAGGTTCCCACACATTTGATGTGTTTGCAGGTGCCCTCGATGACATCCACTGTGCATAAAGGATCAGGGATCAAGTGGTAAGAACCACAACAAAGTGGATCAAACTTTATCAAAGCATTCAATGTTTTCGGTGAGCAGAGCCAGGCAGTCGAGTCAGCAGACCAAGACTCAGATGCTGAAGAGCCAGCAGAGCAGGTTGAATACCAAGACTCCTATTCCATCATGGAAAATGACAGTGGCCTAGACTATCAACTCCCTCAGCATCAACAGTGTGCATGTCACCTGCTGAACCTCATTTCAACAACAGATTCTGCGTTGGCAGAAACAAATAGTGAAAGCTACAAAAGGTTGTCTGGGTGGTCTTTTGCCATATGCCAAGCCATGTGGAATAAAACGGTCCGGACAACCTTAGCTGCTGAAGTTGTAGAGAATGAGTACAAACTGCAGTAGATCCATCCAAATCAAACACGTTGGAACTCAACTTACCTGGCTGTGGAGAGGATCACACGTATCATACAACAGAAGGGGGAGGATGCCATAAGAAATGTGTGTGAAGAATTAAAAGTGAAAATGTGAGTAGCAATTATTTGAATCAATGTAATGTTTTCCTATTACAGTAATATGTATTGTCCATGAAACGTTAGTATTCTAAGAGGTATTACATCTACCTTACCTTGTCTTTCAGGCTGAGCCCGGCAGAAATGTCCTTCTTGAATGAGTACTGCAAAGTGATGAAGCCTTGAACGTTCTACAGTCTGAGACCAACACGCATATGGCGTGGCTGCTGCCAGTGATCTTCTTAAAACTAAAAACAAAACTTCAAAGGCTGGAAGCGTCTTGCCAAATGTATCTACCACTATCAGAGCCATTCAGAACGGTCTCCAAATGCGCTTTGGAGAAATAATGGAGGAGCCACAGCTTATTGCTGCAGCAATCCTTCTGCGAAAGTTCAAGACTTCTTGGACTGACAAAACTGATGTCATCACTGCCGGTATGATTTATTTTAACCTCATTGTCCATATAATGATATATGTTGGTCTTTGAGTCTTTTCTTGAATTGTTTTCTGTTCTGTTTTTCTTTTTTTCATTATTTAAGTTGCATTTTCAGGTGTTGTACAATCATCTTTGTATATATCTATGTCTGGGTACAGCCAGACATGGACTCACCTCATTAGAGAATTTGTTAGGTCAGAATGTATTTGAACAACTCAAATCAATCTCAGTATCTGAGAGTAACAACTGTGTTAGAGCTAATTGCAATGCCAATAATATGACTGTGTTGCCAGCCACATACTACAGAGTTTGCCGAAAAACTGAAATTGTGAATGTTGTGTTGTTTCCAATGTACAGGTTTGGTGTACCTGAAGAATCATCTTGACACAATCACACAGGACGAGACTGAGCATCTAAGGCAGCATTAATCTGATAAAGAGGGTTTCTTCTCATTACTGACAACCGAACGGTCAGAAGGTACAGGGCAGCTGGATGGGTATCTTGCTGGTCCATCGGACAAAATAGATTTACATAATTTGTTTCCGTACATAAAAAAGTTGTCCCTCAAACTCAACACAGGCCTGCCTGCATCTGCCGCCTGTGGGCGCCTTTTTAGCTGTGCTGGACTACTCTTCACTGCAAAGCGAGCCGGGATAGACTCAATTAACTTAGAAAATCAGCTCCTACTGAAACTGAATGGCAAATTCAGAGAGAAGTGAATCATTTAAGGGTTCGATAGGTAGTTCCACAAAAATATTCCTTTTTAACATTCCTTTGAACATTTGTATATGTGAAGTTGAAGATTTAATATTAAAATCAGCTGTGCTGGATCTTATCTTGTTGGTTATTTTCTGGTGTTTTATGGAACATTTAGCCTGTCAAGCATTACATGTAAACAATATTACATATACGTATTACATATACAGTTGCCACACCCTTTCCCATGAACTTCCATTCTTGTAAAAGGAGAATAAAAATAACCATCAAAATTGAAATAGCAAATTACTTTAGAAGTAACTTAGTAACTTTAACTCTGAGTACTTTTTAAATGTGCTACTTTTTATTTCTACTTGAGTAGTTTTTTACACCGGTACTTTTACTTCTACTTGATTACAATTTAATTTAAGTAACAGTATTTCTACTTTTTACAGGATTTTACAGTACTCTTTCCACCCCTGCCCATTGGTAGGATAGTCTTAATCGTATATATTCAAGTTTGTTTTCCAATGATTGCACGTTGGCCAATAAGTGGTGGTTTACCTACTCTTCGGCAAATTCTTACAAGGCACCCCGCCCTCCTCCCCCCTTTCTCAGTTTTTTCTTCACGCTCATGACAGGGGTTTGGGCCTGGTCTTGACAAGGCAGTATATTCTTTGCGTTGTACTCATTAAAGAAAAATCTTTGTCCAGTTCGAGGTTAGTAATCACTATTCTGATGTCCAGAAGCTCTTTTAGGTCATAAGAGATGGTAGCAGCAACATTATGTACAAAATGAGTTACAAACGATGTGAAAAAACAAACAAAATAGCACAGTTGGTTAGGAGCCCGTAAAACGGCAGCCATCCCCTCCCGCGCCATTATTGCTGTCAGTATACAATATTACGCCCAAGCCTGTGTGGCTCAATTGGTAGCACATGAAGCTTGCATCATCAGGATTTTGAGTTTGATTCCCACTGGGGTCACCCATACAAAAAATGTATTCACACATACTGTCACTTTGGATAAGTGCTAAAATGGCAAATAATTGAACTAATGTCAGGTGACATATACAGTAACTACTATGGTTAAATGTCAACATTTGGACCTATTTTGTTAATGTATTTTGTTAATGTATTTTAATACCTATGTCCTGTCTCAGATGAAACAGGTGGGTTTGTGTCTGTAATGTGCCCCTGAATATATTAACTATGCCATGTCTTTTTGGTTGTGTTTACCTGCATGTGAATACATAAAGCACTTGGTAACACTTTATCCAATGCCAATTGAACTACAGTGAAAAAATATCTGACTTCACTGAGTAACAGTTCATATAAAGAAATCAGAAAGTCAGTCAATTGAAATAAATTCATTAGGCCCTAATCTAGGGATTTCACATGACTGGGAATACAGATATGCTGGTCACAGACACCATTTGCCTCATGCAGCACGACATCTCCTTTGCATAGAGTTGATTAGGCTGTTGAAGATGCATATGAGCTTCCCTGAGAGTTTGTGCATACGTTTTTGTTTGTGCAAACCAACAGTTTCATCAGCTATCGGGTGGCTGGTCTCAGGTGAAGCCGAATGGACGTACTGCTAATTCTCTAAAATGACGTTGGAGGGACCAATGTTTTTGATTAATATAGTTTACTTCAAGTGAATAAAAAATTGTTTCAGTAACTGATTTGAACCCTTTCAATGCTGTTTAGCAATTCACTTTATATATATATATATATATAATAATGTTTTATTTATTTTTTGCTTTGACAGTTTGGGCACCTGACAGGCTGACTACACCGCTCGTGTCGCAAAATACATTTAGAAAGCTATGTTATTCAATTATTGCACCCACACTGCTCGCACGCGCCAACGAGCGTCTGCGTTGCCTAGGGATAAAATAGAAGTTCTAAGTTCTATATTCAGTTCTATTTCTGATGCAGATTGCGCTGCAAATCCTGCCTCTCCCATCTCCTCATTGGTTTATAGAAGCAGGTACCCACGTGCCGTCTCCTCATTGGTTATACTCACGTGGGTGACTGAAAGACGAGCAAGCTCAGTGGCGGTAATGCACCTAATTTATGAATGTTGCCAATCGCAATATAAAGTCAAGAGAAGAAAAATCCTGGAAGGAAAAGAGATGACTAGAAACAATTCGTTTGACCGTTTTATGTGTGGAGTAGAGGACCTTGTGCATTTAAGGCTAAATAACAACTCAATGTTTATATCCCAGCACAAATTATCTAGCAACAGCAAGCTAGCTAAATATGACAAATTAGCTAGAAAGTGCAAGCTAACTAGCTAAATTGCCATAAATGTTTAATGCTTTTCGACTTGTCCCCAAATTAATATAATTGGTTCAGAGTTTGTTTTGATATTTTACCCTGTGTGTCGTGATCCATTTGGTGTAGGGGGACAAAATAAATGTATGCATGATGGTGCATGCGCACAGCCGGTTTGGGTTCCGTGTAAGTACTCTCCCAGACTGAGTATAATGAATTGCCTCTAAACTCAATTTTCATTACAAATACAATATGCCAGGAGAAACAAATTGCAATACTGATTTCTCATTTAAATCAGTTAATTTTTTCCTCAAAATTGTGTGCAGCGAGACGTTGATATATTATCAGCAATCCATTAAATATGTTTTTAATAAGACACCTAATCCAAGGGGCACAAGAACACTGGCATGGATGCTTGACTTCTGCTAAAGGAAGTGATTTAATGTCACTCTTGTTTTTTATTAGCCCTGCATATACCCCAGACAATGTGTAGAAAACAAAATTAATCATTGGGATTGTCATTTTTTGGGGTGAAAGGTACTTAAATGCAAGATTCATTTAAATGCAGGCCTTCTCCATTTCCAATACTTCACAGAAACATGGTGGAATTACACGGAGAGACTAGGTATATAAACTGTCAAATCAATGACAGATAATGAAATCTGCGGGGAAAAGGTAAAAAATAAAACGAATTGGACCACACCTTTAATGAAGACTCACGTATATTCTGCTATCCAGGATAACATTCCCAATAGTCGTATACAAAGTACTCAGAATCACTATATTCTCTAACTTTTGTTCCAAAAGGAATGTGGATATGTTCTTTCACAATTGTGCACTCTCCTCAAACAATAGCATGGTATTATTTCACTGTAATGTCTACTGTAAATTGGACAGTGCAGTTAGATTAACAATAATTGAAGGTGTCTGCCCATATCAGATTTGTCTATGTCCTGGGAAATGTTCATGTTACTTACAACCTCATGCTAATCACATTAGCCTACGTTAGCTTAACCGTCCCGCGGGGGTGGGGGACACACCGATCCCATAGAGATTAAAGGCCTAATGCAGCCATTTTTATCGCAGTATTTAATATTTCTGGGTAACAATTAAGTACCTTACTGTAATCATTTTCCATAAAAATTTCTCAAGCAAGGATTTGGCTAGGACTGTCTGGGAGTGGTCTATGGGGAGGGAAAACTGAAAACTAGCTGTTTTGGCAGAGAGGTTTGGAACTCTCTTTGTTTTTTGTCTATTAACTAATTTACCGCCTGGTGATGCCAGGCAAGCTGAAACGAACGCCACCCATGCAAAACCTGCTGAATAGAAGGTCCTGTGTAGATTTTATTTTCCCACCAGCAACTATTAGGAAATAACAATGATCACATTTTTTTCACGCTTTCACAGTTTTAGTTTTATCAGCTGTTGTACAATATGATACAAAAAACAGGTAAAAATAATCATTTTGACGGCACTGGGCATCAGCATAAAAAATTAAGTTCAATTATTGAAGTAAATTTTACTTTTCTAGACCAGTTTAGGCGCTCTGCCATCTTACACTGTCCAATGGACACAACTGCTCTACTTTTTAAAACTAGACATTATTTTAATCCCTCATATCCTTCCTACTTCCAATATATTATTGCTATTTCAGACATTCTATCCAGAATGGGCACACCGTCAATGATTTGTCTGATGAAGTGCGGTGAGCAATTTCTAATGGCTCATTGTGTACGTAAATAATTTACTGTGTGAGAAGGCAAAGTATTTAATTAACCTAACATGATGAAATTGCCTCTTACTGTCCTACATATCATTAAGAGCTCATTTGTATATTTCTAATTAAGTGTGAGCAAGTTTACTAACTATACTAACACCTACGGATGCAGCATCAGTCAAGCTACGGGACCTTTACTATTATTACTATATATCTCAGTTATTCCTAGACCGCTGCCTCTGGATAGAGAAGTGTACTGCACTGTATACTGGGAAAGTGCCACTGCATGAGTTGTTGGGCAGGAACGATCTGGCTACAGGCTGAGGTAGTGTTTTAATTGGTTAACTGCCATGCAGTATGTTATGCATACATCAATGCTCTTCCACGTTTACACAGAGGGGAAAACATGTTTTTCTATTCCATTTGCTGTCAGCCAAAACATGTTTCTCCCTCTCGACGGTAGATTATTAACATAAACATTACCTAAATATGCATCTTTCCCTCAGAAGTCATCACGCTGACCACATTTGTTGAATCATTTTATGTTATTGATGACCCTGTGTGGTTCTCTATGCTCTTCATAGCAGTCAGACCATCACAGACAGGATAGTGATTTTGTATGAGGCTTGCACTCTCTCATTAGACATCTGTCCATCTGCAACAACACTGCTGTTACTGACTAGATAGAGATGATTCATTCATACCCTTAAATGGTCCAGGATCAAACACATGCAAAAGGAGTCTGCACTGTTGATTGTCTGTGTCATTTGTGATGATTCTTTGCGGTATATGATGTGATTATGCTGTGCCCCCCAGTTGGGCCCCGCCGATGAATCAGTAGGCGTGTAAATTGCGGACGATGATGAGTTTGATTAGTATTATTGTAGCAACGATTAAAATGCAATCTGGGAATACATAATTAGCATAAGCCATTTGATGAGTGGCCACGATATTACCACATTGTTTTATCAGCTGGGGCATAATTAACATTGCATAATGATGACTCGGCATAGTGCCAGGAAAACTCTTGCAGCAAACAAGAATCCCCAAGAATGTGTGGGCGTGTCATGATAAACCAAAGTGTAAGATGATATGTGACAGGAGATTTTGAGTAGGAGAGGAAGAAATAAAACAATTTGGGGAGTTTTAGGCCAAGTTATCCCACAATACCCGGCGGCGGGGCCCAGTCAATGGCTCCTGAATGATGTCAAGAATCTTGGGTAATAAACAGACTCCTTAGTGCCACACCGGCTTAATTATTTAAAATTTTGGAATCTCATTACTCCAAAAAGCTCCGGCAACACATGATTAATGACACCACTCTAATTATACATGCAGTGTTGGAAGGTGTTTGATAATCTCATCTACAGGAATATTTATCACATTTTATTGCCAGTGGTGTTCAGATAATTCCTTTACCCACCACCCCCCAACCTCCTCCATGCACTCATCCAACATCTTTAAATATACTGTATGGAAATAGAGAAATAGAACAATGCAGCAGCGGTAACAGGCGGGAAAAAATTATGTCACAGTGAAAAGAGAGGGTAAATATTAGGTGAGAAGGGACATTGGGAGTTTATAGCCATCTACGACAAGTCATTAACTGTCGCCGAGTGGAGGGCTGAAGGGCAGGCTCGTAAATGTACCCAAATATTTGTGACACCCTTGGAGGGCACGTTGAGCGCCATTTTAAAAATTAATAAAGGGGACAGTGTGTGTCCACACAAACTCACACACTACCGGTGTGCTCTTAGGTAAAGCACTGTGTTGACATTGCAGTCAACTCACGGTGCATTCGGAAATTTTTCAGACTTCTTCCTTTTTACACATTTTGTTACATTACAGCGTTATACTAAAATGGATTTCATTTTTTCCCCCTCATCAATCTACAGTACACACAATACCCCATAATGACAAAGCAAAAACAGGTTTTTAGAAATGTGTGCAAAATAAACAACAAATATTACATTTACATAAGTATTCAGACCCTTTGCTATGAGACTCGAAATTGAGTTCAAGTGCATCCTGTTTCTATTGATCGTCCTTGAGATGTTTCGACAACTTGATTGGAGTCCACCTGTGGTAAATTCAATTGACTGGACATGATTTGGAAAGGCACACACCTGTCTATTTTTTTATTTTTTATTTCACCTTTATTAGTTGAGAACAAGTTCTCATTTGCAACTGCGACCTGGCCAAGATAAAGCAAAGCAGTTCGAAACATACAACAACACAGAGTTACACATGGAATAAACAAACATACAGTCAATAATGCAGTAGAAAAAAAGTCTATATACAGTGTGTGCAAATGAGGTAAGATAAGGCAATAAACAGGCCATGGTGGTGAAGTAATTACAATATACCAATTCAACACTGGAGTGATAGATGTGCAGAAGATGAATGTGCAAGTAGAGATACTGGGGTGCAAAGGAGCAAGATAAATAAATAAATACAGTATGGGGATGAGGTAGTTGGATGGGCTGTTTATAGATGGGCTATGTACAGGTCCAGTGATCTGTGAGCTGCTCTGACAGCTGGTGCTTAAAGCTAGTGAGGGAGATATGAGTCTCCTGCTTCAGTAATTTTTGCAGTTCGTTCCAGTCATTGGCAGCAAAGAACTGGAAGGTAAGGCGGCCAAAGGAAGAATTGGCTTTGGGCTTTGTAGATGACCTGGAGCCAGTTGGTTTGGCGACGAGTATGAAGCGAGGGCCAGCCAACGAGAGCGTACAGGTCGCAGTGGTGGGTAGTAAATGGGGCTTTTGTGACAAAACGGATAGCACTGTGGTAGTCTGCATCTAATTTGTTGAGTAGAGTGTTGGAGGCTATTATGTAAATGGCATCACCGAAGTCGAGGATCGGTAGGATGGTCAGTTTTACGAGGGAATGTTTGGCAGCATGAGTGAAGGATACTTTGTTGCGAAATAGGAAGCCGTTTTTAAGATTTAATTTTGGATTGGAGATGCTTCATGTGAGTCTGAAAGGAGAGTTTACAGTCTAACCAGACACCTAGGTATTTGTAGTTGTCCACATATTCTAAGTCCGAACCGTCCAGAGTAGTGATGCTGGACGAGTGGGCAGGTGCTGGCAGCGATCGGTTGAAGAGCATGCATTTAGTTTTACTTGCATTTAAGAGCAGTTGGAGGCCACGGAAGGAGTTGTATGGCATTGAAGCTCGTCTGGAGGTTAGTTAACACAGTCCAAAGAAGGGCCAGAGGTATACAGAATGGTGTCGTCTGCATAGAGGTGGATCAGAGAATCACCAGCAGCAAGAGTGACATCATTGATGTATACAGAGACGAGAGTCGGCCCGAGAATTGAACCCTGTGGCACCCCCATAGAGCCTGCCAGAGGTCTGGACAACAGGCCCTCCGATTTGACACACTGAACTAGTCTATGTAAGGTCGCACAGTTGACCTTGTATGTCAATGCAAAAACCAAGCCATGAGGTCAAAGGAATTGTCTGTAGAGCCCTGAGACAGGATTGTGTCGAGGCACAGATCTGGGGAAGGTCCCTAAGAACACAGTGGCCACCATCATTCTTAAATGGAAGAAGTTTGGATCCACCAAGACTTTTCCTAGAGCTGGCTGCCAGGCCAAACTGAGCAATCGAAGGGTGTAGGTCAGGGATGTGACCAAGAACCTGATGGTCACTCTGACAGAGCTCCAGAGTTCCTCTGTGTAGATGGGAGAACCTTCCAGAAGGACAACCATCTCTGCAGCACTCCACTAATCAAGCCTTTATGGTAGAGTGGTCAGATTGAAGCCACTTCTCAGTAAAAGGCACATGACAGCCCGCTTGGAGTTTGCCGAAAGGCACCTAAAGGACTCTCAGACCATGAGAAACAAGATTCTCTGGTCTGATGAAACCAAGATTGAACTCTTTGACCTGAATGCCAAGTTTGGAGGACGTAACGGGTCTGAATAAAAGCTATTGCTTGTCAATTGCTGTCACTGCTTCTTTTAAATAAAATGACACATGATTGACACATGAAGTTTTGTTTTAACGCTGCATTCTCTTTCTGTCCTCAAAAACTCAAAGCTGTGCTTAGATCTAATCTGTGTTTGATTCTTCAGATCTGCAACCTTAAAATATTACCTTTCTGTTTCTCTGACTTAAATGTGTCTGGAAGTGCTTATTATACGTTTTTATACGTGCATAATGGAGATTGATAAGCGAGGTTTCCTCAGAGTTGATGCTAAAGCATACACACTCGGTTGTGTGTTTGTGAAGTCGTGCACAGATGGAGAGGTGGACTGCTTTGCATCCATCAACGTCAATAGATTCTGTCTACTCTCTTCCCGTTATCAATCACACAGCTCCAGGAAAAATATTACTGGCGCCGCTGAGGGGGAATGAGATTGAGAAAGAAATCCATGGAACATTTAAAGGTTGCTGTGCTAGTTAATGTATAATGTGGAGTCTTGAGTTTTGTTTAGTTGTAGTCCAGTGTTGATTACTGATTACTGGTAGTACGGTGGCCCTAAGAGGCAAAGTAGCTTTGGACTAAGGAGCTAATTTTCTACAAGGAGGGAAATTAGGGAGGTACATCCCAATATTATCTCCTTTCTCCTGAAGTGTGCACTTGTTCATTACTTCCCACAAACCTATAAACATCGGATTGGTGAAGGCATGGGCTTGTAGGGGTTTCCACCATATTTCTATACAAGTAATTGACTTTCAAATCATTGAAGGGAAGTGAACAACTGCAGACTTTGGGAAGAATGAGAGATAATAGCCTAGGTCTCTGGCCAGGAAAATGTTTGTCTGGAAGAGTTTATGGATGCTAATGGTATATGCCTTAAGTGTTTGACTTCTCAGTCCTTTTAGCTCATGATTGTGTCCTCAAACTCCAATTCCCACTTCTACCAATTTAGAAATGCCCTGGAAGACTCCATTATTCTTGACATTTTTGGCAGTAAAGTCAGATATTGATCTATAACTCTAGAAAATAACCTCTTGGTCGGTTTTATTTTCATATTGACTTATTGACAGCTTGCTTAACCTACTGAAATGGCTTTCCAGGAAAGTGTGTACATTACTTAAAAAAATGGTATAACGGTTTTGGAAAATTGCATTGATTCATGTTCATACTGTAAGTAAAAATTTTAAGTTGAAATTTGCCTTTGTGTAATACTGTGTCTTTTCAACATAATACACTGCTCAAAAAAATAAAGGGAACACTTAAACAACACCATGTAACTCCAAGTCAATCACACTTCTGTGAAATCAAACTGTCCACTTAGGAAGCAACACTGATTGACAATAAATTCCACATGCTGTTGTGCAAATGGAATAGACAACAGGTGGAAATTATAGGCAATTAGCAAGACACCCCCAATAAAGGAGTGGTTCTACAGGTGGTGACCACAGACCACTTCTCAGTTCCTATGCTTCCTGGCTGATGTTTTGGTCACTTTTGAATGCTGACAGTGCTTTCCCTCTAGTGGTAGCATGAGACGGAGTCTACAACCCACACAAGTGGCTCAGGTAGTGCCGCTCATCCAGGATGGCACATCAATGCGAGCTGTGGCAAGAAGGTTTGCTGTGTCTGTCAGCGTAGTGTCCAGAGCATGGAGGCGCTACCAGGAGACAGGCCAGTACATCAAGAGACGTGGAGGAGGCCGTAAGAGGGCAACAACCCAGCAGCAGGGCCGCTACCTCCACATTTGTGCAAGGAGGAGCAGGAGAGCACTGCCAGAGCCCTGCAAAATTACCTCCAGCAGGCCACAAATGTGCATGTGTCTGCTCAAACGGTCAGAAACAGACTCCATGAGGGTGGTATGAGGGCCCGACGTCCACAGGTGGGGGTTGTGCTTACAGCCCAACACCGTGCAGGACGTTTGGCATTTGCTAGAGAATACCAAGATTGGCAAATTCGCCACTGGCGCCCTGTGCTCTTCACAGATGAAAGCAGGCTCACACTGAGCACATGTGACAGACGTGACAGAGTCTGGAGACGCAGTGGAGAACGTTCTGCTGCCTGCAACATCCTCCAGCATGACCGGTTTGGTGGTGGGTCAGTCATGGTGTAGGGTGGCAATTCTTTGGGGGGCCGCACAGCCCTCCATGTGCTCGCCAGAGGTAGCCTGACTGCCATTAGGTACCGAGATGAGATCCTCAGACCCCTTGTGAGACCATATGCTGGTGCGGTTGGCCCTGGGTTCCTCCTAATGCAAGACAATGCTAGACCTCATGTGGCTGGAGTGTGTCAGCAGTGCCTGCAAGAGGAAGGCATTGATGCTATGGACTGGCCCGCCCGTTCCCCAGACCTGAATCCAATTGAGCACATCTGGGACATCATGTCTCGCTCCATCCACCAACGCCACGTTGCACCACAGACTGTCCAGGAGTTGGCGGATGCTTTAGTCCAGGTCTGGGAGGAGATCCCTCAGGAGACCATCCGCCACCTCATCAGGAGCATAACCAGGTGTAGGGAGGTCATACAGGCACGTGGAGGCCACACACACTACTGACCCTTATTTTGACTTGTTTTAAGGACATTACATCAAAGTTGGATCAGCCTGTAGTGTGGTTTTCCACTTTAATTTTGAGTGTGACTCCAAATCCAGACCTCCATGGGTTGATACATTTGATTTCCATTGATAATTTTTGTGTGATTTTGTTGTCAGCACATTCAACTATGTAAAGAAAAAAGTATTTAATAAGAATATTTCATTCATTCAGATCTAGGATGTGATATTTTAGTGTTCCCTATATTTTTTTGAGCAGTGGAACCTTTCGTTTCATAATCAACCTTCCTGTGTGCAGTTGATTGCAAATTGAAATGGTATGAAGTCTCCTTTAGTGGTACTGTAGATGGCCTCCCAGCAGCTCTCCATTTAATGCTAACACCACTTGGTCCATTGACAATATGGTTGTCAGAGGTTGTCTCCCGAGAGATAGAGTGAGAGTGATAAAGAGCTTTCAAATACAGCTGTCAGCTATCAGCTGTTGAAGCACAGAGTGCCTATATGAAAAAGAAATGTAAGCGTTTCCGCTTCATTCAAAGTTGATGACAGTTCAGATGGTTAATTAGGCCAGTTTCATCGCTTTTTCTTTGATATCCAACACTTAAAGATGGAAAGGTGCATTGATAGGACTATTAGGCCTAGATGGAGCGTTATTGTCTGGAAATGGGGTCTCTGTATGTATTGATGCATAATGCTCAAAATATCACATTTTCCACATTATGCAACCATTTCATAGAACTGATATTCTTTCCTTTACTTTTTCAAAGGCAAAGATGTAAAGTGGATCCCTCTAATCTGGTTAGCACTGTCCCAGATCGAATTGTCCGGATGAGAAGAATTGAGGAGGTAGAAAATCAGGTTTCGTTTTTTGATGTGTGTAGGCAGATGCTCTACTTCTCAGTCTCCGCTCATAGGGAAAAATAGGTTAAACACTTTATTTGGATAGTCTGTAGAGCATCTACAGATGGACTATCAGTAACATTTCAAATAACAATCTACTAACCCTAACCTTAACCTTAGCAAGCAGTTTCTTATCAACAGATAGTACAGTATGACCATCTGTAGAGCATCTAAAGATGGACTATCCGGATTATCCAAATAAAGTGTGACCAAAATTTGTATTCAAACCCTGAACCTGCCATGCTTTAAAATGAAGCCACATAAACAATAGGTTTACGTTGGGGGAATATTGGCATTTGAGAGCAAACCATGTTTTACCTCATAACAAAAAAGTAGTTGAAGTGTTGTGAGGACAAGACACAAACATTGTGGAAGATGCAGGCAGGTGAACAGAGGTGCATTTATTATTTTGTTAAGGCATGATTGATTTCTTGTTATTGTACAGGCCGATTGTTATCGGGGCAGTGAACATAGCAGGGGAGCTACTCCCTATCTAATCCAGATACTGACAGAAGGAGAGATTTGAAATGTAGACCGTGGTTAGTCCAGTATGAGCTCCCCTTTTTTGCTTCCCGTCGATCCTGGCAGGACACCCAGACTCCTGAACCCAACATCTAGGAGAGATAACACTCACTATAAACATAGATAACACTCACTATAACAAATCATTACATCTATATGCTCCCTTCTTCCTCTTAAAAGTGACTAACACAGTTTTCCAATTTGATCCATCATCATCTTATGCAACTTGTCCTAATGGTGACATAGGGTTGCCATTCGCTGCCAAGATGCCTTACAACAAGCGATGCATCATTCTTATGACAGTGTTAGCTAGCTAGCTTCCTGGCAGCCTAGCTCAGGTGAAGTGCTAGCTACTAGCTGAGAGGGCAGAGCTAATTAAATGCACAGCACGGGGCCAGACTGTTCAGCTCTGGGCCTCATCGACTTGGAGAAGGAAGGGGGGTCTGGTCCCTGACACAATAACTCAGCTGTGTTTACCATCTGCCTCCGAGTGAGGATTGGAGGCAATAGGGGAGGCATAAATTGCGGCTGAAATCTCCCAGATTGCATCTGAATGGCCCTTTAAACAACTGCCGTGACTGCCACTGCGACTCCATCGGAACTATCAATCGTCTTCGGCCTCATACGACCAGTTTCTCTATTCCAATCACAGATAACCAGTGGCGAGTCGTGGCTATTGGACCCAGGCCTTCAGTGGGGGAATAAAAATCTTCCACCATGTTGTACCAAACTCAAAATCAAGAAAAATGACAGAAACACACTTTGAAAACAACACAGTTCTTGTTGTAAGTTAATCTTGAAACGGGCGAAGAGAAGGCAGAAGTTTCCATACATTTTTGTAAAAACAGTCCCACCCATTACACGTCAAAATGTGATTGGTTGAGTCCACTGTCAGTCCAAAATTCTGCCCTAATAGGGCACCGACAAGCAGTTCCAGGAAGTGAATTCTCAATACAATCACCCGTGGTGATTATTAAATATTAGTGATAGAGATATTACTGTGCAACATAGACATTCTATTTTCGTATGTTGTAGTGCCCATCGATTATGAATGTTTCAACCTCTGTGTCGAGAAGTTGTGTTTTTACCGTCAGTTTCTGGTGCAAAGAGTGCCAAAAACTACACTAACCATGAGCCTTGTGGTCTGTATCATCCAATCACAAAGTAGATACAAGTCACGTAATCCACGAGTGAACACGCGTGTTCGCCAACAGATCACATCGATCACGTCACTTGCCTCTGCCCCGTGACTGTACGATACAGCAGTTATTGTGCAGTGTCATGTGCTCGCCAACAGATCACATGATTTGCATCTGCTCTGTGACTGGACAACACAGACCTCAGTGCTGTATGGGTTTAGTAGTTTGTTTGCTTCCTAACTCAGGTATGTACACAGTCTTGTACTGTTGTCTTTTTTTCATATATTATCATGATTGATAATCTTTTGAATTAATGGTTCACCACAGAGATTTTTCTACCTATTCAACGTTTGGAACCAGGATACTAGCATGTTGTTGAAACGTTGTTAAGTTCCTGAGCCACACTCACGAAAAGAGGGGTGTGGCCGTCGGAGCCCTATACAGTTGAAAGCCTGCTATTTCGTTTCTTAAGGCGTAGCCAATGGCTGATTTGGCTAGCTAGATTTATCTCCCCAGACCACCAAAGAAAAATGCTGATTGAATAACTTTTTCCTCTTTTGTGTTAACCTTTCTAACAAAAACTGAAAATAGGAATTCATAGTCTAATTATATTATGCTTTTCTATGATATTATCGTTTAAATATTATTGAAAATATCAAATAGAAATGAAAAACAAATTTAGATTTTAAAACTACAACAATTATTTTATAAATCCTTAGGTCTTCTCTGAAGGTGTAGAAGGCCCTAACGGTTCCTTGCTGCGGATAACAACAAAAAGCAGGTGAGCCCGTGCAGGAAATGGGTGTGGGCTCTTTTCTTCTGTACTCGGAATAGCACTTGTCCTTTAGTGCATGCATGAGAAAAAAATCACACTTACACATGTGAGTGGGGGTAAGTTCGAGTTTGAATGAAAAGTCCATAAATGCAGAGAGCCATGTCGGAAATAAGGTTTGTCAAGGTCAAAGACAAAAGTGTAGCCACTTAAAAATCATGGCTAGGGCTGTTGAAATGAACTAAGGGAAAAAGTATTGGACATAAAACCATGGCAGCAGAGAAATAGGGATTACATCACTGTGAAGTGGAATAAATATTTGTTCACCTCAAATTGATGAGCTGTAGGCTTCCCTTATTTTTTTCTACTGTCCTAGAAGGTATTTTAACAGAGAACAACGCCAAAAAATATAAAGTCAACTTCAGATCATTGAGATTTTCCATTTTTTTTGCTTAAATGGAGAGTACCACAACGGATTCTTATTATTTATTCATAAGCAGGTGTTTGCTAGGTTAACATTAAGCATGGGAAAAAACTGTGCTGTTCAAAATAATATTGTGTTGTAACTTAACCTCCCTGGGATAGGGGGACGCATATGTCCCACTTGGCCAATTGCCAGGGAAAATGCAGAGCGCCAGATTCAAATAAAATACTATAAAATTCAAACTCATTAAATCACACATTAAAGCCAAATTAAATCTACACTCGTTGTGAATCCAACCAACATGTCAGATTTCAAAAAGGCTTTTCGGCGAAAGCATAAGAATCTATTACCTGATGATAGCACAAGAGTAAACAAAGTGAGAAATAATATTTCAACCCTGCAGGCGTTACACAAAACGCAGAGATAAAATATAAATCATGCCTTACCTTTGACAAGCTTCTTTTGTTGGCACTCCAATATGTCCCATAAACATCACAAATGGTCCTTTTGTTCGATTAATTCCGTCCATATATATCCAAAATGTCATTTTTTTTGGCGCGTTTGATCCAGAAAAAAACAGCTTCCAATTTGCGCAACATCACTACAAAATATCTCAAAAGTTACCTTTAAACTTTGCCAAAACATCTCAAGCTACTTTTGTAATACAACTTTAGGTATTTTTAAACGTTAATAATCGATCAAATTGAAGACGGGTCTATCTGTTTTCAATACAGGACAACAACAAACCGACGCTACTTTTCTAGTCTTGCCCAACTCTCACTTGTTTGTAGTTCCTACCGCTTCCACTGGATGTCACCAGTCTTTGGAAAATGGTTGAGGTTATTCCTTTGTGAAATGAAGAAGTACGGCCATCTTGAAAGAGTGTAACACTTTCAAGATGGCCGTACTTCTTCATTTCACAAAGGAATAACCTCAACCATTTTCCAAAGACTGGTGACATCCAGTGGAAGCGGTAGGAACTACAAACAAGTGCCTGAGAAATCCAGTTCCCGAATGGAAACTGTCATTGAACAGTGACTTCAAAATGTTTTTTTTCTGAATGGTTAGTCCTCGGGTTTTTGCCTGCTACATAAGTTCTGTTATACTCACAGACATGATTCAAACAGTTTTAGAAACTTCAGAGTGTTTTCTATCCAAATCCACTAATAATATGCATATCTTATATTCTTGGCACGAGTAGCAGGAAGTTGAAATTGGGCACGCTATTTTTCCAAAAGTGAAAACACTGCCCCCTATCCCAAAGAGGTTTTTAAGGAACACTATTTGAAATTTGAGGAACGATCGTAATTTCCTTATTATTGCTGTTGGTAACGAAAGGGAAACCAATTAAAGCGGGTGAATTTCACACTGTCCATTCCTGGGGAAACTCTGATGACAGCATGACCGTTTGATTCAGGCATAAAATCGGAATGTATTGCTTTGTAGCAAGGACGTTTCTGTAATTATAACAAAGTTTGCGGGTTGAAAGTCAGTCCCAACGAGGTCGTTGGTGATTTGTTATGAAATGTGAAATGTCCTGTGACAGTGTTGAGTGGGCAATCAGTGTTCAACAGAGGTTTAACATAGTGCATTATATAATCACATGAACCATTTAATGCCTAATAAGATTTTTTCCTGCTACACAGCTCCACAAACTGCATTGGACTGCTGTGGCCCAGTGTTGGGCAGCCTATGGCCCTTTCAATTGATTGCTAGTTTCAAGGCCATTATCATAGTTCAGAAGGTGATTGGTATAATGGCTAGATAGTTAGACCGGCGGACGGACAGGAAGACAGGCATCTGGACAAACAGGCAGACATTCGGACAGACTGACAGACAGGCAGGTGGACAGACATGCAGGAAGACAGGAAGGCAGACACAGGCAGGCATGCGAAAAGACTGACTGACAGACAGGCAGGCAGGCAGGCATGGGAACAGACAGAACAAACAGAAGAAAAAGCACAAACTGAAGCAAAGCTGTGCAAACAGTTATTGACTGATGATGATACTTTACACCATAATTGAAAATGGCTTTGAGTGAGTTCCAAATGACCATTTCCCCACACATCCAGGGCCTTAACCTCATGAAAGTCAAATGACTAGACTACTGCAAGCATTTGTACACCATTTAAAACCTTTCAGATTGGATGAGGAATATCAAAGCCTTTGGGAATGCTACTCACATAATCAGAAATATGCCATGCGTACACAAACATACTGATATGTGTTTGTAAATGGAGCATCCCCATGTTCCGTACAGCTGTGGAACTGCTAAATCCCACTTGGGGATGCAGGTGTGCCTGGCCACTCATCCCCCTCACCTCACCTAGACAGCTGCGCGTACCAATGTCATGCTGCAGACCGTGTATAACTCTCCCACAGCACCGTGGTACAGGCTCCTCCCTCTCCATGGTCCCCTCTAATTTGAATAAATCAGACTAATTTGACTCCCATTTGGCTCCAGACAAAATGTTGTATTAATATTTTTTTGCAGAAAATAAATTAGAGGCAAATTAAGGGCTCAACTTTCACATTCAGCAAATAATCTAGAACTGATATGGCTAGAACTGATGGTTGATGCTATAGTCTAATGACAATTAAAATGTTCCATCTTTTATGGCTTTTGTCCACTCGTGTCTTTAGAAAGTTGTAAGGTGCTGTCAGTGACTATCCTTTGTGGGGAGATATCACCTTTGTGGGGTTTAAATAGCATTTGTTAGCCACACTTGATTGAGCTTGCCTAGTGCGATGGAGCCAGTAGAATAGTCCCAAAAGTGCAAACCCTGCCCATCTGGCCCAACAGGTTATCAAATACTATAAAATAACGATTATTGACAGTGAAGGGTTGAGCCTAGAACATGGGGGAGTGGTGAACCTAGGTTAAGAAAAGGAAGTTAAATCAGAGATGTGGAGGGGGGGGGGAGCTGGTTGAGAAAAGGGAAGTTTAAGGAAAGAGAAGCTCTATCAGGGACATGAGGGGTGGAGACAGCTGGGCGGGAAACCAGGCAATCAGTGTCCTGGTGAACTGAAACTCGGCCTAACCACAATTAATAAGAAGGAAGGACCATAGACACTGAGTGTACAAAACATTAGGAACACCTGCTCTTTCCATGACATGGACTGAATCCAGGTGAAAGATATGATCCCTTGTTAAATCCACTTCAATCAGTGTAGTTTGAAGAGACAGGTTAAAGAAGGATTTTTAAGCTTGAGACAACTGAGACATGGATTGTGTATGTGAGCTATTTAGAGGGTGAATGGGCAAGACAAAAGATTTAAGTGCCTTTGACCGGGTCATGGTTGTAGGTGTCAGGATCACTGGTTTGAGTGTGACAAGAACTGCAGCGCTGCTGGGGTTTTCACGCTCAACAGTTTCCCGTGTGGATCAAGAATGGTCCAGCAACCAAAGGACATCCAGCCATCTTGACAGAACTGCGGGAAGCACTGGAGTCAACATGGGCCATAGTATGTCATGTGGTTATATTTTGCAACACGCTTACAGAAACCTTCAACAGTACTTTATCGGTGTCATATTTCAAACATCCATTAGATTTTTCATTAAAGTGCAAGTTACTAGCTGCTTTAAAGCCAATGGACAAAAATGACTGTACACACTCCAGGCCTTGCTCTTCAAACCCCTCTCTCCCTCAATGTTACGTTTATCTTGGTACTCAATGAGGGCCCACTTCAAATCCTTCTAGGAATTATAGGGACATTGTGGTAAATAGACCATGAAGAGAAAGTTGAAAAGAGTGATGGTAGCCAAGGAGGACACTTACCTAAATAGATCATCGATTCCTATATGAACACTGTCACGGATAGGAATCGGAGTATCCCTGCTAATGCTTCAGACTTATGCCATGGTCCATTATATACTGATTGCTTCATTACAGGGGTATCATAGTTTTATGTTTTTATATCCGTTTTTATTTATATTCGTTTTAAGATTATGTTTATTTTCATTCAGTTTTCAGATCTGACTTTCTAGTTTTTATGAAGTTTAATAAAAACATACTTATATTATTACGTTTCAGTTTTAGTGTTAGTGATAGGGACAGAAAGTAGCCTATGTGTGGCAGGCTAGGAGCCATTTATGTGTTTTGTTGTTTTTGGGGATGTCACTTCTTGCCACTGTGGGGCAGTAATGCATGAGGTGATGGTTCAGGTCTTAGGTTAGGTTAGGTTTAATAATCATAACAAAGATGCACCAAGTAAACACTAGTAGTGGGTTAATTTTCTTAACAACCAGGTGCTGCACAGTTGATGACATGGTGGTACGCAACCATTTGTTGATGCATGCAACGTCTGAGCAGGGGAACACAACCAATAGCTGTGGTGCTGCTTGTGGCAATGTCATCTCACTGAATCTACCTTTAAATTAAATGAAAGTCAATGTCAATGTAATCTACCAGATTCGGAAGCTTGAAAACCCCATTAGGAAAAAAAGCTTGAAAAACACTTGAAAAATATGAAATAATTCAATATCATTATTAATATTTTTAAAAGTTTTGCAATCAAAGATAATAGTTTCAGTATAGTTTTAGTTTTTCAAATGGGTTTGTTAATTATTATAATTTTTTTCATTTTAGTTTACTATAGTAACCTTGCTTCATTCTAATGGTAGAAACGACATCAGGGTTACCACTTGGATGTGATACCCCATTAGGTCCTCTGTTTTATCTAGAAGGCGGCTTCACGCATGGAAGTGGTTTATTCCAGTGTTATACTTCTTCCCATGAATAAACCATGAGGGGCCAAGCTAGTGGAAATCTTATTTAGTACTGTACTGTTATAGGTTTTCTTTAAAAATTTAAGTGAAAGTCATCTCACGGGGCCCTATGGATGTTTTTATTTATATTCTCACTAATGCTGGTGAAAAATTGATTTTGCCATAGGTTGTACCAGTCTTCTAGCTATACCAACAAAGTAAATGTTGCAAAATGAGGGAAGGCTGATTTGCTTTTGATACCAGCACATGAGATGCGTTCTCATTTCGACGCCAAATCCACGGCTGGTGTACGTGACCAAAGAGCTCAATTTTCATGTCAGCTGACCAAAGCACCGGTTCCAATCCAAGTGCCTATGCCGTTTAGCAAACTCCAGGCATTCACATTTGTTGGATGACATGAAAATAGAGCTCTTTGGTCATCACACCAGTGGTGGGTTTGGTGTTGAAATGAGAATGCATGATCAGAAAAGAACCCCATCAGAGTGGTAGAAGTCTTCCTGGCACAGCTGTGGTCTGTACAGGTGAGTGGAGAGGTGTGAGTGTGTGACCTGTTCAGAGGTGTGTGTGTGTGTGTGTGTGTGTGTGTGTGTGTGTGTGTGTGTGTGTGTGTGTGTGTGTGTGTGTGTGTGTGTGTGTGTGTGTGTGTGTGTGTGTGTGTGTGTGTGTGTGTGTGTGTGTGTGTGTGTGTGTGTGTATATGTATGTATGTATGTACCTGGTTTCCTCTGCCAGGAGGCTGATACTTGGCCGCAAGCAGTGGTGGAAAAAGTACCCAATTGTCATACTTGAGTAAGAGTAAAGATACCTTAACAGAAAATGACTCAAGTGAAAGTCACCCAGTAAAATACTACTTGAGTAAAAGTCTACAAGTATATTGTTTTAAATATACTTAAGTTTTAAAAGTAAAATTATGAATACTTTCTAATTCCTTATATTAAGCGAACCAGATGACATATTTTTCTTGGTTTTTTTTATTTATGAATAGCCAGGGGCACACACCAACACTCAGACATAATTTACAAACGAAGCGTTTGTGTTTAGTGAGTCCGCCAGATCATAGGCAGTAGGGATGACCAGGGATGTTATCTCTTGATAAGTGTGTGATTTAGACCATTTTCTGTCAGGGAAAATGTATGGAGTAAAAATTACATGATTTTCTTTAGGAATGTAATGACGTAAAAGTAAAAATTGTCAAAAACACAAATAGTAAAGTACAGATACTCTAAAATGATTTAAAACGTACTTAAAATTATTTTTACTCAAGAACTTTACACCCCTGGCCACAAGTGGATCTACCAACAACAACCCCAAGTCCCGTGTAGCTCAGTGGGTAGAGCTTGGTGCATGCAGAGCCAGGGTTGTGGGTTTGATTCCCGCAAGAGATCAGTATGAAAATGTTTGCACTACTGTAAATCACTCTGCATTAGTGCTAAATTAAAAAAACTAAAGCCACAATGAACTAGTTAATGAACCATAAGCAATGAATGAACATGCACCTGTGGAACGGTTGTTAAGGCACTAACAGCGTACAGACGGTAGGCAATTATGGTCACAGTTATGAAAATGTAGGACACTAAAGAGATCTTTCTACTGACTCTGAAAAACACCAAAAGAAAGATGCCCAGGGTCCCTGCTCATCTGCGTGAACATGTCTTAGGCATGCTGCAAGGTGGCCGTACTGTGGATGTCCGTACTGTGAGACACCTAAGACAGCGCTACATGGAAACAGGATTGTCCTCTCAGTGGCAGACCACGTGTAACAACACCTGCACAGGATTGGTACATCTGAACATCACACCTGCGGGACAGTTACATGATGGCAACAACAACTGCCCAAGTTACACCAGGAACGCACAATCCCTCTGTCAGTGCTCAGACTGTCCGCAATAGGCTGAGAGAGGCTGGACTGAGGGCTTGTAGGCCTGTTGTAAGGCAGGTCCTCACCAGACATCACCGGCGACGAACCCACCGTTGCTGGACCAGACAGGACTGGCAAAAAGTGATCTTCACTGACGAGTCATGGTTTTGTCTCACCAGGGGTGATTTTCGGATTCGCATTTATCATCGAAGGAATGAGCGTTACTCTGGAGTGGGATCGATTTGGAGGTGGAGGGTCCATCATGGTCTGGGGCGGTGTGTCACAGCATCATCAGACTGAGCTTGTTTTCATTGCAGGCAATCTCAATGCTGTGCGATACAGGGAAGACATCCTCCTCCCTCATGTGGTACCCTTCTTGCAGGCTCATCTTGACTTGACCCTCTAGCATGACAATGCCACCAGCCATACTGCTCGTTCTGTGTGTGATTTCCTGCAAGACAGGAATGTCAGTGTTCTGCCATGGCCAGCGAAGAGCCCGGATCTCAATCCCATTGAGCACATCTGGGACCTGTTGGATTGGAAGGTGAGGGCTAGGGCCATTCCCCCCAGAATTGTCCGGGAACTTGCAGGTACCTTGGTGGAAGAGTGGGGTAACATCTCACAGCAAAAACTGGCAAATCTGGTGCCGTCCATGAGGAGGAGATGCACTGCAGTACTTAATGCAGCTGGTGGCCACAGCAAATACTGAATGTTACTTTTGATTTTGACCCACCCCCCCTTTGTTCAGCGACACATTATTCTATTTCTGTTAGTCACATGTCTGTGGAACTTGTTCAGTTCATGTCTCAGTTGTTGAATCTTATGTTCATACAAATATTTACATGTGTTTAGTTTGCTGAAAATAAACGCAGTTGACAGTGAGAAGACTTTTCTTTTTTTGCTGAGTTTATCTAATTTACATACTTTGTAGAAGCACCTTTGCCAGAGATTACAGTTATCAGACTTTCTTGGTAAATCTCTAAGAGCTTGCCACACCTGGATTGTGCAACATTTGCCCATTATTCTTTTCAGAATTCTTCAAGTTCTGTAAAATTGGTTGTTGATCATTGCTAGACAACCATTTTCAGATCTTGCAATTAGAGGTTGACCGATTCATCGAAATGACCGATTAATTAGGGCCGATATCAAGTTTTCATAACAATCGGAAATCGGTATTTAACTAGGCAAGTCAGTTATAAGAACACATTCTTATTTTCAATGGCAGCCTAGGAACGGTGGGTTAACTGCCTTGTACAGGGGCAGAACGACAGATTTTCACCTTGTCAGTTCAGGGGTTCCAATCTTGCAACCGTACAGTTAACTAGTCCAACGCTCTAACCATTGCACTCCACGAGTAGCCTGCCTGTTACGTGAATGCAGTAGAAGCCAAGGTAAATTGCTAGCTAGCATTAAACTTATAAAAAACAATGAATCATAATCACTAGTTATAACTTCTAATCCTGTTTAGCAGGTAATATTAACCAGGTGAAATTGTTTAATTTCTCTTGCGTTCATTGCACACAGAGTCAGGGTATATGCAACAGTTTGGGCTGCCTGGCTCATTGCGAACTAATTTGCCAGAATCTTACGTAATTATGACATAACATTGAAGGTTGTGCAATGTAACAAGAATATTTAGACTTAGGGATGCCACCCATTAGATAAAATACGGAACGTTTCCATATTTCACTGAAATAATAAACGTTTTGTTTTCGAAATGATAGTTTTCGGATTCGACCATATTAATGACCAAAGGCTCGTATTTATGTGTGTTATTATGTTATAATTAAGTCTGATTTGATAGAGCAGTCTGACTGAGCAGCAGCAGACCCGTAATCATTCATTCAAACAGCACTTTTGTGCGTTTTTCCAGCAGCTCTTCACAAGCATAGCACTGTTTATGACTTCAAGCCTATCAGCCTAATGGCTGGTGTAACCAATGTGAAATGGCTAGCTAGTTTGCTGGGTGTGCGCTAATACCGTTTCAAACGTCACTCGCTTTTAGATTTGGAGTAGTTATTCCCCTTGCGCTACAAGGGGCGTGGCTTTTGTGGAGCGATGGGTAATGATGCTTCGAGTGTGGCTGTTGTCGATGTGTTCCTGGTTCGAGCCCAGGTAGGGGCGAGGAGGGGGACGGAAGCTATACTGTTACACTGGCAATACTATAGTGCCTATAAGAACATCCAATAGTCAAATATACATGAAATACAAATTGTATAGAGAGAAATAGTCCTATGAATACTATATTAACTATATTAACTACAACCTAAAACCTCTTACCTTGGAATATTGAAGTCTCATGTTAAAAGGAACCACCAACTTTCATATGTTCTGAGCAAGGAACTTAAACATTAGCTTTTTTACATGGCACATATTTTACATGGCACACATTTTCACATAGCCATATTGCATATTGGCACATATTACTTTCTTCTCCCACACTTTGTTTTTGCATTATTTAAACCAAATTGAACATGTTTCATTATTTATTTGAGGCTAATTTGATTTTATTGATGTAATAAGTGTTAATTCAGTATTGTTGTAATTGTCATTATTACAAATAAAAATAAATAAAAAATCGGCATCGGCTTTTTTGGTCCTCCAGTAATCGGTATCGGTATCGGTCGACCACTACTTGCTATACATTTTAAAGAATATTTAAGTCAAAACAGTAACTAGGCCACTCAGGAACATTCACTGTCTTTTTGGTAAGCAACTCCAGTGTAGATTTGGCCTTTAGATTAAATTTGGTTATTGTTCTGCTGCAGGTGAATTCATCTCCCAATGTCTGGTGAAAAGCAGACTGAATCAGGTTTTCCTCTAGGATTTTGCCTGTGCCTAGCTTCATTCAGTTTCTTTTTTATCCTGAAAACTCCCCAGTCCTTAACGATTACAAGAATACCAATAACATGATGCTGACACCACTATACTTGGAGAGTGGTACTCAGTAATGTGTTCTATTGGATTTGCCCCAAACATAACATTCAGGACAAAAAGGGAATTGCTTTGCCACATTTTTGCAGTATTACTTCAGTGTCTTGTTGCAAAACGGGATGCATTTTTATTCTGTAAAGCTTTTCTTCTTTTCACTCTTTCAATTAGGTTATTATTGTGGAGTAACTATAATGTTGTTGATCCATCCTCTCTTTTATCCTATCACAGCCATTAAACTCTGTAATTGTTTTAAAGTCACGATTGGCCTCATGGTGAAATCCCTGAACGGTTTCCTTCCTCTCCGGCAACTGAGTTAGGAAGGACGCCTGTACCTTTGTAGTGAATGGGGGAATTGACACACCATCCAAAGTGTAATTAATAACTTCACCATGCTCAAAGGAATATTCACTGTCTGCTTTTTTAAATTTTACCCATCTACCCTTCTTTGTGAGGCATTGTAAATCCTCCCTGGTCTTTTTGGTTGAATCTGTCTTTGAAATTCACTTCTCGACTTAGGTACCTTACAGATAATTGTATGTGTGCGGTACAGAGATGAATGAGGTAGTCATTCAAAAATCATGTTAAACATCATTATTGCATTAAAAGTTGAGTCCCTTCAACTTATTATGTGACTTGTTAGGCAAATTATTACTCCTGAACTTATTTAGGCTTGCCATAACAAAGGGGTTGAATACGTATTGACTCAAGACATTTCAGCTTTTCATTTATAATTCAATTGTAAAAATTTCAAAATACATAATTCTACTTTGACATTACGGTGTATTGTGTGTAAGCCAATGACAAAGACTCTCGATTTAATCCATATTAAAATGTGGAAAAAGTCAAGGGGTGTGAATATTTTCTGATTAACTAAAAGCCGTCAGATTAACTAAATCCTTAATGTTTGTCTGTGCCGCCATATCCTTCTTCCCCCCCACTCTCTCTCCCGTTCTCAATCTCTCTCATTTAAATACTAAATGCTTTATTGATAAAATATACTTTTGATGCCAAAGCAACAGTGTTGAACAATTCAACACTGAAAAACATTAAATACAATGCAAATACTCTCTTGCTCTTTCTGGTCTGCTCTGTCATCCCATATGCTCATCTGCCCAACCTTAGCGTTTAAAGACAAACTACAGCAACACCATTCTCTCTCTCTCTCTCTGTCTTTATATTTCTCTATCTTTTTCTCTTTCTTTCCCTCTCTGTTTCTCTCCCTTGCCACCTAAGCATTTAAACACAGCAAAACACGTGTTTAACTGTGTTCGATCTTGTCGGGCCATCTTGTCGCGAGGACCACAATGGAAATAAGTCCCAGACTTTATTGGGTGTTATCCTCGATGATTTTACTCATGTGCTCCTATGGCTTTTTCAAGTTTTGTGTGTGCTTGTTTTTTTTAAATGGTTGAATTAATAAACTAAACTAAATTAAGCCAATACTCTTCTCTATCTCCATAGACCTTCTTGAGCTGTAGAAATTGATTGAGAGTGCAGTTCCCCACCGGTCACTCTAGAATGGCGCTGATTGGCTGGCTCCTGGTGGGGCTGAGGGGAGAGGATCGCTGACTTTGCCTTGCTCCTGTTCTCAGTGCATCAGTTCTGTGGTAGAAGGTGACTGGGGGCCCACGCCACGCTGGCAAAAAACAAATAAATAGATTTTCCATTCCTCTCCTGTGGAGATCCCGTAGCATGCTTGGTCCGAGCTGAGGTGGCGGCACAGCCCACTGTGCCTGCTGACTGATTTCTTGTCCGATGCCTCGTGGATCTATACAGGTCTCTGTGCTGTGTTGTTACCCTCTACTTCTTGAGATGGGTAGTATGACCCTGTGCCATGTCCCATTTTTTTTTAGAAGGGTTGATATTCTTTGTCAAACCTCTGTCTAGAGTATAGACTGCCCATATTCCTTAAATAGATACAGCCCATTACCATCTTCGGCTCTAGTTGTCATAAAGATAGGTTGCTATGGCCTTGTTGAACATCTTTCTTTATCCTTGGTCTGTGGATTGATACATACCTGTGCCAAGTTACTTGTCAAGAGGGGTTAATACAGCTGTGTCATATCATATCCTGTGTTCTATTTTATTCTGTCATGTAGCCCCATTCCTTGACTGTCACCCTCTTTCTATCTAGACCAGGAGTAGGAAACCCTTATCCTAGAGTGCCGCAGGCACTTCATGTTTTTCATTTAACCGACCTGGAAGACCAGCTGTGTTGAATTTAGGCAATCACTGAACTGATCAATTTGCTGTGCCTAGTTAGAACAAAATCCTGCAGTACCCGTGGCACTCCATGAACACGGTTCCTACCCCTGATCTAGACTCTCCATGGTCTGTGGAGTGATACAGGTGGGTGCTATGTCCTCTTGTTTAGAAGGATTAGTGAAGCGCTATGGCTCACCCCCTTCTCCCTACATATGTTCACTTGGTAAGTAAATAGCCATTAGAATGATATGTGAAAATGCCAAATGTCACACCTCCTTTCTATTTATCTACCTTTTAACAGGGATAAATGCTATATTGTTTTCTCTCTGCAAACATTTTACTGAATAGTATTTCCCTTAAAGGTCCATTATGTCGTTTTGTGTATGGCCTGACTGATTTCTGACAGAAATCTGATAAGCTAACCTGTTGGTAGCACTTTAGTTAACAATGCTGAAATAACAGGTAACAACAGAGAAATAACACGCTAATGATAGGGTAACAACTCTGTAATAACCCGCTCATAGTAGGTTGTAGCTGCTAAATAACGATAGAAAGTGTGAAGATTTTCCTGGTTATTATGTAGAACAGTTATCCGTTTCTTAGAGCACCCATGCAGTCTTTATAAAATCATTTTAAAATCATCTAATAAATCACTGTGTGTTCATTTCATGAAAATAACTCCAAAATCTATTTTTTATCATTTATTTCCCTGAGTCTCGTTTTCCATTTAAATGTTTTGTCTGATCGTGTGGGCGGGTTAATAGATATTTAAATATATTCACATGCACATCCCTGATTGGTTGACAGGGTAATCTAGACTCTAGTCTAGAGCCTACCCCACTTACTCCTTCAAAGTAGGAGGATACATATGGAAATAAAATATTTTAATTTATTTTACCAGGCAAGTCAGTTAAGAACAAAATCTTATTTTCAATGACAGCCTAGGAACAGTGGGTTAACTGCCTGTTCAGGGGTCAGCTCAGGGATATGAACTTGCAACCTTTCGGTTACTAGTCCAATGCTCTAACCACTAGGCTACCCTGCCACCCCTGGTCTTTGGTCAGAATAATTACATCAGAATGTGATGTCATGCAGGTAGAACATTTTTTTTTGCTTTTACACTAAAAGGGGATTATCATAATTTTCACAATTTCAGTATTATTTTGACCTCATAGTGTGGGAATATGTATACACTACATGACCAAAAGTATGTGGACACCTGCTCATCAAACATCTCATTCCACAATCATGGGCATTAATATGGAGTTGGTCCCCCTTTGCTACTGTAACAGGCTTTTCAATAGATGCTGGAACATTGCTGCGGGGACTTGCTTCCATTCAGCCACAATAGCATTAGTGAGGTTGGGCACTGATGTTGGGCGATAAGACCTGGCTCGCAATCGGCGTTCCAATTCATCCCAAAGGTGTTCGATGGGGTTGAGGTCAGCGCTCTGTGCATACCAAGTCCTTCCACACTGATCTCGACAAACCATTTCTATACGCACTTTGTGCATATGGGCATTGTCATGCTTAAACAGGAACGGGCCTTCCCCAAATTGTTGACACAACGTTGGAGGCACAGAATTGTCTAGAACGGCTTTGTATGCTGTTGCATTAAGATTTCCCTTCACTGGAACTAAGGGGCCGAGTCTGAACTATGAAAAACAGCCCCAGACCATTATTATTCCGCCAAACTTTACAGTCGGCACTATGCATTTAGGCAGGTAGTGCTCTCCTGGCATCTGCCAAACCCAGATTCGTCCGTCGGACTGCCGGATGGTGAGGTGTGATTCATCACTCTGCTCCAGAGTCCAATGTCGGCGAGCTTTACACCACCAGCCAATGCTTGGAATTGCGCATGGTGATCTTAGGCTTGTGTACGGCTGCCCAGCCATGGAAACCCATTGCATGAACCTCCCGACGAACAGTTATTGTGCTGACGTTGCTTCCAGAGGCAGTTTGGAACTCGGTAGTGAGTGTTGCAACCGAGGACAGACGGGTTTTACCCACTACGCGCTTCTGCACCCGGCGGTCCAGTTTTGTGTGCTTGTGTTGCCTACCACTGAGTCTTTGTTGCCCCTAGACGCTCAATTTTATACAGCTATCAGCAACGGGTGTGGCTGAAATAGCCGAATCCACTATTTTGAAGGCTTGTCCACATATTTTTGAATATATAGTGTGTATATATACAGCACCAGTCAAAAGTTTGGACACACCTACTCATTCAAGGGTTTTTCTTTATTCTTACAAGAATAATAGTGAAGATATCAACAATATGAAAGAACACATATGGAATCATGTAGTAACCAAAAAAGTGTTAAACAAATCAAAACATATTTTATATTTGAGATTCTTCAAATAGCAACCCTTTGCCTTGATGACAGCTTTGCACATGCAAAAAACACCAAACGCTATGATGAAACTGGCTCTCATGAGGACCACCACAGGAAAGGAAGACTCAGAGTTACCTCTGCTGCGGAGGATAAGTTCATTAGAAATACCAGCCTGAAATTACAGCCCAAATAAATGCTTCACGGAGTTCAAGTAACAGACACATCTCAACATCAACTGTTCGGAGGAGATTGCGTGAATCAGGCCTTCATGGTCGAATTGCTGCAAAGAAACCACTACTAAATGACACCAATAAGAAGAAGAGACTGTGTGGGGGTGCTTTGCTGGTGACACTGTCTGTGATTTATTTAGAATTCAAGGCACACTTAACCAGCAAGTCTACCACATCATTCTGCAGCAATACGCCATCCCATCTGCTTTGCGCTTAGTGGGACTATCATTTGTTTTTCAACAAGACAACCAACAGGACAACCTCCAGGCTGTGTGAGGGCTATTTGACCAATAAGGAGAGTCTTGGAGTGCCGCATCAGATGACCTGGCCTCCACAATCACCCGACCTCAACCCAATTGAGATGGTTTGGGATGAGTTGGACCGCAGAGTGAAGGAAAAGCAGCCATATGCTCAGCATATGTGGGAACTCCTTCAAGACTGTTGGAAAAGCATTCCAGGTGAAGCAATGTAGAAAACAGTAAAAACATAGATAAACCTTGAATGAGTAGGTGTGTTATTATGATTCGTCCTCACCTCAGCAGCCTCCACTGATTTATACTTATGTAGAATGTACTTGGAACTTTCTTAGAAAGACTGTTTATTTAACAGAAACGTTTGAGAAACTACGTCAAAATACGTATACTGTATGTGGGCCAACCTTTTGGGTATTTTGCTTGTAGTTCATAGTTGTCCAGTCCTTACAGGTGATGTGCAAACAGGTACCATGTGGTTATTGACTCTACTTAGGTAATTATTATGATTATTACCGGTGCTTCATTCATAGTTTCAGACTTCATTGTGTCCTATCCCATAAAAGTACTTATACTTTCTGTAATTGGTACATTAGAATGGATGCGGAGGATATTTAACTTAAAACGAGGTGTATCTATCGCTGATACTTTTCTACCCTAAACTGACTTTGGAGAGTACTTATCTATTTTAGGAGAGCACATATTGTCTACTTGCCTAACCACTATTCCTGTACACATTTGACTGTTGGCTGTTGACCTGGCCTGTTCCAGGCTAGCAGGGGGCACAGTAGGATCTAGTGTGGGGGATTTAAACTGAATAGGATTCTCAAAATAGGAGTGCTGATCCTAGATCACCACTCTTACTTTGAGATGCTTTATGGACATAGAAGACCTTTGGTCAGTGTGGAGCTTGATTGACTGTGAGCCTGGATGGAACATGGCTACCTACACACACGTCTGGTACAGAGGTCAGAGTGTTCTCTAGGTGAATATCAGAGGCCAACCTGGAAACTAACATAATCAATAGATTGGCATGGAGGGAGGAAGGCAATAAGCAAATTTCCAGCAGCTGAGGAATAGAGATGGAACATTGTAAATCTTTGCATCCCTCTTGGCACTGTATCGAATAGGAGCACAAGCATCAGCCCAGTACCTCCAAATGTATATTATCATATACAATGGCTAAATATTTAGCACTAAAAAACATAAAATTATAGTCTTGCTAGTATATAGTCACATTCTAGGAATTCGAAGAGTATGAGAGAGACTGGAGTGCAGGAAAGACTAGGTAAGCATGTACAGTTGAAGTCGGAAGTTTACATACACCTTAACCAAATACCTTTAACAATTTTTTTAACAATTCCTGACATTTAATCCTGGTAAAAAGTCCCTGCCTTAGGTCAGTTAGGATCACCACTTTAATTTAAGAATATGAAATGTCAGAAAAATTGTAGAGAGAATGATTTATTTCAGCTTTTATTTCTTTCATTACATTCCCGGTCAGAAGTTTACATACACTCAATTAGCATTTGGTTGCAGAAAGAGGAGGAAGGGAAGCGCTACTAAGGTACACAACATTTTGGTAGACAGAAGGTGCTCTTTGGAAAAAGGGGTGAATTGGTCATCAAAAAGAAAGGAGGACCAAGGCACTCTTCATATAATTAATTAAAATGCCTTTATTTGTATGGCATGTTCAATAGAAACAATGTTTTAAAAAATGAAACGCATCGGATTTTTAAAACCTTGTATCTATTGAACATGCCATACAAATAAAGGCATTTTAATTAATTATATGAAGAGTGCCTTGGTCCTCCATTCTTCTTAGTATTTGATAGCATTGCCTTTAAATTGTTTAACTTGGATCAAACCTTCCCACAATAAGTTGGGTGAATTTTGGCCCATTCCTCCTGACAGAGCTGGTGTAACTGAGTCAGGTTTGTAGGTCTCCTTGGTCTCCTAGGTCTCCTCACACACACTTTTTCAGTTCTGCCCACATATTTTCTATAGGACTGAGGTCAGGGCTTTGTGATGGCCACTCCAAAACTTTGACTTTGTTGTATGTATGCTTGAGGTCATTGTCCATTTGGAAGACCCATTTGCGACTAAGCTTTAACTTCCTGACTGATGTCTTGAGATGTTGCTTCAATATATCCACATATTTTCCCTCCTCATGACGCCATCTATTTTGTGAAGTGCACCAGTCCCTCCTGCAGTAAAGCACCCCCACAACATGATGCTGCCACCCAGGTGCTTCACGGTTGGGATGGTGTTCTTCGGCTTGCAAGCCTCCCCCTTTTTCCTCCAAACATAACGATGGTCATTATGGCCAAACAGTTCTATTTTTGTTTCATAAGACCAGAGGACATTTCTCCAAAAAGTACGATCTTTGTCCCCATGTGCAGTTGCAAACCGTAGCCTGGCTTGTTTATGGTGGTTTTGGAGCAGTGGCATCTTCCTTGCTGAGCGGCCTTTCAGGTTATGTCGATATAGGACTAGTTTTACTGTGGATATAGATACATTTGTACCTGTTTCCTCCAGCATCTTCACAAGGTCCTTTGCTGTTGTTCTGGGATTGATTTGCACTTTTCGCACCAAAGTAGGTTCATCTCTAGGAGACAGAAATCGTCTTCTTCCTGAGAGGTCCCATGGTGTTTATACTTGCATACTATTGTTTGTACAGATGAACGTGGTACCTTCAGGTGTTTGGAAATTGCTCCCAAGGATGAACCAGACTTGTGGAGGTCTACAATTTTTTTTCTGAGGTCTTGGCTGATTTCTTTTGATTTTCCCATGACGTCAAGCAAAGAGCCACTGAGTTTGAAGGTAGACCTTGAAATACATCCACAGGTAAACCTCTATATTTACTCAAATTATGTCAATGATCCTATCAGAAGCTTCTAAAGCCATGACATAATTGTCTGGAATTTTCCATGCTGTTTAAAAGCACAGTCAACTTAGTGTATGTAAACTTCAGACCCACTGGAATTGTGATACAGTAAATTTTAAGTAAAATAATCTGTAACAATTGTCTGTAAACAATTGTTGGAAAAATGACTTGTGTCATGCACAAAGTAGATGTCCTAACCGACTTGCCAAAACTATAGTTTGTGAACAAGAAATTTGTGGAGTGGTTCAAAAACGAGTTTTAATGACTCCAACCTAAGTGTATGTAAACTTCCAACTTCAACTGTATGTACCTTTACCTGTACCTGAAGTAAATCTCTATATTTGATGTGAACTGCATGTTAAAGATTAGAGGTCGACCGATTAATCGGAATGGCCGATTAATTAGGGCCGATTTCAAGTTTTCATAACAATCGGAAATCTGTATTTTTGGGCGCAGATTCCCAATTTATTTTTTAAATATATTATTTTTTCCTTTATTTAACTAGGCAAGTCAGTTAAGAACACATTCTTATTTTCAATCACGGTCTAGGAACAGTGGGTTAACTGCCTTGTTCAGGGGCAGAACGACAGATTTTCACCTTGTCAGCTCAGGGTTCCAATCTGGCAACCGTACAGTTAACTAGTCCAACGCTCTAACCATTGCAATCCACAAGTAACCTGCCTGTTACGCGAATGCAGTAGAAGCCAAGGTAAATTGCTAGCTAGCATTAAACTTATCTTATAAAAAACAATCAATCATAATCACTAGTTATAACTAATAATCCAGTTTAGCAGGCAATATCAACCAGGTGAAATTGTGTCATTTCTCTTGCGTTCATTGCACGCAGAGTCAGGGTATATACAACAGTTTGGGCTGCCTGGCTCATTGCGAACTAATTTGCCAGAATCTTACGTAATTATGACATAACATTGAAGGTTGTGCAATGTAACAAGAATATTTAGACTTAGGGATACCACCCATTAGATAAAATACAGAACGGTTCCGTATTTCACTGAAATAATAAACGTTTTGTTTTCGAAATGATAGTTTCCGGATTCGACCATATTAATGACCAAAGGCTCGTATTTATGTGTGTTATTATGTTATAATTAAGTCTGATTTGATAGAGCAGTCTGACTGAGCAGCAGCAGGCCCGTAATCATTCATTCAAACAGCACTTTTGTGCGTTTTGCCAGCAGCTCTTCACAAGCACAGCGCTGTTTATGAATTCAAGCCTATCAGCCTAATGACTGGTGTAACCAATGTGAAATGGCTAGCTAGTTAGCTGGGTGTACGCTAATACCGTTTCAAACGTCACTCGCTTTTAGATTAGTTATTCCCCTTGCGCTGCAAGGGCCGCAGCTTTTGTGGAGCGATGGGTAACGATGCTTCGAGTGTGGCTGTTGTCGATGTGTTCCTGGTTCGAGCCCAGGTATGGGCGAGGAGAGGGACGGAAGCTATACTGTTACACTGGCAAAACCACAGTGCCTATAAGAACATCCAATAGTCAAAGGTATATGAAATACAAATGGTATAGAGAGAAATAGTCCTATAAATACTATATTAACTACAACCTAAAATGTCTTACCTTGGAATATTGAAGACTCATGTTAAAACGAACCACCAACGTTCATATGTTCTCATGTTCTGAGCAAGGAACTTAAACGTTAGCTTTTTTACATGGCACATATTTTACATGGCACACATTTTCACATAGCCATATTGCATATTGGCACATATTACTTTCTTCTCCAACACTTTGTTTTTGCATTATTTAAACCAAATTGAACATTTCATTATTTATTTGAGGCTAAATTGATTTTATTGATGTATTATATTAAGTTAAAATAAGTGTTAATTCAGTATTGTTGTAATTGTCATTATTACAAATAAAATAAAATAAAAAAATTGGCTGATTAATCGGTATCGGCTTTTTTTGGTCCCCCAATAATCGGTATCGGTATCGGCGTTGAAAAATCATAATCTTTAGACCTGTATTATAGATGTGTGCAGACACTTTATTTGTGATTCTTTTTGTGAACCTTACCTCAGCCAAGATAGACTTCCTAATTGCTTGATGTGCATTGTGGGGGCATCCAAAAAACATGAACAAAAGCTCCAAAAACACCAAAATACTCTCATTGTAGTGATGTAGGTCTTTCGATGTTGTGGACATGAAATTGTGTCATTTCAAACTTTATCTGCAATGCTATATTCCCTTTCGTGCTACTCATTCTGACTCAACCATCCCTAGCTGTGTCGTTTGCCATGTAGCCTGATGTTAGAATGGAATGGCAGGTATCGCTGGAGTTGCAACTAAAATGGAATATAACGTTGCGGATGAAGTTCAGAATAATCCAACATCTAAATAAGTCTATCACGGCTGGGGTAAGTTTCTCAAAGACAAGTGAAATCACAAAAACAATTGTCTGCAACCTTCTATAACGACCATTTACATTAAAAACATAGACATTTAATTCAGAAATAGTGAACCACTCCTTTAAGTTATTCTCTACCGTAGGTAAGTCACACACTGGAGGCATTTCTAAAGATATACCTACAGTAAATTGTCCTAGCTACCATTGCAGCCCAGTTGTCACGTCCTGACCTTAGTTCCTTTTGTATGTTTCTATTTTAGGTTGGTCAGGGCGTGAATTGGGGTGGGCATTCAATGTTTTTGTTCTATGTTTGGTATTTCTATGTGTTCGGCCTGGTATGGTTCCCAATCAGAGGCAGCTGTCAATCGTTGTCTCTGATTGAGAACCATACTTAGGTAGCCTGTGTTCCCACTCTTGTTTTTGGGTGGTTGTTTTCTGTTTAGTGTATGTCACCTTGCAGAACTATTTAGTTTCTTCCATCCACTTCGTTATTTTGTTTTTGTGTGTTCAGTTAATAAATTAACATGGACACTTACCACGCTGCGCATTGGTCCGATATTTCATACTCGTCATCAGACTGCGAAGAGATCCGTTACACCAGTCCTCTTTTTATTAGAGGGGTAAATACAGTACTATACTGAACCGAACACTATTGTCTTCACATAGCAAAGAGAGCCTTGCGTTATGGTTGCTTCCTTCTAAAAACATCCAATGAATAATTGCAGCCCAGTGCCATGTCCAACTCTGGTGACAGGCTTTCAGTGGTCAGATACAAACACATACCCCCCCCCCCCCCCTTCTCTCTGCAGATACAGTATTTATGGGAAATGTCAGCTTCACAATATGCCCCCATTAACTCCGCTGCCTTCAGAAGGATGGAGTCTAGCCCTGGTCAAAAGTAGTGCACTACATTGGGGTGGCAGGTAGCCTAGTGGTTAGACCGTTGGGCCAGTAACCGAAAGGTTGCTAGAACGAATCCCAGAGCTGAGAAGGTAAAAATCTGATATTCTGCTCCTGAACAAGGCAGTTAACCCACTGTTCCTATACTGTCATTGTAAATAAGGTGCCATTTGGGATGCATATTTTCTGGGGGGGTGAAACATTCCAAAGTCCCTATCTGCTGTCTGTAGATCAGGGTTAGGTAATCCCACAGTACCCTGTGATATCCTCCTCATCCAGCCAAGCAGTAGACCATCACACCTGACTCTTAATCAAAGTCTTGTTTGAAGACTATGGGCAGTTGATTAGTAGAATCAAATTTGCTACCGCTTGGCTGGAACTAAAACCAACTTGCCTACCGCTTGGCTAGAACTAAAACCAACTTGCCTACCGCTTGGCTGGAACTAAACCCAACTTGCCTACCGCTTGGCTAGAACTAAACCCAACTTGCCTACCGCTTGACTAGAACTAAACCCAACTTGCCTACCGCTTGGCTAGAACTAAACCCAACTTGCCTACCGCTTGGCTAGAACTAAACCCAACTTGCCTACCGCTTGGCTAGAACTAAACCCAACTTGCCTACCGCTTGGCTAGAACTAAACGCAACTTGCCTACCGCTTGGCTAGAACTAAACCCAACTTGCCTACCGCTTGGCTAGAACTAAACCCAACTTGCCTTCCGCTTGGCTAGAACTAAACCCAACTTGCCTACCGCTTGGCTAGAACTAAACCCAACTTGCCTACCGCTTGGCTAGAACTAAACCCAACTTGCCTACCGCTTGGCTAGAACTAAACCCAACTTGCCTACCGCTTGGCTAGAACTAAACCCAACTTGCCTACCGCTTGGCTAGAACTAAACCCAACTTGCCTACCGCTTGGCTGGAACTAAACCCAACTTGCCTACCGCTTGGCTAGAACTAAACCCAACTTGCCTACCGCTTGGCTAGAACTAAACCCAACTTGCCTACCGCTTGGCTGGAACAAAATAAAACACTTTAGCCATATTCACTTGTCTGCAGTGAGATAGATTTGGATTCCTGCTTTATGATTCGTTCCACTCTGCCTTTAGATGCGGTAAATCCAGCAATTCATTTTTAAGCTGTCTATGTCCCTTTCTTTCTACTGTGTTTAGAGGGTAAAATGCAGCCTTTCACCCTTAGCCTCTATATTAATTCACCACATTTACAGTGGAATAGCAATCAGGCCCTCTGAGGAGAAAATGGATCCCCAGGCCATGTCTCCTTTTCTCTCCTTGGTTGCATCCCCAAATGACACCCTAATCCCTATAGAGTGCACTACTTTTGACCAGAGCCCTACAGATGCCAGTCAAAAGTAGTGCACTATATAGGGAATAGGGTGCCATTTAAGACAAAACACTTCTCGCTCTGTGAGTAAACACAGCCCTTTGAAGTTGCCTATTTGGGTGACTTTTGAGGGGTAACATTAAGCCCTTTCTCTTCTCTAGTCTTTACTCATTCCTGCTTGCTTTCTGAGCATGTAAATTGAAGACCTGTGCCAAGTCTTCACTTCTGCTTTTTCCTATAGCTGGGTTAATGTCTTTGAATCCTCTCGTTGTCCTGTAGGCTGTGATACCAAAAGAGATGGAAAGAGAGAGCGATCCCCGTTCCTTCCTCTCTTATTATCTGTTGGATTAATGAGTAGAAGTAGCAGGGCATTAGTGAACACTATTATAGAAAACTTCTCTGTGAACTAGAAATGGCTCGACAGTCGCCTCTCTTTAAGGTTGGGACGACGCATTCTTTCCCAGTTCTTACAATGCATTGTTCTACAGCTACATTTAGTCAGTGGATCATTTGTTGATTTAGAATGAGCTGTGTGGGTGGCCAGCAATACAAAAGGGACAAACTACATTTTGGAGATCCTCAAGAAATATGTGGGCCGATTTGGGAATAAGACATTTTAACAGACAATAATCTGAGATTTTAGGGAACAATACAGCCTACAATGTACAATGCAATTCCCAAATGACAGCTACAACACAGAATTTTACATAGAGCCTCTGAATATTACAATTATTAATGCAAAGGGTTGGTTGGTACGTCTAGTATTCTCAGAAGTGGTTTCATTTCCTGGAAAATGTGGTTATATCGCCACCTGCAGGCAGACCCAGGGTGGTGCTGTTGGCTCCCACACTTGCCTGGCAGGGGGAAGTATTGACACATTATATATTTTAGATTTGTTTATGCAAGTGCTGTACTTTGTAGAAATGTTTGCAAACATCCTTTAGTTCAATGCTTTTATTAATTCCTTTCATTGCTGTAAAACCTTTGTACTATTGACAAGACCAAGTGCATTACATGGCCTGTCATTGAATTTCATGTCACTCGTGTTGCGTGGTGCCTCTACCCCTGACCATTTTATTTTTAAGCTAAGAGGAGAGGGAATGTGAGTATAACATAACATCAAACCTGGGTATAGCACTTAAAAGATTAAAAAACTTCAGCTTTGCTTGATTGATTTGCTTTCCTATCACAATGGAACTAATGGAATTGTCCCAAAAGAGTAAACCCTCCATCCATCTGGCCCTCCAGGCAAGCTCAGCCAAATGTTCAAAAATTTTCAAAGATTTCAGAGACTATTTGAAACAGGGTTTGCATAACATAACACAACACAATAACTTTTTCAATCTGAAGTGAGTGTAAGAAAATCTTTCCCCAAGGGGCTTTGAAAACACAGATAATAGTAATGTAGAGTATTGGGCCTAGATTGCAGTAGAAGAATGAGCTGCGCCTATTAACATCTAAATGTTAATAGCTTCATAATATGGAAACGTAATTATATAATTATATTGAGCTTTCCATGGGGAAAGTATTTAGAAAGAGACAAATACATTTCACCTCTACTATACTATGTACTGTTATGTTGAGCATATTGATAATTCTATTAACAATTCCATGTGTTAGAAGACCTGTCCTTTCCACGTCCCTTGTTGTTGCAGAAATGGTTGTACTCAGTAATGTGTTAAATTCTTTGATCTTTGTGGGTTGGAAAAGGACATCACATCAATTATGGGTCAACAAGATGTTGTGGGTAGCAACAGTGAGGAAAATATGGAAATCGAACTCAGGCTGCTTCAGTGATTAGGCATTTTGTCTGGATGTGTGACTAGCTCATGTGGTTTTACTGCTACTTTTGCTGCTTCTACTAATATGGCTGCTACTGTTACAGCTACTACTACTGCTACTAATATTCCTGCTGCTACTACCACTACCATTACTACTACTACTACTACTACTACTATTACTGCTACTACTACTATTACTGCTACTACTACTACCATTACTACTACTACTACTATTACTGCTACTACTACTATTACTGCTACTACTACTACCATTACTACTACTACTACTATTACTACTACTACTACTATTACTGCTACTACTACTATTACTGCTACTACTACTACCATTACTACTACTACTACCATTACTACTACTACTACTATTACTGCTACTACTACTATTACTACTACTGCTACTACTACTACTACTATTACTACTACTACTATTACTACACCAAGGCACTAAAGTAGTACTGCTGCTAATGCTACCACCACTTGGCTGCTACTACTTCTAATACTTGGCTGCTATTATTTAACACTTTCACATTTTATGGACCTTCCTATGCAAGGAAAACCGAGACAAGTCAATTATTGTTTCAAATCCTCCTATTCTAAATCCCATACTGCCTAAGTAACCCCTCTCTTCTGTTGGCATCAACTCACAAGCTGAGACTGTATATTCTCTATAATGCAATTTCATTGTCAAGAAGAGAGAGTAATGTGCGGGAATGTAAAAATAACAACATTTAGAGAAATATAACATAAAAAATATTGTAAACAAATCCATCCTACCTTTGGTAGCTTAGCAACCAGCATTGTTATGCGGTATAGAGAGTTTAAGGTTAAGCGGAGGGTTAATGGAGCTGTATGGAGACTCCCCACGTGTTTGCCATTATCATCCCTGATCACTATAAGCCCGGAGGAATCCCCCCTTTTAATGGGGGATATTCACCTCTCCCTTTATCCTAATGACATATTCATCATCCTGTCACTCAGCAGATGTAAATATGGACATGGCCTTTGGCGCTGCGGCGGTAGCTCGCTTATATGAGAAACTTAAAGCAGCTACTGTGGAGTTATTTGGAACAGGAACAAAGGCAAAAGTCCTTCCTTCCTTTAGGAGATCGGTGATCGGATATATTGTATAGGTTATGTTGGATAGGTTACAGGAGATCAGTGATGAGATATGTTGGGTAGGTTAAAGTGAGGTTTCAATGCATTGCTTTCTCCAGGCCTAATTGTGTCAGATCAGAGATCTCTTCAGTTTAGGAAGGAAAGACGCTGGCCATTTGCGGGAACTTGAGACATTTTAGCTACTCCTATTAGAATGGGGCCTGTACTGTAAACAATTTTGTCACTTCAACACTTTCTTAATTGTCTGTTTTTGTTGCATAGAATAAATAAATTAGGAGATGATGCAGACCACATTTCTTGAGAACGGAGGCAGATGCGGCCTTGAACTATCTGAATGAATGGCTTGTGAACTGAGTGCACAAAAAAACTGTATTATTTGTGTACATGTCGGTCTTGCAAAACATCTTTCACTGCCCTTGTATATAGCAATCTGTCGTGTCAAGTAGAGAAACACAGCAACATACACATGTTCGCAACACAAGGCACACACCACATCCCACATGTTTTCAATGTTTGCGGGAGAGTGCATCTGCAGGCCTGCGCTCCATCCTACACAATGTCCCCTTATTCCTCTATTCCAGGAGCCCCCCCCCCAGTCTTGAACCTCTGAAAAACAATTTCCCATTCAAATACAGTGTACTCGAAATTGCCACTCATTCCCACCACCGCAGAAATCCAAGCTCACTGGAGTTTGCAAGGCTGCGGAGACCGCACTACCCTTTCAGTGGCTTCATTCTGAGAAGGGAAAGACAACACTGAACACTAAGCTCAATCCCCTGGATGGCCTGTTTCGGCTGTCCACGGCAATCGATTGGTGGTATCGAGCGCCGCACTGCCTGAATCCAACTTGACGGATGTCGCGGAGGCTGAGGCGTCCAAATGGCCCGGTGAATAAGGCTGTTTTGACAGACTCGTTGTGGTGAAAAGGCCCTGCATTGACCACAGCGACTGGAGTGCTGGGGCAGCGAGATGGCAGTGCCTTCAAAATGCTCCCGTCTGGTCATCACCGCCATTCACTCTGCTCAATGGTGTGGTAAACCCATTTAGACCATTTGAAAAGTCACAACTACTCTGAGAAAGACCTAGTTCTCCAGCCAACCCTGGTGGGACACCAGCTATTGGATCCTCCACGGCTTTCACAAAGTGGGATAAAGAGGGGGAAAGATTGATACAGGCACACACATGCATGCTCGGACGTGCACACACACACATCTTTTCATAGTTTGAAGATGGAGCTGATGCACTATGTTAGAAAAAGAAAACTGTTATTATCATGATAATACAGTCAGTATCTCTCTCGGTTGTTTGAAAAAAACTCATTCTCTTTTATTTGAAATATGCAAAGACTCAGTACCATTCAGTATTCATGTATTCAGCCATGCAGATGTATGCATTCACTGCAAATGCCATAGTCAGCAGTGGACTCATCCCTACTGCATGTTCAGAATTATAACCTCTGTATTGGTTATATGTTAAAACAGTCATGGTGAAAACCGTCAGAGGTGGATGCGGATCATATTGCTACTAACTGAGTCATGTAAGTTGCTGTAGGTGTTTGGATAAGCTAAATGTGGCGTTTCAGAAATGTGATTAAATTAGCTATAGCTATTATATTGTTCTATGGGTGCACTTCTGAAAATAGTAACCTGGTACAGTATTTTGGTAGCTTCTCAATAGTCTATGCCAGGGGTATTCAAATATTACCCAACGAGGTCCGGATTACTGAATTTTTTTTTGTTCTACCTGAAAATGAATTGCACCCACCTGGTGTTCCAGGTCTAAATCAGTCCCTGATTCGAGGGGAAGAATGGGTAAAAAGCAATGGAACTGGCTTCGAGGTCCCCCAGGGGTACGGGAAATGCCGTCGGGGTTACACCAAATAAAAATGTGATTCACATTTAAAAAAATAAAATATATATATATAAACAATTCTTAACATTTTCAAACAGTCCATTTAGTTAGGCCCGCATCCATAGAGACACATACCAGCTCTACTGGTAGTACTGCTACTACTAGGACATCATACTGCTACTACCAGCAGTACTACACCTGCACCTGTCAACGACAAGTTGTTCTGCTTCCAAGAGCACATCCAATGCTAGCATCAGTAATTCTACAATTGTTATTAGCCCAGCTACCATGGACATTGACAGTTGTGAATCTGATGCAGCTGAACAGCTACTGCCCCCTTACCCGGGAAAGCACCAAACGGACAGGAATGTTGGACCATCGAAGAGACGCGAATATGATGAGAACTACATGGATTTGGGGTTCACTTATATTGGGAGTAGTGCCTTTCCTCAGCCACAGTTTGTTATATGTGGAAAAAGTACTACTCACAACTTGATGAAACCTTCACTCTTGTGCAGACATTTAGAAACAAAACATGCCAATTTGAAAAATATGCCATTGTCACACCCTGGCCATAGAGAGGCTTTTTATTCTCTATTTTGGTTTGGCCAGGGTGTGACTAGGGTGGGCGTTCTATGTTCTTTTTTCTATGTTTTTGTATTTCTTTGTTTTTGGCCGGGTATGGTTCTCAATCAGGGATAGCTGTCTATTGTTGTCTCTGATTGAGAACCATACTTAGCTAGCTCTTGCCCACATGGGTTTTGTGGGTAGTTATTTTCTGTTTAGTGTGTTTTGCACCTGACGGAGCTGTCTCGGTTGTTTCTTTTGTTCCTTGTTGTATTTAGTGTTCAGTTTATTAAAATAATGATGAACACTTACTACGCTATATCTTGGTCCTCACCTTCTTCCACCAACGGCCGTTACAGACATAGGAGTTTTTTGAGCGAGAATTTGAATGTGTGGGACAAAATTGAGGCTATGACTAAGAAGTTGGAGCTCTACTCTGTCTGCATTAACAAGGAGAACATACAGGTCTTTCCATCAATATATTATTTTTTTGTGTGCAAATGAAGTCAAGATTACGGACAATGTCAAATGTGATATAGCAAAGCACCTGAGTGAGTTGTGTGCACAATTATGCAAGTACTTTCCCGAAGTGGATGACACAAACAACTGGATTCGTTATCCTTTCATGCCCTCCCTCCAGTCCACTTACCGATATCTGAACAAGAGAGCCTCATCAAAATTGCAACAAGCGGTTCTGTGAAAATTTTATTTAATCAGAAACCACTGCCAGATTTCTGGATTGTGCTGCGCTCAGAGGATCCTGCCTTGTCAAATCGCACTATTAAGACACCGATGCCCTTTGCAACCACGTACTTATCTGAGAGTGGATTCTCGGCCCTCACTAGCATGAAAATGAAAATAGAGGCACAGACTGTGTGTGGGAAATGATTGAAGATTGAGACCCTCTCTAATACAACACAACATTGCAGAGTTATGAGCATCCTTTCAAGCACACCCTTCACAATTTTCGATGAACAAATAAGGTTTTATATGTAAGATGGCTAATTAAAGAGCAAAATTATTGATTATTATTATATTATTATTTGTGCCCTGGTCCTATAATAGCTCTTTGTCACTTCCCACGACCCGGGTTGTGACAACAACTCACACTCATTCTTATGTTTAATAAATGTATCATATAGTGTGTGTGTGGTAAGCTTACAAGGATTTTAAAAAACAACACTTGAGAGTGCGCTGACCCTGGAGCTAGAGGGGGTATTCAGCTGGAGGTTGAATGTTTGAAGGGGTACGGGACTATAAAAAGTTTGAAAACCACTGCTCTATGCCATATGCTTGGCATAATCAGTGGTGTAAAAATACTTTAAAGTACTACTTAAGTAGTTATTTTTTTCACTAGACCCCTAAAGATAAAAATGTACTCTTTACTCCATACATTTTCCCTGACTCCCAAAAGTACTTGTTACATTTGAATGCTTAGTAGGACAGGAAAATTGTCCAATTCACACACTTATCAAGAGAACATCCCTGGTCATCCCTACTGCCTCTGATCTGGCTGACTCACTAAACACACATGCTCCATTGGTAAATTAAGTTAGTTTTGTTGTTTGCCCCTGGCTATCCATATTTTTTCTTAACAAAATAAAAATTGTTCTTCTGGTTTGCTTAATACAAGGAATTTGAAATTATTTATGCTTTTGATACTTAAGTATATTTAAAACCAAATACTGAAACTTTTACTTGAGTAGTATTTTTCTGGATTACTTTTACTTGAGTCATTTTCTATTAAGGTATTGTACTTATTATCTGGTTTATAAATCAAATCAAATTTTATGGTCACATACACATGGTTAGCAGATGTTAATGCTAGTGTAGTGAAATGCTTGTGCTTCTAGTTCCGACAGTGCAGAAATATCTAACAAGTAATCTAACAATTCCCCAACAACTACCTAATACACACAAATCTAAAGGGGTGAATGAGAATATGTTCATATAAGTATATGGATGAGCGATGGCCGAGCGGCATAGGCAAGGTGCAATAGATGGTATAAAATAGATTATATGTATATGAGTAATGTAAGATGTGCAAACATTATTAAAGTGGCATTATTTTAAGTGGCATTGTTTAGTGACTCGTGATCCATGTACTGACCTCGCCTTCTGGATGATAGCAGTGTGAACAGGCAGTGGCTTGGGTGGTTGTTGTCCTTGATGATCTTTTTGGCCTTCCTGAGACATCGGGTGCTGTAGGTGTCATGGAGGGCAGGTAGTTTTCCCCCGGTGCAGACCGCACCACCCTCTGCGCCTTGTGGTTGAGGGCGGTGCAGTTGCCATACCAGGCTGTGATACAGCCCGACAGGATGCTCTCGATTGTGCATCTGTAAAAGTTTGTCAGGGTTTTGGGTGACCAGCCACATTTCTTCAGCCTCCTGAGGTTGAAGAGGTGCTGTCGCGCCTTCTTCACGATGCTGTCTGTGTTGGTGGACCATTTCAGTTTGTCTGTGATGTGTACGTCCAGGAACTTAAAACTTTCCACCTTCTCCACTGCTGTCCCTTCGATGTGGATAGGGAGGTGCGCCCTCTGCTGTTTCCTGAAGTCCATGATCATCTCCTTTGTTTTGTTGACCTTGAGTAAGAAGTTGTTTTCCTGACACCACACTCCGAGTGCCCTCAACTCCTCCCTGTAGGCTATCTCATCGTTGTTGGTGATCAAGCCCACTACTGTTGTGTCGTCTGCAAACTTGATGATTGAGTTGGAGGCGTGCATGGCCACGCAGTTGTGGGTGAACAGGGAGTAAAGGAGAGGGTTGAGCACACACCCTTGTGGGTCCCCAGGGTTGAGGGTCAGCGAAGTGGAGATGTTGTTTCCTACAATCACCACCTGGGGGTGGCCCGTCAGAAAGTCCAGGTCCCATCTACGCTTGTTCATTTACTAGATTGTGTCATATTGCTGGATCTACAAAACAAGTGACCTGGCCACGGATTTATCTCAACATAAGACCACTTTCAAACTTTTTAGTTCTGAATACATCTGACAAACTTTGGTTTTGGAGTGCAAAGGCCCTTCAACAGTTGTTAGAACCAAGGCCCCATGTACGGCAGTGCCCTGCACTTCAGAGTGATTTGTGGTAGAACTCTTAGACACCTCCTTTACTAATGGAAAAACGATTTCGATGCTCAGTTAATGGAGTTCAATAGAGTGGGGAACTATTAGCATCTATGAGGCTTACTGACAGATTGCATAAATTCAAAGTCCCCCTTTTTTATACTCTGTAAAGTGTTGTTCAGCTCAGTCTAACGCTCACGATCAATCGGGTCAATGTCATATCGAATGGGACAAAATAGCATTGACGGTTTGCGGTTTTCACTCTTGATCTCTATTTTTTTCGGTTTGTTGTGCATTCATTCTTGTGTCATAATATTCCATGTCGACGCTACATTCATTGAAAAGGCACCACTTTATTTGGAATAAGGTTAACTAGAAGGGGGAATATCTCTGTGTTGGCAGTTCAGTGTCCTACTAGTGTCTAGGCCTCCTGTGCACCTCAAGTTATTATCCACAAATGTCCTATCAGTTACTCAAGGTTGATTCTACCTTTTAGATTACCTTCTCTGACCGAAAACACATTTACTAGGTTTTTTTCATGTCCACTCCCTTTGATTACATTACTACACTAGATCATTATTCCACCCAGGAGTGAGTCTGACGAGCTAAGGGACTGATACAGATCAATTCCCCCCCTCATTAGAAGAGCAGTAACTTTTACCACGAAACACACAAAAAGCCTTTTTACTTTTTACTTCATTTTTTCCTCTATTTTGTTGTTATGACTACCTCGGCACAGTTTTTCAGCCTGAGTTAAATGTCAAATAATCGTTGGGAAGGAGCTCGAGTTCACAGGGGGAAAAGGGAATAGGAATTAGTCGAGGTTGGTTCTAATCAGCCTGTGCCATAGGTGGCTGGGAGACTATCAGCCCGGAGTGAAACAGCTTAATAACAGCTCATTAAGAGAATAGTCCATCACTGATAAGGGGGCCCCCGGGACGTACTAATTAAAAAGTTGGAATGTCAGGGGGTGAATTGTACCTCGGCTATACCAGCTGAACTTATGTGCGAGACAAAAGGTGCTATACACTCACATTGTCTTCTATTGTTCTACCCACCATGAGGTGGAGTGACCCTAGACACACTGTGCCGGGCTCCTTTAGCTGTTGCTTAACACTGACAGTATTAAAAGTTGAAAAGGTTGAATTGGTACAATGATTCCACAAAATGTGATTACTTTTCTCTCCTGTCTGTGTACTGTATTAGCATTGTGTGCAAGTCTGCGTAGTGTGACTGTGAGCGTGTGTGTCTGTCGGTATGTGTGTCTTCCCCCACTTGGTGGCAGAAGAGTTCTACTGAATGAAGCTGGTTCTTCATCGTCATCACCCCATTGCTCCAAAAACACCTTATGAGATGATTCAGAAGCACACAAGTCAGTTGCAACCTATCAACATTTGATCGTTGCAGGGTTGATGCAGTTCAATTGAGATGTATGTTCAATTTGAATGTGTCCAACGTGCGCTGAACTCAATAACCATATTTGATTTGATGGTACTGAGCTGGAGTTGGTGGAGTTCATTGTTATATTTGAGGTTGCTATCCAGCTTTGTTATGTCAGCACAGTCATAATGCAAACCACTACCTCTGTCATGACAACGGTCATCTGACTTGAGGGGTCATGAATGGACATGAAACCCATAGAAATAGAATCACTGACTGTTCATGGGTTGCACCTCCATCACATGGTCAATCACTGACTGTTCATGGGTTGCACCTCCGTCACTCGGTCACATCGTTGCCATTGTTATCAACGGTCACATCGTTGCCATTGTTATCAACGTTCGACAGACGCCGCAGCCATATTGATGGTCAAAAGTAGAACGGGGGCTAATGACTGTTTCATCTGAAATTACACTATAGGGGCTTGGGGATACGATGACATTGCTAAAGTAGGCACATATTTAGTAGGAAACAACTTTGCCATCATCATGTTGTCAAATGTACTTTAGAAAGATGGCAATGTTGTCATTCGCTAGCAAAGTTTGTCACAAATATCTAGCAATGCTAACATTAGTGAGCTAAAGTCTGGAGGTCTCCCCTCAATCTAACACTATAGTGCAACTAAAGTAAATGTGGCGACATCAAAATGATGACTAAATGTTTTCCTACTAATTATTTGCCTCCTTTTGAAATGTTATTGTGTTTCCAAGCCATAGTAATGCACTTTAGACAAAATCTTCATCAGCGCCCACTGAGAATGCATTGAGTAGAATTCTCGGTTGGGCATCAGTCCTAAAATGAAGGTTCAAAACAGTATTGTAACGCAACGTGCAGCCCATTAATTCAATGATTAGAATCTATGATGATTCCATTTCTATGATGACACGCACCGATAGGTCTTAAAACATCTTCATGTTTATGATATAGTGAAGTGTAACAGATACATGAAATATTGAAAGGTGGGATATTGACACCTTTGCACCACAACTAAATGAAAAAATCAATTTTGAGGCATTTTGCATGCATTTCCTTAAATGAGTCACAGAAACACTAATTTTTTTAACCACTCAAATATTTCCATACGGTATATAAGTATTGTCCAGTATATCATTTTATTTGGCATGTCATTATTCACTCTCAAATAGCCTGTTATGTGCACACAGATTAACAGATGACAGGAGAGAAACTTACAGCTAGATGGAAAAGTAGAGAGACATTGATCAGGGTTAAATTCATCTTTCCATCTCTCCTTTGCCAGAAGCCATGATAAATTATACTCCATGTGTCATCTGTTAAAAGCATATGATCACTGGGTGGCACCCACTCGAAGCCACCACGAATAGACAGGTTGAGAGGCTTGGCGACACTGTCTCCGTCACTCACCCAGATGCCTCATCTCTAGTGACCATATAAAAGGAAATCAAATGAAAGGCGATTGCGATTAAGATTCTGTCACATCCCCACCATCTCACACACAAGAGTTCGGAGTTGGAATATCACCAGTGCTCTTGATATTCTCTTCAGTGACAAATAGCTGTTTTTACCAGTTACAGGACTTGGTTGTAACAATTATGAAGACATAAAGCGTATTTCTTCGTATTAGAATGTATTTTCGACTCTGTTGGTTCCCCCTTATTCATTTCATTGGCACTGCTGCCATTGATAGTAGGGGCAAGGACCATTCATACACAAATAATTTATCTTCTGTGAAGAATTGATTTAATGACAACCTCTTTTGGCCGCAATCGATGGCGAAGAAGGCAAAGGTGCATTATGAAAAAAAGAAGACAGATAATATCACATCACACAGTCATCGCCCATCACTCTAAACTAGAGTCCTTGAAATAAAATCTCAAGAAAAGTACCCACTACATTCCATCAATGCATTGTAGATGCCACCACAATATTTTTCAAATGTGCTTTGTCATTTAAAAGCAGTAGGTTTAGCACATTCTCTATTCAGTCTAACCTAGTTTTGACCTACGTCGAAAGCATTGTTCTTGTACTGTAAGAAAAGCTAAAACTATTTTTGGATTCATGCACTGAAGAAAAAAACGATTGTAATGAAATGAAATAACTGCATATTGATTCAAACATGCTTTTCTGCTGTGCGGGAAAAGGTTTTTAACTGTGTCTTTCTGGTCGCTGCTTTACTTTGAATAGGTCTGAAATAGTACTGTTGCCTTGAAATGTCGTAGGGTTTTATAAACCATTCAATCAACAAAATGACTTCTTCACCACCGGTCACTCAATCATATTAATTGCATATTGTAATACTTTCAGCATTAGCAATGAGTCAGCAGCTAACCTTTGTGTATTTACAGAAACTGTTTTTCATGGTTTTAGCGCAGACTGTCTGTCACATATTACCTTGCCATTTTCAGAATTCAACAAAAGCCAGTGGTAATCCACAACACTATCTTGGCATGCTCTTTCAAAAGTAGATGACTTATTTAATATTGATTGGCATAATGCAAATGCATCTTTAATATCTGTATTGGCACCATTATCTAGTGTTAAACATTTGAGTACAAGCCCAGAGACCCGAGTGAGTCCTGGGCAAATTCCACAGCAATGGAACTAAGCTTTGACTTAGTTTTTTCACTTACAAATTTATGCCAAACAAAAAACATTGATTTCAAGGTTTAACAAACCATACAACTCTACACACAATAACTACTTTTAGCAATTGCCACTGAAAAATGTACCAAAACCAATTTAGTCGAGGAGCTGTGGAGATGCAAACTTCAGTAACGGAATTCCGGTCTAATCTCCTCAGGTTTTTATGTGACCACGTTTGACAAAAACTCATTAAGATTCAGTGATGTCTGCAGAAATACTGGGGTGTCAGCTATGACATGACACCTTGAGTTTGAAAAAAAAATAAGAAGTTGTTTATTGAACTCCAGTAAGTGAAGTGGGTTTACACCCGGTAACATAATTACGGTAACGGAATTACATCATGGGTCACTGATCTGTACCTCACAGAAATGCATTTATTATGGATTTGAATGTCATTTTCCTCATGTTTCACAAGTTCGGACATCACAGTGCAGCCCAGGAGAGCACAGTAGGCTACAGTGTAGTGCAATACAGCAGAGTAGAGTACAGTATAGCATAGTAGAGTATAGTAGAGTATAGTTCAGTAGAGTACAGTACAATGTACTGTACTGTACTATACTCAACTTTTCTTTACTGTACTGTACTACTGTATTGTATTGTGTTGTACTCTACTGTGCTCTACTCACTGTACTATACTGTGCTATCCAAACTTACATCTATGATAAGTTCAGATTTGGTCCAGTCCATCCATCTGTGAATGTTAACATCAAGGCCAGGGTGGACTGACCAAAGGTCAACATCCATTTTGGTTGGTGTTCAGTGGGTGAAGATGCTGGTTAAAGTAAATGGAGAGAGGGGGGGCTCATGGGTAAGTGTCTGTAAGCGCTGGGAGAGGGGACATTAACTGGAGAGTGAGAGTGAGAGAGAGAAAGAGGGGGGTTGTCCAGACTCAGACTGTTTTAACACTCTTGGTTTGACCACCAGACAATAGAAGTACAAAGAAAACAGTTATGAGCTGAACATAACAGTATGCCAGTGGAAGGGAGGACAGTAGTAGCTACTATGAATTCCCATTGTAGACAATTCAGTTTTTATATTTTTTGGAACGGAATTACAAGTTTTAATCACTTAATATTTCTTAAACAAAATTGATATCAGTAAAATCACAATAAGCTATTGGTAGGTCTGCCATTACTTGTTACTTCTTTGAACTTTAATTATCATACCTTCTCATGAGTGGTTTTGGTAACGGAATTACATGGCACAAGGCAATATTTCTTAAACTTACAGAAGGTAAACAATTTCTCCAAAACTCTTATAAATATGAGTGTTGATATTAGTTGGCAGGGGTCTTTACTTCAAATTTATTGTGTTTTGATGTACAGTTGAAGTCAGAAGTTTACATACACCTTAGACACATACATTTAAACTCAGTTCCACGCTGTTTAAAGGCACATTCAACTTAGTGTATGTAAACTTCTGACTCACTGGAATTGTGATACAGTGAGTTATAAGTGAAATAATCTGTCTGTAAATAATTGTTGGAAAAATTACTTGTCATGCACCAAGTAGATGTCCTAAACGACTTGCCAAAACTATAGTTTGTTAACAATACATTTGTGGAGTGGTTGAAGAATGAGTTTTAATGACTCCAACCTAAATGTATGTAAACTTCCGACTTCAACTGTATTTCTGATACCTTTTAAGACTTTTTCTGGTAAGAAGACTTTTCCGTCTGTTTATCCATAAATGAAAGCCTTTACTTATGCCTGATGGAAAATGGTTGAAAAATGTATATATACCTTAATTCCCCCCAAAATAGACTCTTAGTTTTCATTAGACACCCAATTTGTTGGTGCTCATGGGTCCTTTTTCATGGAAATGCCATCCTTAAGCTGGGTCAGGTTAAACCAGCATGAGCCTTTAAACTTTAGTAATCCTCTTCAGTACTACCAATATTGCACGGCAATGATTCTCCCCATCGCTGTCCCCTGCGCTGGGAAAGGAACAGGTGTTGGCCAGGAACAGCTTGTGTTTTGGGCCCGTGATATTGTGATGAGGTGACAGTTCGGAGCCACTTTGGAATTCCACCGCCTCTGTGTGGTGGTGGGGGCGTTCCGGGGGGACATGGCAGATCTTCGGGTGCACACAGCTGGCCGTGGCGTGTGCCAATGACGGCCAACTGTGCCCGCCGACCGCTCCCTCCCACAGATGTCAGAAGCCATACGTACGTGCAGCGCCGGGGCCCGTGACAGTTTGTCTTGACCTTGTTCTCCCACCTTACTGTCACTGAATGGGAAGTGAAATGGGGATACTGGCAGGTGTTCCTTTAAAAAAATATATATTTTGTCCTGCGACAACTGGTAGAATAAAAATATAAAAACATGAATGATTGAAGATGCACCAGGCTGCTTCACCACACACGGTAAAGCTGTGGAGTATAGTAACATATTGGTTTCTATCTTTACACTGTTGATAAAAATAAGATTATCGACAACGTAACAAGTTTTCAATGGCAGAAGTGCAGTAGTCAGAATGGTTTTTAAAGGCCTGAAAGATACTTTGAAATGGAGCTCCGCACATGATGGTTGTAGCCAATGTTGTTGCTGTTGCTTTTCTATTTTACTTTCGAACAATGGTATTTGTATGCACAGTTTTCAGGAATACGTGTGTGTTATGTCATTTCAATGTGTGGTTGCCGTCATTCAAGATGCCCACAGTATTTCACTCATTCCTGTTTTTATAGCTGCACACACTCTTGAAATGGGTCACCGTCATATTAGTCAAATATCTCCATGGTAAGAGATTGCATATTCATTCCAACAGCAGAGGGCCCTATTCGTTTTTGGTTCCCATTCAGATTGGCCTCCACATCCTGCTAAAGCCTACATAACCAAGCTACAGCATCCCTTTTATAATTTTAGACACAAACACACATCCACCCCATGCAGCCCATCCAGTCCATCCACCCCATGCACTCCATCCACCCCTCATCTGCTACCACCACAATCATAGCTCGTTATCTAATCAGTTAGTACATTTCAGAGTCGACTGAATTAGACTGAGAATCCCCATAGAATCATTGATGGGGAGCATGTGTTGCAGTGGATCACTGTAGATGTTAAAGTCAAATTTCCAGGTGCACAGGGGTGGGTTTAGTAATCGTGCTGAGATTGGGACCAACAACATTGGAGACAATGACTATTTAATTACAATGGGTAAAGCATTTGAGAGAATATTTAGACATGATCTTACAAACTAAATCCAATGTTACAACATCCATATTAGGAAGTCATCAGTTGTCAGACAAATCTAGTATGCAAAGCCTCAGTACCCTTTTCCATTGAGATAGAGGGAATGTCATCAAGAGTCTTCCATTTTTGTATCCTTTTTAATTTTCATAATTCCCTCAATCAATTGACTCAAGATTGTCTCTGGCAATTTCATTACAGCCAATTAGAGAAGTGAGAATAGCTTCAATTCAGTGCGACTGAGCTCAGGCGAAACAACATGCGTCACTGCATGCAAAACAGTGCATGCCCGAGGTGGTTGGCCTGGAAACTCAGAATAGCTTTAGACACACACTTCTTCAGGACCAATAACAGCCTGAATTGTGTAAAAGACTAGAAGACTTAATAGAGTTGGGCTGTGTATCTTGTCTGAGATGACACAGCAACAATGCAGAGTCTGCAGACACTGGGGTGTCTTATTGACTGTAAATTAAACAGTTATGACATCAGCAAATAGTTGCTTTTTGCCAAAAAAGTACATTTTTATTATATCAATATGATACATTCATATTAATGCAATTTACATTAAATGTAGGCATGCATATGGACAACTTAGATTGATATTGGTAAGCCACATAATTTAACATTCTTAAAGGGACATTACACTCAATCAGGAATATGTTTGGTTATCTAAAAGGCACTCCATAACTTTTTGGCTTTAGGGGTGCTCACGAGCCAAAAGTTATCCCCAAAGTTGGACCATATTGAATAGAAAGGGGCACACCACCATGCTCATGAGGAAAGGCTATTTGTTTACCTTTAAAAACAGGTTTAGTTAGTTAAGTAATGTATGCATATTGTGAAGTATGTGTACACAAATCATACAGTCTAAATTTAAGATGAAACAACTAGAAACTAACTTCTGTCTGTAGTGTACGTTTAAGTCCCTTGATAAAACATTAGCCATAAGTCATTGAGTTGGTGCTCATTCCTGAATGATGGACCCTCAAAAGACAAACCAGTAGCTGGCAACCATCCGTTGAGTCACAGTACAAACAATAAGCAGTTTGAAGGGGTCAGTTGTCAAGGAAAAGTAATTGGTGGGAAATATAAATATAGTAAATACATCAACCAACTCTGCCTTTGGAGAGTGATCTACATCCAACATCTCCACTGTTTCCTCTTGTCATCCACATCTGTCTGGCCGTCCAAACAACCCAAGGCTGCGGATATGCAAATCCAGCGCTCCGTTTTGGAGGAAAGCGTCGACTGGTGTTTATATCAGTCAGAGTGCTGTTTGTTTGTTCTTCCCTGCTTAGCATTCCGCTAAGGTACCATTTTCTTGGGGTCTCTCTCTCCATTGAAAGAGGGAGCGACAGCAACCCCCCCTTTCTCTCACTCTCTCCCTTTTCTCTTCATGAATATCCAGAGTTATTTTCTACTTTTGACAGATTATGCATCATGGTTTTTAATTGATCCCTCTGGGGTACAATTCACATTGTTTGTGGGATTTAGCCATGCTGCGGTTTGAATTCCACACTGTGTTTCCGTTAGCAAACACAAACTCTTGAATACCTGACTGACTGAGTGACTGGGGCTTTCCTCTAATTGTCTATAGGATCACATACACGTTGCTTAAGTACTTTCTCTTTTGTACAAAGTTGGGGAAATTGAATTTTTGGGGAATATGTAAAGAAGGCATCAGGTTGTAGAGAAAAGGAAAGCATTTTAGGCATTACATATTAGGTCGGAACTAAACAGCCCTCTCTTAATTTTATCTTCCAACTTTAAATCTGGGGAGAATTAGCTTTAAACTGCCTCCTAATGCTAAGCAGCCTGTTCAAAAAATCCAGGAAGTGTGTGTGTGTGTGTGTGTGTACGTGCTTCACAGTGTGTGTGTGTGTGTGTGTGTGTGTGTGTGTGTGTGTGTGTGTGTGTGTGTGTGCACATGTATTGCATGCGTATCTCTGCATCTTTATTGTGTGTGTGCGTGGGTGGGTAACACTGATGGGATTTGATTAAGCTGGCCCGGTTCACTGGGTAGACAGAGTTTTTACTGGGTGAAAAGAGATTACATTCATTTTGAAACCCGACTGCCTCCTGAGTGTGAGCCGGGTGCCCCGTTTAATGCCAACGGCGAAGTCAGCTCAAAACAAAGTGACATATCTCAACCACGTGTAGTAATAACTTAGAATTCTGAGTTTTCACATGAAAAGTGTTTGCTCTCCTGATAAAAACACAACGTGCTTTATCAAGGAAAACTGGTTTGAAGATTCTAACATATACTTTATGGAAAATACCTGTGTTTCTGAAAGATGCACCACACTGCCTTGCTGATATGACCGGGCAATGCAAATTACTGTTCAATTTGAGAAGGGCGCTCTTCCCCCGGTCACGTCACAGGCCATAGCCCGGTGCCCTCGGTTCAGTTTAATCAAACTCCCTAATTGCGAACATGCATAAAGATGGCAGCCCCCATGTACTTAACACAAATGCCTCCTTTGCTAAATTCGCTGTAATGTACAGTGTGCTCTACATTAGTCTGTTTTTGTATCTGCATTAGCACAGTAAACTTGATCCCAATTCTAGCTCCAAGACAGCGGCAATTTGGAAAAACTTCAAAGTAGATTGTGCTGATTTATCAGTCGTAGTTTAAAAACTCTGAGTAGTGCTATCGTCATATCTGAATTCCTCCATCTTTATGCACCTTCATCATTGACTGTATCCATCATGACAGCCGACATTGAACCCACATCCCAACCGATGACTCATCAGAACCTCCAATGCGCTCTCCTGTGCCCTTGGGTATTAATGTCTTCATCCCTGCCCTCTGGGTCTTTGAGGCTTTGAGGCCAGATGATCCATGCTCAGTAATGTCATACCGTCCGGGTCATGTGTCATTGTGGTATTCCCTCGTCCTTACCGCTCTGTGTCAGTGAGAAACCTAATCTAACAAATCCTCTTATAAAGATATCATTCTCATATCATCCTATCAGCCTCTCCGTTAGTCCTCCCCGCCACTGATGTGGTTCTCTCTCCCTTGTCATCGATCAGATGGCATAGCAGTGTATTAGGACAGGCCAACAGGCCGTATGGGTGACTTGTAATACATTATGAATATATTTCCCAAAGCTTTTTTTCCCAGGCCCTGACATCTGAGGTATGGCCATCAGAGTTAATATCGTCTCGTTGGCATGCAGATGAAGAGTTGCGCCTCCATACCATCAACCACAATAATTGAACTGTCGTCCAAAAAGCTCTATTCCCTATGCATAAAATTTGCATTAGCCCCGTATTGGAGCGAGTTATCTCGCCTCGACCTCTCTTTACTCAAGTAAGTCGAGTGCCTTTTAAGACATAACCGACAGCAAACAAGATTCAGAGCCTTGATATTTCAGATAGAGGTGAACAATTCAAGAGAGTCGAGGAAACAAAGCTATATAATGATGACACTTGACCCCAAGTTGTAAACATGATTTTTTTATGATGACATTTTCTGCCTCTTTTAATCTGACCCAGCCTCTGAGTGACTGATGCTGACTGAAGGTTGGTGTGATACTTTGTCGTGGGCAAGGAAAGCTGTGTGTAACCTCAAGGTGAAAGCAGCAGAATGGGACACCCAGGCGGGGGGTGAGGTAATGTACGTTCAGTAAGAACATTACGTTAGGTGGAAGAGACAGCTCAATCCTTGTACGTTATCCATATTAGGACAATCGCAGGATATTTCAGGCGACACGTCAGTTTGAAGACTTTACTTGCTGATGGCACAGACAATGCCTGCATAAGCGATGAGGTAACATCAGTATAACCATCCACTTCTATATGATCTGAGTACATTCTGATGTGGCACAGTATATTCCATCTTATTTATTTTGTTGATGTTATAGCTTTGATATTTGAGTGTGTGGTTGATTATGGTTGTGCAGGCATTTCAAATGCATTTTTCAAACTTGAGATTACCTATTTCATATGCCACTCTTCATCTCTTCCTTCCAGGCTTGGAGAGGTTAATCAGATTTTCTGATGACACATAACAATGTCATTTTACGAGGCCAAAAAAAGAGCCTGATTGTGACACCAACATTAATGCTTTGATTGATTCTATTTTGTGGGTAAAAATACCCATGCTTTATCGAGACCTGTGTTCAAATATCTCAATTACTTTCACATACATTCAAAGTAAGTATTCAGATATACTTTATTTGAGAAGACAAGATTTAATATTTAATACATTAAAATGTAATATTTTAATGTATTTGGAAATACTCCAATACACAGACTCAAATACACTCCCATGCATTTAACCCAGGTAAATGAAAATAGTATTTGAAATAAGTATTTGAAAATACTCTCAAATACAATATGGTAGACAAATGTTTTTTTTTTTACAAATAACCATTCAAGTACTCAAATAAAAGTACTTGTTATAGGCTGTGTATTTGAAAATACTAAAATACAAACAAAAAACTATTTTACATACCAGATAGTCAAATGCATATGTATTTGAACCCAGCTTTGGTTTCATCCCATTGATTGGCTGCATGTGGCTGCGCAATACCTCCTCTGTTGCCATGCTTGTTCGTAGTTTATCACCTTATTGGATACATAGGGCTACGGCTGTGTGGCAATACGTCAGATGTTATTAGAAAGAGAGAGAGAGAGACTCAATACATAATTGTCTCCCATCCCATCAGATCAAACAGCTGTCACAACGAGACGGAAATGGATGGAAAACAGTATGTTTATACATACAGTTATTTATCCGTAATCCCGACGGCCACAAAACTAGACATCAAATGAAATACACACAAAAAGATACAGGTATATACTGTATATATTTGTTATATGAATAAAATTAAATGACCTGCTGCACATTCAAGTTCAAGAGCATCTGTTGATTAATTTAAAAACTGTAAAGTAATAAGACGGAAGTAGTCAATACTGTTTTCTGGCAAATCAAGGCAACTGTCCAAATCTTGAGGTGGGTCATTAAATGTCAGGTCAGTAGAAACACAGGCTGATTTTACTTGTAAGTTGAGATAAATCCATTCCAAATCCATTACATATCAAGGGTAATAATTCAATACGTTCTTGTAGTTCTTATACTGGAAGTTTTAGTCAATTATACTATGTAACTACTGAGGTATTAGTGTTTAATCAAATCATATTTGTCACATGCGCCGAATACAGCAGGTGTTGACCTTACAGTGAAATAAATAAGTGATGGAATGAAAGATGGAAAGAAAAGGTTCGGGGGTGGCAGAGTAGCCTAGTGATTAGAGTGTTGGACTAGTAACCGAGTTCAAATCCCCGAGCTGACAAGGTACAAATCTGTTGTTCTGCCCCTGAATAGGCAGTTAAGAATTTGTTCTTAACTGACTTGCCTAGTTAAATAAAAAATAAATGAGGGGGGAAATTGAAGGTGAAGAGCAAAGAGTTCCAAACGCTAGGTAAACAACACACAAAGAGAGCTAGCCACACTGTCTCCTCATGCTCCTTTTGGGCCATATCTAGGACCCAATTACAGGTCACACAATCACCCGGAGGTGTGCACAAATACAGAGAAAGATGCCTTATTAGCCTCAAAGTAATCCATTATGAGATACAAAGGCAGCTCTTGCAGTTCTATTGCCTGCTTAGTTCTATTAATTCTCTGTCCTCAGTCTCACTGAAAACTGTCTGGGCGCGGCCTGCCACCATCTGTTCGGAACGGCTAATAAAAGCAAAGCTGTCAGATTGCTAAATAATGCCTTTTTTATGAGTATGATATCCGATGGGAGTGTTTGCCGATTATTGATTACTGAGGTGTTCTTTGGTGGCCCACCGCCTGTTGACTCTCCGCCCGCCGATGTCCTTTTAGAACATTAACAGATGAGGCATGGTTGGCTGAAAGACTTTTCCAGGTCAGAGAGTCTCGTCCTATTAGTTTGACTGGGCTGCCTGTTCGCCAGCCGCTCCTCGACCCCCAGATGCCAATTTAAAACGGTTATTATGCAGTGCCATTTTAACGCTGAAGATGTCTATAGCACAGATCCTATTGTCCTGTAATTCGTCTTAACGCATGCAGACAATATTTATCTATTACGCTCCCGTCGGCAGTTAGTGGGGCTTTGTGGCATGAGCTGTACATAGCCATGTCCTATTGACGGATGCTTTCAATCCATCATTAAAACACTTCCAAACTGGCCCGCTTCCTAAGTCTTGAGGATGATGTCCTTCGTCTGTAGAGCCCGAACATTACCGGGGCAACAAGTCAAGGGAAGATGGATGCGAGAATGGAAGGGGGGGGGGGGGGGGGGGGGGGGGGGTTGGCTTGCCGCTCGCTGTTGTACAGAAACTCACCAGTCCACCAGTGGCGGCCTGTCTGGTCCGAGGCTGCCCACAGCTTTTTTGTGTGTCTGCCTCGTTTCACAATTCATCAAGAGAGCACAACTGTCACTGTGCCTTCAGCCCCGGCCATCCATCAAGGCCTGTCAGCCAGCCATCAAAACCTGAGAGATGAGGCCCCGGTGTTGGAATTCCATTAGTCCCAGCAGCTAGCCATGCCACCGCCTGCTACCGCCAGCCAACCAGCCAGCCAGCACCTTGTTCAGGCCTCAAAGAGATAATAAAACCATATCGGCAAATCAGGAGAGCTCCCCCCTGGGATGTGCTGCGGTATTAAAGCCGTATTGACTGACATTCTTTTTCTTTTCTATCCTTTTGGGTGTTCGATCTTGAATGAAATATTTGTGCTACTTTCCCCTCCATTTTTTTTCTTCACATCATCTTTCTGCCTTCTATTCTTCACGTCTAGAAGGGTTATTAACCCTCCACAAGAAGGTAGGAATAGTTTGGCTTAGTGATTCTATGGCAGCTCAGACTCCATTATGTGGCTGCTGGGTGTATGTAGAACAAATCATTTTAGGCTCAAAAACAGATTTTGTTTCTAAATATAACTTTGTGTGTGTTAAGGGGAAATTTCTCGAATAAGGTGGGACGGCGAACAAATATCACAACAACACAACAGGTGTTTTCCAGAAGAAAGATGACACAATGACAGTGTTTACAGAAAACAATGGTGTGGATTTGATTCTATGGTTACTTGCGTAGCATAAGTCTGTCATTTTTCAAGGCACGTTTGCACTGTAAATGGGATGGCAGTCCCTCCATTTATGGCCCACTGTGAGCAGTAATTGGGCCCTCTGTTAAAACAAATGTCATGGCTATGTACATTCTCGTAGCATATCAGATTAGGGCTGGGAAATGACATGGACATCACAATACGATATTATCTCGACACTTAGGTGTCGATACGATATGTACTGTTATTCTCATGATTCTATATGCACTGCGCTTGTGTCCTAGTGAGGATAGAAGGTCACATCTGGTTGCCTAAGAGACAAATTAAATCGATTGACACTGTACACCATAGACTGGCCAACCATGCCCCTTAATGCTGTGTCACAACACAAACATGCCTACCTATAATAACAATACAAATTGCTACGTTATGTCAGTTGCATGATGCTGAAATGCAATTGAACAATGTAGAAGATCTAAGAGACTGAGTAGACACATTTTTTTATCCCTGACAACAATGATTCTGCCCTAATTCTGTCCCTTTTAAAATAATAGAAGAGATCATGTGATATAAAAACATTTTAGGATAGCTTTATGTGTAATTCTTATACGGACACATTCACAGATTTTTAGTATAAGATATCCTTTTCACTACAAGAAGGGCTCAAATCAGTGTGAAGAAAGTGTCCACTTGCAAGCAGATTTTCAACATTCCCAGTTATAACTCAAGGGCCAGATTAAGGCTCACATTTCCAAAGGAGACTTTGGGGAATATTTGAATTTGCAAGGTGGATTTCTGCGCCCTAAAGTCTTATATTATACTGGGGGGTTCCTCTTTGCTGCTCAGCGGAGGGAGTCCTTCTAGGGATGTTGATCCAAGCAAATGTATCCTCTGCTGTCTTCCCCCTTGTCGCCCCCGATGACGGGATTATGTCCTGTCACGGCACCTCTCTTTGGCCCAACGGAACGACCGCCCCATTGTGAAATAACCCGGGCTGCAGTGTTTTAAGAGGTAGAGACGATGAGCAAGGTTGTCTTATCTCCCAGAAATGGCATAACTCCTTTTCCTTAATCCCTTAAATGGACCTTCAGGCAAACAATTTGCAACCAGCCGAGTGTGAAGCTCCTCTAATGATGGGTTATTGACCCGTTTGCTGTTTTGGGCGACAAGGGCAAAGGCAAATTTAACAGTTCCTTTTTCTCACAGGTCAGGCTCGTAATGTCAGCCTAGCCTCTCTCCAGTTAAAGATGTAAATACATTTAAATGAGGAAGTGTTTTTTCGGACAATGTTTCTCCCGAGCGGTCAGCATCATGTCATGGGATCACAGTTTTTTTCTCTCCAGCCGTCACCAGTTAGCCCTGGGTCTGTAATTAAATGCCAAGCAGATGGAATCATCCTTCATAGTTATTTACATTGATTCATGCAGTGTGTAATTGAATCAGGAGGGCAGGGCATGGATGGAGGACAGGTATTAAGGATGTCAAAGAAAAATGTATTATATAAGAGCTGGATTATTTTCTGTCTCCTACATGAACAGTCAGATAAAGATTAACACCCCACCATGGTTTGGTGCTAGTCAATGGTAGTCAACATTTTTAGGTGATCTTGCGCTTGGCATTCACTTTCACATCTCTTGCCAGCAGGGTTACTCATTCACTGAGCACTCATTTAATTAAAATATATTAAGCTATTAGTTATATGCTGCAGATAAATCTCACAGCAAAAACGCAGTGACAATCATTAAAGGAATTTAGATTTCTTACCATTAAATCAATAACTCGCACAATGTTGCATTCAGAGATGCAAGTAATGAGTGTAAAGGAAGTTTGTGATTAATCACATTCCCAAAAGGGGCCTGGGGACATTCTCTGGTGGTAGCCCGATCTTTCTCCTTCTCTCTCTCGCTCTCTCTCTCACGCTTTCCTGTCTTTCTTTAATGCTGGTTATTTATCTTGGCGACCCCTACTTGTGTGGGAAGGGAGGTCTAAGTGGAAGGCTAGACAGGGACCCCGACTCCATGAGTCCTGGCAGGTCTCTCCATCCAGCTGCTGTCATCCTGTGGATGTATACCCGCAGTTAGGAAGAAATGCTGTCATGACACTGTCAGAAACAGTTTGACTGAGGAGTGTGTGTGTGTGTGTGTGTGTGTGTGTGTGTGTGTGTGTGTGTGTGTGTGTGTGTGTGTGTGTGTGTGTGTGTGTGTGTGTGTGTGTGCATGCTAGTGAGTGCATGCATGTACGCGTGAGTCCCATTGTGCCCGATGTTCAACTGTACAAGGCCCCTGCTCATCAAGTTCCTTGCCTGAGCAGTTGAAACCAGGATGTTTCAGTCAGTACACTTTTCCTACACAGTTTCCCGAAGACAATTGCCCCGGTGATGGTATTTCTCTCTTTATCTTTGATTCAAGATGGCTAACAGAGCTAACAGACAGTAAAATAGGGTATATAATGTAACCCTCTCACCAGGCTCGAATATGACTCTCACAATATTAACTTATGTAGAGTATCTCAACAGCATGGGATGTTAGGTGAGAAGGACATCTCCAATAAGGATTCCTATTGTAAACGGTCTAGGGGGATGACAATAGGGTATGTACTTCAGTCGAAATGATTATAGGTTTCTGTTATTGTATCAGGATAGGCTATCCCATGCATTAAATTAGATTGAAACTTTAAATGACTCCACCAAGGCAACATACATAAGGTTCAATATGTGTGTTATTACATGTTAACATAGCACAACAGCAAAATGCATTTTAAAAAAGAAACCCCAATGAGTCATGCACAAGTCCAAATTATTTAAAGCTGGCTTAATAACCCGGTGGGGCGTGTTGGAGCTATAAAAAAAACGACAACACACATAAAGTCCAGAAGCACCTCACGTTGTGGTTACTCTCTACTTGTAGATATTCCTTCAGCGAAGTATGGCAGTTCCTTGCAGGTTTCCTCACAAGGTCCACAGCAAGCACAGCTACCAATGCAGACAGTATTTCTTAGCTGTAACTGATATCCCATGGGAACATGAACTCGTTAAGCTTTCCCAAGCAATACTCTCTTGATGTCACACGATGCTAGGCTAACCTCAAGGCTGGCAAATACTACACGATGAGACGGTAGCTTCAGTCTTTACTAAGTCTTAAAGATGATGATACAACAATAAAAATGAAAAAACATATGTTTTTTTTCATTGTATTATCTAAACCAGATATATTGTGTTATATTCTCCTACATTCAATTCACATTTACACAAACTTCAGAGTGTTTTCTTTCAAATGGAACCAAGAATATGCATATCCTTGGTCCTGGGCCTGAGCTACAGGCAGTTAGATTTGGGTATGTCTTGAAAAAAGTAGGGGGGTAGCTGTAAGAGGTTTAACAAAATTATAACAACTCTTATAAAATAAAATCGGTATTTCCCTTCATGTCTTAGTAGGTATGGGTTTTGTTCTAGTTTTGTCGTCTTCTTTTATAATTTTTCTTTACCAACAGTCCTGTATGTAAAAACTCCATCCTTTTCTCAACGTCTCTCTCCCTCTTTTTTTCCCCAGGCCTCCCGTTAACCAGGTCAACTCCCATTGGTCACAGCTTAACAAGTGACCTTATTGGTCAAAACTTAAACTTAAACTTAAGTAAACCAAACTATTCACTTATACATTAAATAAATATTTCTTCAAAAATAAATTTAAATATAATACCAATTAATTATAACAAATAAACACGATACTTGGTTTTAACAAGAATAAATGCAATACCTAGTTTAAACAAGGGTATTACAATAGCATTTAAATAGTTTATTTATCCATAATGTACCTCTGACTCTTATTTAAAGAGCGCATTTATAACAAGCCTGAGGGTATTAAGATGAAAGTGATAACCATTACAGATGCTAGTCTTGTATCAGGAGGATGGCCTACTCTAGGATCTGGCCTAGAAAATATGAGTATCTGAAAGATGGCAGAATGGGGCTGCATTAAGGAAGTGTTGCAATTCTTGGCAACTGTTAGAATAGTTTTCAAATTATTTATCAAAAGATACCCACTTTCTGTATTGGTGCCCACCACTTACTACCTTATAGAGAATTGATTAACCATTTTGAAGTTTAATACTGAACAGAAAGATAGGGTTGCCTTAAAGTTAATCAAACACAAATTGATAATCTTAAATTTCCCTTCAACCTTCCTGTCTGCAATCAACATGTGTGCAATGATATACAAAGAAACCAGTATCTCTGGTCCCTCTGTCTCTGCTTCAAGGCAGTAAGCCCCACAGACCTTCAGTTCCCTTAAGTCTTTCCCTGGTGCAGGAGAGTGATCACTGGAATGGTTCTGCTCCTGTAGCATTGATTAAGTAGTTAGATACCTCACAGCCGGAGTGTCTGAGCAGAGCGTGCCCAATTTGACTGGAGTGCAGAGCAAGTTTCCCAAAGCTCCGACCTTCTCGCCCGCTCCAATTTCGCTCCAGTACCACTCCAGTAGCGCTTACTTCATGAAAAGTTTTATTCATTTTTGTTCAATTATCTATTCAGTAGGCTACCATTGATTTTGGCCCAATAGGCCTGACATATTACCTACTTCAAGGAGGTTTCCATTTTGATAGGGTTATTTTGCCTGTCTATAGAAAAATAAAAAACAACTCTGCATCCCTGCCCAGCCTGGCAAGAGTGGCCCAAAGGGTGTTTAGCATCCCCAGTAGCTCTGCGAGTATTCTCCTATTCTCCGCTGCTGGCCTTCTCTCCAGGCACCATTTCATGAGCTTGAAGCCAGGCTCTGGCCAAACTCGTGTTACTACAAGTGAACTCAAAGGCACGTTAGACTGAGCATAATAAGGTTTTTGTGTCATTTTTACGTAATTCTATGTCACAACATGTGCACAATTTATAGACTATAATGATTTAATACAATGAAATGTTTTATAAATGCTGGGTGCTTAATTTCCCTTCCAGCCTAGTGTGTCGCACTTGCAAATGCTTCACAACAAATGTATTTGTAGGCTATAGCCTTGAAATAATAGGCTAATAATATAGCCTAAATAATAATTTTTCATTCATTCTTAAGTTACCTGTCTTGCTCCAGACTATTTTGAGTGTTTATATTGTGTTTAATAAGAGATGTAGCCTATTTGAAATGATGAGCGCTTCCTACGGTCACCTTTTTATTTTGTTTATTAAAATCACATGGTTTGATTTCAAAACCAAATGGGAGGTTCAGGTAGTCACACAATTAGATGGGTGTTGGTTAGATGGTGATTTTAATGAATGGAGTGAATTTGGAGCAGCTCCTGTGAGCAAGTAGCTGGAGCGGTGCACTCAACTCCACTCACATTTTTTTTTAACCTTTATTTAACCAGGCAAGTCAGTTAAGAACAAATTCTTATTTTCAATGACGGCCTAGGAACAGTGGGCCTGTTCAGGGGCAGAACGACAGATTTGTACCGTGTCAGCTCGGGTGTTTGAACTTGCAACCTCCGGTTACTAGTCCAACACTCTAACCACTAGGCTAGATACTTTGCTCACAGCTGGACCCTGCTTTTTCGATCATCTAATACACTGGGGAGTTGTGTATATAGGAGGGCAGTGACCATCTTTTTGCTTCTAAGCTTTCAAATGTAAAATTCTGTCTTGGGCACCTTGCACAACCCACCTCCACCCCATGTAAAAAAGGGAACTGTTTCATGTATCAGTTAAATGGGGCTCTGGTTCCTGAACTGATCGGTGACAGTTCTTCTGACTATTAGAGTGACAGGAGATGTATGCGAAGGAAGCAATATCCATTTCAATTAGTCTGGGAGACACTGACCACAACTTGTCTGGAGGGTAGATGATGCCCAGCTAACCCCTACAGCTCAACTAACCCCTATAGCCCGGCTAACCCCTATAGCCCAGCTAACCCCTATATCCCGGCTAACCCCTATAACCCAGCTAACCCTTATAGCCCAGCTAACCCCTATAGCCCAGCTAACCCTTATAGCCCAGCTAACCCCTATAGCCCGGCTAACCCCTATAGCCCGGCTAACCCCTATAGCCCAGCTAACCCCTATAGCCCGGCTAACCCCTATAGCCCGGCTAACCCCTATAGCCCAGCTAACCCCTATAGCCGAGGTAACCCCTATAGCCCGGCTAACCCCTACAGCTCAACTAACCCCTATAGCCCAGCTAACTCCTACAGCTCAACTAACCCCTATAGCCCGGCTAACCCCTATAGCCCAGCTAACCCCTATAGCCTGGCTAACCCCTATAACCCAGCTAACCCCTATAGTCCAGCTAACCCTAATAGCCCAGCTAACCCCTATAGCCCGGCTAACCCCTATAGCCCGGCTAACCCCTATAGCCCGGCTAACCCCTATAGCCCGGCTAACCCCTATAGCCCAGCTAACCCCTATAGCCCGGCTAACCCCTATAGCTCAACTAACCCTTATAGCCCAGCTAACCCCTATAGCCCAGCTAACCCCTATAGCCTGGCTAACCCCTATAACCCAGCTAACCCCTATAGTCCAGCTAACCCTAATAGCCCAGCTAACCCCTATAGCCCGGCTAACCCCTATAGCCCAGCTAACCCCTATAGCCCGGCTAACCCCTATAGCTCAACTAACCCTTATAGCCCAGCTAACCCCTATAGCCCAGCTAACCCCTATAGCTCAACTAACCCCTATAGCCCAGCTAACCCCTATAGCCCGGCTAACCCCTACAGCTCAACTAACCCCTATAGCCCAGCTAACCCCTACAGCTCAACTAACCCCTATAGCCCGGCTAACCCCTATAGCCCAGCTAACCCCTATAGCCCGGCTAACCCCTATAACCCAGCTAACCCCTATAGCCCAGCTAACCCTAATAGCTCAACTAACCCCTATAGCCCGGCTAACCCCTATAGCCCAGCTAACCCCTATAGCCCGGCTAACCCCTATAACCCAGCTAACCCTTATAGCCCAGCTAACCCCTATAGCCCAGCTAACCCTTATAGCCCAGCTAACCCCTATAGCCCGGCTAACCCCTATAGCCCGGCTAACCCCTATAGCCCGGCTAACCCCTATAGCTCGGCTAACCCCTATAGCCCGGCTAACCCCTATAGCCCAGCTAACCCCTATAGCCCGGCTAACCCCTATAGCCCGGCTAACCCCTATAGCCCGGCTAACCCCTATAGCCCAGCTAACCCCTATAGCCCGGCTAACCCCTACAGCTCAACTAACCCCTATAGCCCAGCTAACCCCTACAGCTCAACTAACCCCTATAGCCCGGCTAACCCCTATAGCCCAGCTAACCCCTATAACCCGGCTAACCCCTATAACCCAGCTAACCCCTATAGCCCAGCTAACCCTAATAGCCCAGCTAACCCCTATAGCCCGGCTAACCCCTATAGCCCAGCTAACCCCTATAGCCCGGCTAACCCCTATAGCTCAACTAACCCTTATAGCCCAGCTAACCCCTATAGCCCAGCTAACCCCTATAGCTCAACTAACCCCTATAGCCCAGCTAACCCCTATAGCCCGGCTAACCCCTACAGCTCAACTAACCCCTATAGCCCAGCTAACTCCTACAGCTCAACTAACCCCTATAGCCCGGCTAACCCCTATAGCCCAGCTAACCCCTATAGCCCGGCTAACCCCTATAACCCAGCTAACCCCTATAGCCCAGCTAACCCTAATAGCCCAGCTAACCCCTATAGCCCGGCCTACCCCTATAGCCCGGCTAACCCCTATAGCCCGGCTAACCCCTATAGCCCGGCTAACCCCTATAGCCCGGCTAACCCCTATAGCCCAGCTAACCCCTATAGCCCGGCTAACCCCTGTAGCTCAACTAACCCTTATAGCCCAGCTAACCCCTATAGCCCAGCTAACCCCTATAGCTCAACTAACCCCTATAGCCCAGCTAACCCCTATAGCTCAACTAACCCCTACAGCTCAACTAACCCTTATAGCTCAGCTAACCCCTATAAAGGATGAGCTTTCCCTGGCCCAGCTGTGTCCTCACTCAGCCTCTGGTACTTGCTACTACTGACCTACCTCACTCATAAATGCAGATGGCAATTTCATCTTTGATAATTTTGAAGTGTTCCTCCTGCACAGAATGAAACGCATTCTGGTTGTGTGAAAGATAGGGAAGAAAAGATAAGTACGTCTTTCAATTTGGTGGAATATATAAGAAGAGAAGGGGGTAACGGAAGAGTCCTGGAAGCGGATCGATCAGGTCCGATGAAATATGTCTGGGGTTATCAGGTGGTTTCACTATGTCATTAAGACTGTATTTACCGACAGCATTGTCAGGGATCAGGTCGGCGAAGGTGTTTGGGTTGGACAGGATTGAGGAACATAGCCTCTGACTGTGATATATGAGTCTGCTGTGCTGGACGCTAACCTTGAGCTGACCTTGTTACCGGATTTATTGCTCCCGGCTGCATTTTTTTCCTAATTGAACATCATCCCACCTAACTTACCTCATTCTTGTGAAAGAACCAGCCAGAAAGCAAAAAAAAACAGGTCAAGGTTGTGGGAAGTGGTACGCATTTAGCATATTGAGAGAGTGGAGGAAATATAGCATCTTCCTCTTTCCAGTTATTGCGAGTAATACAATATGGATGTGATGAAGAGATGCTACAGAGCCTCTACAGTTAGTGCTGCTCCCTTGTCAGACAAGAATTGCAGTATTTTTCTTCCCCCCAAAGCCAAGCCTGCCATGAAAGGCCCATGTCTGGTATCAGTAGCAGTACCCCAGTGGTAGACAGGCTGAGGTTTATGCATTATTAGTGGTTGGGACAGCGAGCAGAGCTTGTTATCTTTGCTACATGTGTGACCTCCCCCAGGAAACTCCTCCTGTAATAACTGCTCAGTGTGTGTGTGCTGGGTTTTTGAAACACATCCGTGGTGTGCACCACCAAAGTGTGTGTACTGAATATGTATTTTTACCCCACATTTAATGGTTGATGGGAAGATCGCATGAATTTCTGAGAAATTTCCACTCCTTATGGAATTGATGGGGAGCTAGGGAGGGGTTGGGGCGGGGCGACATAATTCACCAGATAATATCAACACATTAGTATTTTGGTTTAGAAGGGCTATATTTTATGCCTAGTACAATATGTAGGATTAGTAGACTTGAATATAAGGTTTGTTCCATAGCCAATAAATACTCTGACCTGTACAATGTTCTCATACTGTGTAATATTTCAATCAGTCAAGCAGACACTCTAAGGTAGACCTATGTTGTTATGCTGATATGCTTATGGCTGTAGAAAACATTACACATAATGGCTTCAACAATTGCAATGTAATAATTATTATGAAGTAATTCCAAGGTTTTAACTGTTTGTATACTGAATGTACCTGGCTGTGAAAAGGGGTCAGAATCTTCTTTTCAGGAGCTGAATAAGAGTTTTGTTTCAATCCTGAAGCAGCATACTACTTTCTGTGCATCCTGATTGATTCAGTGTGATACTGTAGGTGTTATCACCTTCCATGCAGTTCACACAATGTTGTGAGATGAATGCAAGAGCACTGCTGAAGGTCGTGCCTCGTAGACAATATGAGATGGCAATGACCATTTAGAGTGAATGAATGAACTCTCCATTTTGTTGTTGTCAGACCTTTCCCCAGCAACAACCACATTCATAGCCACTTCTTATTTGATCAACATGTAAACACCTTCCAATGTTCAAATCCTCCATCTAGGCCACTCTGTACCTAAACCCATGGCCATGTGGCCTATGGTTTAGCGAAAGTGACAGTTTAAGACGGGTTCAGATGGCGTGAAGTGCAGATTGGCCACGCAATGCAAAATGTAATGTGAAGCAAAGCTCCTGCTCTTGGTCCGGTCTGTATCAGTCATGGGCAGCTTGTGCTCTATGCAATATGGATTTGAACCATCTGCTGAGGGTTTGAGCTGCTCCTCCCCTGTCTGCCTTTTGGGCTGGCATCAGAAGACAGGGTGCTGGAGCGAGCAGGCTATGTAGGCCACTCCGAGCCCTCTGTCTGAGCGTCCAAGGTTTCTAGTACATTATGGAGGCTTTGCCTGTCTGGCTGTCTGTTTGTTGGCATATTATCAAGAGCCACAGCCATGCAGTGTCTAAGAGATATCAAAGATGGATCGATATGTTCATGATCAAAGTTTGAGCAATACTCTGAAACAATGAATTTGGTCAGGATGCTAGCTGGTTAACTCCCAGAGTGATTAATAGCACAATCCGTTTAGACGTTCAGGCCTTTTGAGCAGTAAAAGAAGCAGAACCAGAAACGATTTTATCAATCTGTTTTCCATCAAGTGCTGGTTTAATAGTAGGCAGCCATTGGTGTCTATTTATTTTCCAGTTCGCGACATCATGTCCTCTTAGTTTTTTTTGACATGAAAAGAGACAGGACACAGTTTTGAGAGTATAGAGGAGGATTTATGTCAATAGATGTTATGTCTGCTTCTTCTTAAGTCTCTAAAAGGTTGCTCCAAAGAGCACATAAAGCATAACGCCTCTGTATGAGTAGGTGTGTCCAAACTTTCGACTGGTCCTTTACATATACAGTATTTACCTATATGTAAATTAAAGATATTGAAATATGTGTAAGCTTCATTGTACGTATATTTAAATATACAGCACCAGAAGTTTGGATACACTTACTCATTTGTGGGTTTTTGTTTATTTTTACTATTTTCTACATTGTAGAATAATAGTGAAGATGTAAACTATGAAATAACACACATGGAATCATGTAGTAACCAAAAATAGATATTTTATATTTGAGATTCTTCAAAGAAGCAAAGTAGAAATTGTGGAATTTCTTCCCTTCTTAATGCATTTGAGCCAATCAGTTGTGTTGTGACAAGGTAGGATTGGTATACAGAAGATGGTCTTTCACCAAATAGGGCTAAGTCCATATTATGGCAAGAACAGCTCAAATAAGGACAGAAATGACAGTCCATCATTACTTTAAAACATAAAGGTCAGTCAGTCTGAAAATGTTTCTTCAAGCGCAGATGCAAAAACCATCAAGCGCTATGATGAAACTGGCTCTCATGAGGACCTCCACAGGAAAGCAAGACCCAGAGTTACCTCTGCTGCAGAGGATAAGTTCTTTAGAGTTACCAGCCTCAGAAATTTCAGCCCAAATAAATGCTTCACAGAGTTCAAGTAACAGACACATCTCAACATCAACTGTTCAGAGGAGACTGCGTGAATCAGGCATTCATGGTCGAATTGCTGCAAAGAAACCACTATGTAAAGGACACCAATAAGAAGAAGAAGAGACTTGCTTGGGCCAAGAAACACAAGTAATGGACATTAGTCCAGTGGAAATCTGTCATTTGGTCTGATGAGTCCAAATGTGCGATTTCTTGTTCCAACCGTCGTGTCTTTGTGAGACGCAGAGTAGGTCAACGGATGATCTCTGCATGTGTGGTTCCCACAATGAAGCATGAAGGAGGAGGTGTGATGGTGATTTGCTGGTAACAATGTCAGGGATTTATTTAGAATTCAAGGCACACTTAACCAGCATTGTACCACAGCATTCTGCAGCAATACGCCATCCCATCTGCTTTGCGCTTAGTGGGACTATCATTTGTTTTTCAACAGGACAATGACCCAAAACACATCTTCACTCTGTGTAAGGGCTATTTGACCTAGGAGAGTGATGGAGTGCTGCATCAGATGACCTGGCCTCCACAATCACCCGACCTCAACCCAATTCAGATGAGATGAGATGAGTTGGACCACAGAGTGAAGGAAAAATCAGCCAACAAGTGCTCAGCATGACTGTTGGAAAAGCAAGACTGTTAGAAAAGCATTCCTCATGAAGCTGGTTGAGAGAATGCCAAGAATGTGCAAAGCTGTCTTCAAGGCAAAGGGTGGCTACTTTGAAGAGTCTCAAATATTTTAACGTGTGCGCTGAGAGTTGGGAAGCAAGTTCAGGGAGTGAATCATTTAGTAAATAAATGAAAACATAACACAAAACAAGACACACGAACAACGCACACACATGAAACAGAAACAATGAAGCCTGGGGAAGGAACCAAAGGGAGTGACATATATAGGGCAGGTAATCAAGGAGGTGATGTAGTCCAGGTAAGTGTCATAATGCGCTGATGCATGGAATGATGGTGACAGGTGTGCACCATAATGAGCAGCCTGGTGACCTAGAGGCCGGAGAGGGAGTACACATGACAGTACCCCCCTCCCCGAGGCATGGCTCCAGCCGCAGGATGCCGACCAAGATGACGATCCCGGGGATCAGGAGCGGACCGGTCACCGGTCACCGGTGCTAAAACGCAGGAACCTGTCGATCCAGCTGAGGCGCGGGAGCATGGCGACCTAGAGCACCGGAGAGCGAGCATACGTGACAGTATGTCACCAGTGTGTTCGGCTCCAGCCGCAGGATGCCAACCACAGGGACGATCCCGGGGATCAGGAGCGGACCGGTCGCCTCCGCTGAGGCGCAGAAACCTGACAAACCAGCTGAGGCATGAGAGCCTGATGAGCCAGCCGAGACCTCCCCGGTTGCCTCAGTCGAGGCACGGGAACCTGCTCACCCAGCTGAGGCACGGGAACCTGTTCACCCAGCTGAAGCATGGGAGCCTATCGAACCCGCTGAAGCATGGCAGCCTGTCGAGCCAGCTGAGGCAGGGGAAACCGACAAAGAGGCGACTCCGGGATGCTGGCCTTCTAAGTAGAGTTGCAAAGTTAAAGCCATATCTCAGAATGTCCAATAAAAATAAAAGATGAAGATGGGCAAAAGAACACAAACACTGGACAGAGGAACTCTGCCTAGAAGGCCAGCATCCCGGAGTCACCTCTTCACTGACGTTGAGACTGGTAGTACTATTTAATGAAGCTGCCAGTTGAGGACTTGTGAGGCGTCTGTTTCTCAAACTACACACTAATGTACTTGTCCTCTTGTTCAGTTGTGCACCGGGACCTCCCACTCTTTCTATTCTGGTTAGAGCGAGTTTGCGCTGTTCTGTGAAGGGAGTAGTACAAAGCGTTGTACAAGATCTTCAGTTTCTTGGCAATTTATTGCATGGAATAGCCTTCATATCTCAGAACAAGAATAGACTGACGAGTTTCACAAGAAAGTTATTTGTTTCTGGCCATTTTGAGCCTGTAATCGAACTCACAAAGGCTGATGCTCCAGATACTCAACTAGTCTAAAGAAGGTCAGTTTTATTTCTTCTTTTATCAGCACGTCAGTTTTCAGCTGTGCTAACATAATTGCAAAAGGGTTTTCTAATGATCAATTAGCCTTTTAAAATTATAAACTTGGATTAGCTAACACAACGTGTCATTGGAATACAGGAGTGATGGTTGCTGACAATGGGCCTCTGTACGCCTATGTAGATATTCCATAAAAAAATCTGCCGTTTCCAGCTTCAAATGTCATTTACAACATTAACAATGTCTACAATGTATTTGTGATCAATTTGATGTTATTTTAAATGGACAAAAAATGTGCTTTTCTTTCAAAAACAAGGAGATTTCTAAGTGACCCCAAACTTTTGAACGGTTGTGTATATGTTTATACTGTATATTTAGATATATGGTGTGAAAATACATTTTGACAGCATGGTGTGGTAGATAGTAAAATATGTTGCCATGTATTTTCATGAATGGAACATTTAGCTTTTGACCTTATACAGTATACTGTAGCTAGGCTACATTAAAAACGCATTAAACTGCAAAGTTCAGGACTAAATCACAAAAACATGCTTAGGCATACTTTGGAAAGTTTGAATGAATGAACTGAAAGAGTGCTTTCAATAATCTTAATTTTTTTGCTCCAATAAGTTGGTCAATTGTTGAATTGGGGTGGCAGGTAGCCTTGGGGTTAGAACGTTGGGCCAGTAACCGAAAAGTTGCTAGATCGAACCCCGAGCTGACAAGGTAAAAATCTGTCTTTCTGCCATTGCACAAGGCAGTTAACCCACTGTTCCTAGGCCGTTATTGTAAATAAGAATTTGTTCTTAACTGACTTGCCTTGTTAAATAAAGGTAAAATAAAAAAATAATTGTATCATGGGAGTCACTTGAAGGTTGCATCTGCAACACAAAATATAATGGACAAATTACCTCTGTGCACTTAACGTCTGTATTGGAAAATAGTGTCTTTGAACATCAAATTGGTACTTACAATACTGATTCCTTCACCTCAAGTGTCCATTTCAAACTCACAAATTGACAGTTACTCTGTGGTAAGAGACGCGTACAAAGCTTTCCAATGGCATTGAGGAGTTTCCTAATATTGAGTTGCACCCTCAGAAGAGCCTCAATTCGTTGGGGCAGGGACTCTACAAGTTGTCAAAAGAGTTCCACAGGGATGCTGGTCTATGTTGACTCCAAAGCTTCCAACATTTGTGTCAAGTTGGCTGGATATCATTTGGGTGGTGGACCATTCTTGATACACACAGGAAACTGTTGAGCGTGGAAAAACCCAGAAAAACCCACTCAAACTGGTGAGCCTGGCACCTACTACCATACCCCGTTCAAAGGCAATTCAATATTTTGTCTTGCCCATTCACTCTCTGAATGACACACATACACAATCCATCTCTCAATTATCTCAAAGCCTTTAAAATCATTCTTTAACCCGTCTCCTCCCCTTCATCTACACTGATTGAAGTGGATTTATGAAGGCATCAATAAGGATCATTGCTTTCCCTTGGATTCACCTGGTCAGTCTATGTCTTTGAAAGAGCACTGTTTTGTACACTCAGTGTGTATTTCTATTTTATTGAAATATATTCCAATGGATCATTTTTTCTGTATGGGAAGTAGTATTCAGTAGTAGTACCAATGGATTAGTTGTTCATTTCAAATGCATTTATTTGGGATTCATTAAAATAAGCACTACTTTTTGCCATTTAATAGGCAGTTAGCCAAGTACCCCAGGTACAGGGTGAGGGCACACATTACCTTTATCCTGCAGTCCTTTTTCCAACTGGTGTTATTTACTGAGACATTGTGAGGAAATAACAGTGTTCAGATGTAATGGAAGATGTTTAGTTGTGTGGGAGTTATTGCAGTAGGCTCTGTCCTCCATATGGTGATTTGCTTACCATGATGAGGTAGCCTCCATATAACCTGCGCTTGTATTTATCTTATAGTAGGTAGGTATGGAATAGACTCGATAGCCTGGGCCCACTAGACCCCTATAACCTTATTTACAGTGGTAAAATGGAACAGGATAGGAAGAATGTGTTTTCCCTCCAAGGCCCAGCAACTAAATCAGAGTTACTACTATATTTTGTTTTTTTTTTAATGTAAGAGGTAAAAAAAACGATGCTATTGTATGAGCTGAAAGGAAAATAGACTTGGTATAGATTTAAGCACCCCCCCCCCCCCCCCCCCCCCCCACACACACACACACACAGACATCTATGCACACAAACACATAGACAGCCCAGCTGTGTATCTTCCTGCTGGCTCCTCCCCTCTAGAGAGCCCAGGTGACACACCAGGAAGCCATAACGACAACCTTCAGGGAAGACATCGCTGTCTCATGTCTGCCACACTCGCACCTAATTCCTCCAGCGCCTAACGAGCCACTTCATCATCATGCCATCTTTGGCTGGATCAATGCAGAAAGAGAGCAGGGAATGGAGAGTACATTTCCCCTGCTGGAGACTCCTTATCAACAAAGCATAACGTTGCATGACAGGCCAAGATGACCTCAATGGCTTCATGTACCGTCATGGATCAGTATGAGAGGAGACAGAGAGAAAAGCAAGTGGAGGATGCTAAGTGGTGGACGGCAGGGATAGGTTTACTCAGAGTGGAGATTTGAACTTTCTAACTAATTTCTGGTTTAAAACATCAGTCACGGTTCAAAGGCTGGAATTTTGTGAATCTTAAGCATTTGGCATAAGGCTTTGAAAATCACTCTAGCCGTTTGCTGCAATTGTTGTGGAATAAATAGTGAAAGCATAATGGCATTGCGTGTCAAAAAAACCAAAACATTGTTATGACTGTGATATCCGTCAAATAACAATAAATCAAAGACAGTATGACACCATAGACTGACTGCTGTATCTCTTTTGAAATGCTACCTAACAGTTATTTACATTTTCCAGACGTTTTTATGTCAGACAGAAATTTCCCTCGTGCTCGGCTCATAAGTAAAACATTTCCTTTCAAAAGGGGAAAGGTTGACTTTTGATGTCCCTGGATGTAGTCTCTTGAAATGGCATACCAAGACTGTGCAATGTAAGCTGTAATAAAGGAAAATGAATAGCTGCTGAATATCATAAATAATTGAACGCAGAACAGGTGCTACGACATTTATTCACTTTTTATTGCCATACAATTGCAATCGTTAAATAATTGCTGTGCCTACAACTGAACTCGTCATCAAAGCAGACATGTTGTGCAAAAATACATGTAGCTCATGGTGGGGATTTATGCCTACACAGTAAACTATCTTGATGTGACAAAGGTGAAATCCTATTGAATAGAATATAGAGGAAAATAAGATTTTCTTGGTAATGAAATACGATTTGATCGCATATCTACATGGCCATGTGTCTATGTCAATACTGTCGTCAGGTAATATTGCAGACAAAATCTGTACATTTAAGCCACTTATATAAAGATGTAGGATCTTCATTTGATCAGACTTTCTTTGCTGATTTACCTACAGTGCCTTCAGAAAGTATTCATACCCTTTGACGTGTTCCACATTTTTGTGTTACAGCCTGAATTCAAAATGGATTTCAAAAATAATTATCACCCATCTCCACACAGTACCCCATAATGACAAAGTGAAGACATGTTTTTAGAAAATGTTGCACTTTTTTTGAAAATGAAATACATTTGCATCACACCCCTGAGTCAATACATGTTAGAATCACTTTTGGCAGCAATTACAGCTGTGAGCCTTTCTGGGTAAGTCTCTAAGGGCTTTGCACACCTGGATTGTAAAATATTAGCAAAATATTTGTTAAAAACCATTAATTTCTGTCAAGTTGTTGTTGATCATTGCTAGACAGCCATTTTAAGTCTTGACATAGATATTCATGCTGATTTAAGTCAAAACTGTAACTAGGCCACTCAGGAACATTCAATGTCATCTTGGTAAGCAACTCAAGTGTATATTTGGCCTTGTGATTTAGATAATTGTCTTGCTGAAAGGTGAATTTGTCTTCTAGTGTCTGTTGGAAAGCAGACTGAATCAGGTTTTCCTCCAGGATTTTGCCTGTGTTTAGCTCTATTTTGTTTCTTATCATCTTGAAAAACTCCCTAGTCCTTGCTGATGACAAGCATACCCATAACATGATGCAGCCACCACCATGCTTGAAAATGTGGTATTCAATGATGTGTTACGTTGGATTTGCCCCAAACATAAGGTTTGTATTCAGGACATAAAGCTAATTTCTTTGACACATTTTTTGCAGTTTTACTTTAGTGCCTTACTGAAAACAGAATGCATGTTTTGGAATATTTTTATTCTGTACAGGCTTCCTTCTTTTCACTCTGTCATTTAGGTTAGTATTGTGGAGTAACTACAATGTTGTTGATCCATCCTCAGTTTTCTCCTATCACAGCCTTTCAACTCTGTAATTGTTTTAAAGTCACCATTGGCCTCATGGTGAAATCCCTGAGCGGTTTCCTTCCTCTCTGGCAACTGAGTTAGGAAGGACGCCTGTATCTTTGTACTGACTGGGTGTATTGATACACCATCCAAAGTGTAATTAATAACTTCAACATGCTCAAAGGGATATTCAATGTCTGCTCTGTTTTATTTTCACCCATCTACCAATAGGTGCCCTTCTTTACGAGGCATTGGAAAACCGCTCTGGGTTTGTGGTTGAATCTGTGTTTGAAATTCACTGCTCAACTGAGGGACCTCACAGATAATTGTATGTGTGGGGTACAGAGATAAGGTAGTCATTACAAAATTATGTTAAACACTATTATTGCATGCAGTCCATGCAACTTTTTGTGATTGTTTAAGCACATTTTTACTTCTCAACATATTTAGACTTGCCACAACGATGGGGTTGAATACTTATTGACTCAAGACATTTCAGTTGTGAATTTTTTATTAATTCGTGCATTTTTTATTAATTTGTAACAATTTCTAAACACATCATTCCACTTTGACATTATGGGGTATTGTATGTAATCCATTTTAAATTCAGGCTGTAACGCAACAAAATGTGGAAGAAAGGGTGTGAATACATTCTGAATGAAAACACATGGTTATATTAACAGTATTGCAATTTTCCATCTAACCTACTTTTGGCCAGCTAATAGCCTAACCACCAATTAAGCAACATGAGGGACAAAACATTCAAATCCTGATGCTGCAGTATTATTAACTTTCTGTGAAAATATAGGTCAAATTATGATCATACATCTGTACATATTTCTGTGAGGACTTGTTCCATCGGGTAGTCACTTTAGTCATTACCATTCTCTTTGTACTTGGAACTGCATCTGATACAAGGCACAAGGTTTACCACAGTAAATGCATAGCCTTGACCCAACATACTTTACCTCCGCACACTCACCGGCATTCTGCCTCCACTGCGACTAACCAAGATTATAGTGTAATCGCTACGGTCTGTGTATTACTAGAATTATATGCATGTAGAACAAACAGTGCAAACATCACAAAAACGCCTTTGAACATAGAAGTAATGCATAAAAAACATTAGTATCTGTTCCATTGTATATTCCCTTACTCAGAAAAACCATCAAAAGGTGTGCTGGATGCAGGTTCTTTTAGGTACCGCTTTAGCAATCACGTCAAGTCCCATTTCACAAGTTGTTTATCACCATCATTGATCCTCACCCACTCAGTAGTATTTAGCAGAGCCCATTTACAAGTATACATTTCTTTAATTACTTTACTCTTGACAGTTTTCATTAAACCTGTGTTGTTATGTGTTAATAACATTAAGTCTATGTTACCCAGCAGGCCATGTGAGGTTGAGGGAATTGTAGTATGCCTTGCATGGCTACAAAAGGAGATTGCTAGCTGAAGTATGTTAATTAAAAGTAGTTAAACCTATGCCTCGGTTTGTCATTATACAAGGAACAAACATAACATGGTGTCAGATTGGTAGTTGCTATGACGAGACAGAGAAAACAGCAAATTTCCGCAATGAAAATGGAACATTCTACCACAAGTCAAGTGAGTAATCGAAGATGCTAGCAAGCAAGAGTGATGCCAACGAGCCGCAGCAGCGAGAGTGACAGCAGCGAGAGTGACAGCAGCGAGAGTGGCAGCAGCGAGAGCGAGGCTGTATTAGAATCTGTTGACGAGCAACATACCGAAGTAAGAGAAATTCAAACTGTAGCTGTTCCCCTAATGTTTCCCGTCATGGGTAGGCTTAGTCCTCCTACTCCTATGCAGTTAACAGGCGATCTAGTTGACAATTGGAAAGGTTTCAAGCAAAGATTCAATATCTACCTAGCAGCCAGTGGAGCAGGGGGAGATGATGACAAATTGAAAGCTTCCATTTGTCTGTATGTTATTGGAGAGGATGTATTGGACATTTACAAAATCTTTCAGCTAGATGAGGTAAACTTGACATTGATTGTGCTCACGGCTAAATTTGAGGAGTGCTTTGTGCCAAGCCAGGACGTCTCTCATGATCAGAAATAGGGAGTCAGTTTTGACCAGTATTTGACTGAGCTGAACACTGAGCAAAACGTGTGAATTTGAAAATCGGAAAGATTTTTTTACCTTTTTTTAACTAGGCAAGTCATTTAAGAACAAATTCTAACTTTCAATGATGGCCTAGGAACAGTGGGTTGACTGCCTTGTTCAGGGGCAGAACGACAGATTTTTTACCTTGTCAGCTCGGGGATTTGATCTTGCAACCTTTTCAGTTACTAGTCCAATGCTCTAACCACTAGGCTACTTGTGAAAGTGGCATTCTTGATAATGTACTCAAGGGGACATTGCTGCGTGAGCTAGATTTAACTTTGGATAAAGCAGTGAATACGTGTTGAGCAGCTGAAACCACCAGAGCACAAACTAAAGAGCTGCGCAGGGATGAGACGTCAGTGCATGCAATAAAAAGAGAGGAGCACCACACAAAACGCTTTACAAAACAAAAACAAGCAAAGGAGAAAAATCAAAACACGACGTTGAAAATGTAGAGTTTTCCACAAGCAAAATAATTGCCCTGCATATGGCAAATCGTGTATTTTTAATTTCTCAAAATGCTGCAAAGCTGAGGCTGCAAATAAAGGCTCACACAGTCAAAGAGGAGAATTCTTTGTTGATTCTGTGGAAATATGCAATGCAGTAAAAGCTGAATGGATTGTGCCATTGACTGTGAATGAAACTATAATACCATTCAAGCTCGACACTGGAGCTCAGGTAAACCTGTTGTCGCTGGATAACTACAAAACAATGAAAACGAAGAGCAAAATACACCCTGTGAAAATCAAGGTTACTGGTTATACCAGGGAGAATGTACCAGTCAAAGGAAGCTGCATAGTAACTTTACAGCACAAAGGAAAACAGCTCAAAGCACAGCTGCTGATTGTGGAAAAGAGTGTACAGCCTATTCTAGGAATCAAGTGCATGTGAAAGCTCAATTTGGTGAAAAGAGTGTATGTAGTGACATCAGACTAAAAACGAACAAGAATCATTACTGACTGAGTACGAGGACGTGTTTGAGAGTCTTGGTTGTTTACCTGGAGAACACAAAATATGTACCGATGACAAAACTCCAGTTTTGCACGGAGGAAAAAGCTCAAGGAGGAACTCGGACTCATGGAAAAGATGGGCATCGTCACAGAAATGGATGAACCTACAGATTGGGTGAGCTCAATGGTTATTGTGGTGAAAAATAATAGTGATCGCAGGATATGTCTAGACCCGTTAGATCTCAACAAAGCTATGAAGCGAGAGCATTTCAAGTTACCAACCAGAGAAGAGATAATGTCACAGTTTGCTGGAGCAAAGTGGTTCAGTAAGCTTGATGACTCATCAGGATTCTGGAAAATTAAGTTAGATGATGCAAGCGCAAGGCTACGCACATTCAACACACCGGAGGACAGGTACCGATTTATTTGTCTACCATATTGGATTCTCTCAGTGTCATAGGTCTACCGCAACACAATCCACATGATCTTCGAGCACATGATGGATGACATCATCATCTGGGGGTCCACAAAAGAACACGACGCGAGAGTGAGGCTTGCTGGACCTAACACAGAAAGTCAACCTGAAACTAAACAAGGACAAATGTGAGTTTGGTTTGAAAACACTTACCTTCGTGGGAGACTTTCAGAGGATGGAGTCAAAACAGACCCGAGGACAACATCAGCCATCATCAACATGGAACGCCTGAAGAACAAGGATGACGTCAGACGCTTCATGGGTATGATCACCCATCTTGCAAAGTTCATACCTAAACTGTCAACACAGTCCGCTCCACTAAGATGTCTTCTGGAACAAAAAAACGAAAGGGAATGGTCCCATAAGCAGGAAAACTGCTTCAAAATCCTGAAGACAACAATCACAGAAGAGCCAGTGCTCGGGTTCTATGATCCAGATAAAAGCATAAGGATTTCTGCAGATGAGTCACAGTTTGGCCTGGGAGAAGTTCTTCTGCTGATAGGATGGCCTGAACAGAAAAATAACCGTCCAAGGAGAATACAGGATTACTGGATGTGCAGAGTAGAGCTCACCATTGTGGATGACATAGTGTTCAAAGGCAACAAGATTGTCATTCCCATGACACTACGCAAAGAAATGCTACAGAAAATACACAAGTGCCACTTGGGTGAGGAGAACTGCAAACGACGAGCACAAGAGGTAATGTACTGGCCAAGAATGAACCAGGAAATTAGCCAGAACTGTGAACTGTGTATGATCTACAGGCCAAAGCAGCAAGCAGAGCCACTAATGCCTCATCCAGTACCCAACTGATCCACTACAAAGTTGGAGTTGACCTTTTTGACTGCAATGGCAAAAGTCACATTGTTGTTACCGATTACTACTCAAACTACCTGAAGTAACAACACTGCCAACTACCTCCAGCAAAGCTGTAATCACCTACCTGTAATCAGTTTTCGCAAGACATGGGGTTGCGTCTGAACTGTACTCCGACAATAGCCTGCAATTCATTTATTCTTATTTACAATGACGGCCTACCCCGGTCAAACCCGGACGACGCCCTATGGGGCTCCCAATCATGGCCAGATGTGATACAGCCTGGATTCGAACCAGGGACTGTAGTGACACCTTTTGAGCACACTTTTACCATCACAAATGTTGATGGGACATCGCATCAGAACCAACCATGAGGATTTGCTAACACCCAGAGGTGCTCACAAAGTCAAACTCGAAGGAAAAACAGAAAGACAAACAAAAACAGCGACACAAGAAAAGTGAAAGACACTTACCTGAACTGAAACCTGGAGATCATGTATGACTCTGAGACATCACTACAGGAATCTAGATGCAGCAAGGGTGTGTGCAGAGAGAAGTTGCACCGTGATCCTATGAGATCCAAACAGAACATGAATCACAACTGAGACAAAACAGAGTGGATCTAAAGCTTCAGCCATTCACTCAAGGGACTGAGGATCATCAGGAGGATAATGCTGAAGCGTCAAATGCCTTTAGAAATGGACAATTAAGTCAGAACACCCTGACTGACAACGAACGCTGTCCAACTGCTTCAGTAAGCACTTCAGCAGAACAACCAAAAAAGCCTTTCAGGGGCTCTGACAGTCCTATTGAGAATTGCTAAAAAAATAAAGAAAAAGAGGCACCTGGACAGAATGTTTTTGTTCATGTGAAAACAAATAGAGCCACAATAGAATACTAAAGGAAGCAAGATGTGTTGTTATGGGTTAACATTAAGACTACATTACCCAGCAGGCTATGCGAGGGTGGGGAAGTTGAAGTATGCCTTGCATGGCTACACAAGGAGATTGCTAGCTGAAGTATGTTTATTATTCAATTAAATCAGTAAGCTAAAGGAGTTAGATCTAAAAGGAGCAGCTTCTAACTAGTGTTCAGTTAAATGCTTGTTTTAGATATGAAGAGCCCATTCAGATAAGTGGAGTGATTTCAGTCGGCACGCACAGAAATTGTAGCGACAATTTAGTTTACTCTTGTTTTTAACGACAAGCAGGGATATGAGAATTCTTGAACCTGATCTTAGTGCTGTAGAGACAAAAAATGTGAACATTCACGACATTGGCTAAGTTCAGAGAGTAGGGTGTTCAATTGCATATTTTGTGTTGGAAAGATAGATATTAGGCAGATCCTGATAAGCCCAGTGCCCTTGGAAGAAGTGTTAAACAATTAGGTGATCAATAAAACACAAGAGCCAGATTGTGTACTCTGATGTTCTTAGAAGCAGACATCCAAGGTGCTAATCCCAACGTTTTAGAGGAAGTTTCTCCAAGGGAATCAAACATACTATCACTAATCAATCGCTCAATATTTCCCCTTCTTGGTATAGAACAAAGGGACGCAGTGACATTCAAATTATATTAGATGGTAGTAAGTACCATACATTTCCTTAATTCCAGCAAGATTCAATTGGTCCACATTTAATTTGTTTTAAGTTGCTTAAAAGGGATGTTGGATATCCAAACTCCATACCAAGTAATTGCTGCCGAAACGTGTGTGTTTGCATTTGTTTGTGTGCGTGTTGGTTTCACCACATATAATGAAAGACCTACTGGGGAAAAGGCACTCTGGTAATTTCATATCTGCCATTTTAAGAGAAAATATGTAGGTGTATGGGTACAATCTGATCAACCATCTTCTCAATCCAAGCTCTTTTCGGCAAATAAGACTTGTTCCCACATTCAGCTATTTCCCTTCTCTGTCTGAAAAAAGGTCCACTTTCTTTGGGAAACTGATGGTTACAAAATACGTAGTTTTTTTGTAGCCCCACTACTGCAGGAGTTGAAAGAGTTGTTCACCCTGGAGGGTGTCACTAAAATAATGGACAGAGGCTAAGAGGGGAGGAATGAGAGTGGGGTTTAAATGCAGCTTGTGAGAGAAAGGTGTATCGAAGTGGTAGATGGGATGGTTTGAATGACGTAAGCACCGTTGTTTTAAGAACTGCTCCCAGATAAAGATTGAAAAAGGGAGTGATAGGTTTTAGGCACAAAAACTTTATCCAACCTGGGAGAGAGCGCATGAGGATGGCTCATGTCATGGCAACTCCGACCTTGCAGGGGGTCCAGAGAAACTACCTTCCGCCAGTGAATTGCATTGAATGCAAAACTTACATATGGTTTCACATTCCATTCCATTTGTTTTAATAATATAAAGTCCTCGGTGAATGTGGGAAAAATGTATTTCAATCAATGAAATGTATTGTATAAGAACTTCTCCCAGATAACCACTGCTCCCATAACCACATAATCAGCTATAATATTGATGATTATACCGCTACCATTGTTTTGTTGATTAGCTAGACCACCCAATTTGACATTTTACATTTTTGAATGGCTATTATCAGGGCAAAATATAAGTGCAAAATACATCAAAATGCACCAAATGTACAGTTTAGTTGAACAACAGTTATAGGCAAAACTGTTTCCTTAAACTGAATGGATTAGTCCCCATTGATTCCATGAATAATGTACTGGTAGTAGCTCATGAAGTTGTCTTGCTGCTATGCTGACGTGCATTGGACATCACATCAAATACTTAAGTGCATTTATAAATAATAGATAAGATCACAGTTGTATCAAAGGATTAAGGTCATAAACATAACTCTCACTGTAAAGTAAATATTTAATTATAGAGTTAAAGTTGATAGTCTCCTGTAAGGTACTAAGTTATAAACATGCCCAATAGGTTTCTATTGCCGTCTCACAGATGTGTTCTCAGTTCCATTGAACAATACAGAAAGATCAACAAACTCAAGATATAAACATGCCCAATAGCTTCTGTTTGCCAGCTCACGTGGTTGTCAGTTCAATTCATCACCACCATACAACCCATTTAAAATGGATTAGTATTTTTTAAAGCCATTTCATTTTGGATTTCTATTTACTGCTAAACTCTTCTGGAGAGGTGCATTGGGAGGTTATCTATTCCCATCTGCACTGCACAGTGTATTCAGCGAGGATTATAACACAGTATATTTCATTATATGGTGAAGGATCATTGTTTGTAGTGTATCTGATGCTACACAGATAACCTGGCGTACCATGATGTTATCTTCATATTGGGTTTATGTGATTAAATTAATTAACAGTGGAAACTGTTATATTATCTTCCTCCCTACATAATTTGTCTATAATATAATGAACAATTGCTGGAAACAGAAAGATCAACCGAAGTGGTGGAAAAAATATGAATAATGTTTTTAACCGGTGGCCCGATGACATTAAATGTATTGCTATTATTGGTTCTGTCAGAATTCCCAAGGTGAAATAGTTCTGAAAGCTTTACTGCTGCATAGGCAGTGCAGTTGTTACTTCCTTGTGCTATTGCTAAGGGAGTATAAAGACAACCACTGGTCTTAGATGGTAATATACATCCAGTCAGATTCCAATTTCATATTTCACCCCATCCAGAAATATACTGTGCAGCAGTCAAAAACTATCCTATTGTGGCCACAGAGCAGATCAAAGGCCACAGATGATTACCTCTCATGGATTAACCAATAGATTAAAGACTAGAGCCTTGAGTCATGGCAGTGACAAATACCACCATCTCTTCTGTTCACCCTTGGAGAGAGCAAGAGAAAGGGAGGAAGTGAGAAAAAGAAAGCGAGAGAGCAAGAGGGAGAGCGAAAGAGAAAGCAATCCAGTTGAGAAAATTGAGGGGGGGGGGGGGGGGGGGGGGAAGCAGGTAAATCAAAGGGGGTTGTGTGGATTTCCTAAACCAAACAAGTTGTTCCAAGCGGTGTGTAATTCACCCACAGATGATGGGTTTTACAGCCCTTTTGCCTGTATTCTATCCAGCGGGATCTGTAAATCTGTCAACGAGAGAGTCAATTCCATTCCCTCTCTCTGTAATCTCATTTGCCTGCGGTGCCAATGGTGCATCAAATGCCGCTGACTTCTCCGGTGGCGGATTACCGCGCGAGATGCCTTGGCGCTGGCTGCTGTCGCCACGCCGACGGAGCCTGGGAGTAAATCCCACCTGTCCCACATGAGCCGCTCCATCAACCACCAAAAATCCATTATCCTGGAATGTTTTAAGGGCCTAATGGAGTCCTTATCTTTATTTTGCACTGGGAAATATTTAATTACACGCCGTAGTAAAAGTTCCCTGGTTATCGTCACCCCCACCCCCCACATTTACATATCTATGCATTTCGAGGCTGAATGAAAACATTTTGTTAAGACAGGTGTTGACTCAAGCCGATGTGCTTTCACAGTACTGGTGGCTGCCAATCATTGTGCCTGTTCTTTGCACGTGTCATTCCGCGTCGCAGCCAGCCTTTGAACACAGGAGTTCCTATCGACAAGATAAGGGAAAATAACAAGCATGTGAATGTCGCTTATTTCTGGCAGGGTTGTTTGTTAGACCCCATGGTGGGTCTTTTGTGTGTGTCCCCGTCACACACCGTGGTGTTACATTCCTTGTAAAACCTTGAGTGTTTTGAAAGAATAAAGAAACAATTGATACTGTGTGCTAGAATATACAGTGGTGTACAATGGCGATTCAGCAGTATAGACTCTCATTGTGTCCCTCTCCACACGGAAATTTCGGAACAAGACTTTTCCCACAATCCCTTGGTTTTAATGTTTTTGTACTTCCTTTCACATCAGAGAAGCACCAACAGCCTAGAGTCAGAATCCCTTCAGCAAGGAGAGTACAAATGAAGCACCATAATTACTAGTCAGAGAGAGGACTCAAAAGCAGCAATGCGTTTGGTTTTTAATTTGTACTGGAAGCATAGCTAACATAACACATCTATTTAAGAAGATGCTATGAATTCAATAGCAGGCTCATTACAGCATAAACACTTGCCTCTATGGTGGAGGGGTCTCCATGGTGATTAGGGGGAGAATTGAAGTGGGGGTGTTACTTTTCCCACAAAATGGCTACATGGTAATTCAGTGTCAAGTCGGTCTCAGATTTTGGTTAAAAAAATACAATTACTTTTTTTTTTTTTTTGCAGAATTGGTGAGCGAGGGGAAAAAGTTGACACATTGGTTTAGAGCTTGAAGGCCTATGGTTTTCTAACTGTGGGGGTAGGCTTAAGTAACTCCCACATCTTAGATATTGGGGTCTTATCAACTGACCAGTAAAGCGGTCCATACTTACATCCCTGTCTTTCAGAAAAGGTGTACGGGCCTTTTAGTTCACATCAGTCCACTACTGGATTGGCTTCTTTTTTCCTTCAGACCACGGTCACGTTCCCTAACGACAAACATAACATTCACTCAAAAGAAAAGGGAACTAAAGGAATCATTGACAACCAAACCAGAACAGAAAGTGTTTCAAAACTGGTTCTGAAAGTTGGCAAAGCAACCAGAAAATAGTTCTTAACGACACCCACCATGGATACCCACTGGATTTTCTTCAGAAAATACAAACTAAAGGAAAAACCAACACAAACATAGAATAGGGAGTTTGAAAGAATATGGCCCAAACTAAACAGGGGAAACCACCAGAGTCAGGCTGTTTTGTTGCCTACACTGGACACGCTGTACCACACACCTCAGCTAACATGAGTTGTAGGTCTCCCAACATCTCTTCTCTTCAACTGATGCACTGGGCCAGCAGGTCTTAAATACCAGCTGGGCCAGCACTGGTGAAACACATCCTGACTAACGAGGTCACTCCAATCAGTGTGCGCAACACATAAACAGGACATATGCATCCAAAACCAACCTTGAAATGGAGAGAAAAAAAAAGCCTGTAACACTACCGATAGAGCTCATTGGGAGTATTTTTATAAACCCACTGTGTTATTATTCCAGATAAAGAATGAAACAGCCAGGGACCAATAGCATTAAATGAAAAGCACATTAAAGATGATTGACTAATCAAGGTCGGGAATTGAATAAGATAACACAGTGAACCAGATGGCCCTATGCTGCACAGATACTTTTCTATTTTATAAACTCCAACGCAAGATGCTTAGCTTATTAATTACAACGTCACTGGTGAGCAATGTCAGAAATGTTTCTTCTTCAAAATGCCTTATGACTGTTCTCCATATTCATTGGAGCTGATTATGTAAAGCCTACCCATGTTATATGCGTAAGTAAACCCCTAGACGTGCACGTTGTTTTCCCCCCTAGCACTACACAACTGATTCAAATAATCAAACCATGATGAAGAATTTGAATCACCTGTGTAGCACTAGGGCAAAAACCAAAACTTGAACCCCTTGGGGTCCCCAGGATCAAAACAGTGCAGCACTATTAGAAATTGTATTTTATGTAACAAAATGTGGCTTTAACAAAACGTTACCAAACTCTGTCTGTCTTTGCTAGTCAGAGTGAAATGAACTAGGTGTGAAAGCGGCTAAAGCTACCCTTTATACATCATTATGGGTTCATGATGGTACGTCATGGTACATCATTAGTGACAGAGAGAAGTTTTCTCCCGACAGAGTGAAATCTCACAAGAATAAAACCCCATAACGAATAGCCACGCGCACAGTCCCGTCTCAAGCGGACACCTATACAATGATCTACTGGGCCAGTGACCACCAGTAGGTACTGTAAGCTACAGGTTTGCAAGAACCTACTTGAATTTAGATATTCTCTCAAAACACGGACTGCACTTGACTTTAAATGTGTGGATATGTGAAAACCCTTCTCCCAGACTTGGTGGGGTCAGTGTGAAGACTCTCATGCCGGATCCTTCCCCCACCCGAGCCCTGTCCCTTCAGGCTCTGCACCCAGTCGGAGGCAGAGGAAAGGGTTCATGGTCACCTCCCTGGATGACCTTCTAGAACAGACAGCCTTCCTGTTGACATGCCAGTTCCTCATCCTGGTGCTAGAGGAGGATGGGACAGTGGTGGAGTCAGCTCTTGGTCCTCCAGAAGGGAGAGATGTGGTGTTTAACCATTAAAGCGACTCTTTATGAAATCTACACACTGTCATACGACATCCAATGCACGAGGGCCAAGGATATCTTGAAAATCTCTTCTGTGTTGCCTGACGTATTTGGCGAGAGTGCCAGGGTAGTTGCTTCTGTGTTGTTCCTCATGCATACTGCAGTACATTGGGGATGATGAATACTAGGGCATGACCAAAGTCCAAGGCCCTGTTTGAGCTCTTTAAATTGCACCAGGTGACAACAAAGTGTCCAGGGCCTCTTGAATGCCATTTTTCTTCCTTCCTTCATGCATGTGGACCTTGTTACTGTCTGGTTTAGTTGAGCCATTGCACATTTATGTAAAACTATGTTGACGATACACATCAAATAAAAGCACTGCCCTGCTGGAGGAGGATGTAAATACAGTATATGCTCATTTTTACTTTGGGGAACAAATCCCAATGCTCATGCATCTCTAGTTGGGATTTGGCCCTCGTCATGTGACCATGTACGATTGTTGATTTTAAAGTCTGTTTAAAAAAACAAATCTGGTTGGTCTCTGTAGCAAAAGATCAGTGTTCTTAAACACTCATCAGTGTTCTTATTCCTTGAACACTGGATGTCCTCATTGTGTCATTGTATGTTTCTAAAATGTGGGGGTTAGTGTGAGTAGGTGAAAAGCATGACTGAAATGTTGCTTGGATTGACTTGAGATGGTGACTCTTTTACTGTTTCCATTCTCCATCGGTAGATTGGCAATCTACTGGGGTGAATCTCAAGTTTTTCTTGATTCCTCGCATCCTCTCTATGCACAGTATCAGGCCGCATTGGAGGAGAAGATCACCTCAGATCTTCTCCTACAATGAGTTTTGGGAATCGAGGAGAGAGGATTCAGTGGGATGTGAGGAATCGAGGAAAGACTTTAGGGCGGCGGGTAGCCTGGCGGTTAAGAGCGTTGGGCCAGTAACCGAAAGGTCGATGGTTGGGGTCCCAAAGGAAACTAGGTGAAGAATCTTTCTATGTGCCCTGGAGCAAGGCACTTAACTCTAATTGCTCCTGTAAATCTCTCTTGATTAGAGCTTCCGCTAAATGACTAAAATGTAAATGTATTGCCAAAGCCCTTAGAACATCAAAACATGTTTATTAAAGTGCGATCGTCGAGGGAAACAAACCTTAGAAGCGGAGCAGCAGGGCTTTTAAAACAGCTGTTGTGTCGCTGGGTTTAGCTCGCGCTCAAGTGCTGTGGTAAATAATCCCACACAACACCCCCATCAACACACACGCTCCTCACAACTCACCTCACAATTCTCATTAAACCTCCCCTTAGCCCCCAGTATAAATCTCCTATTGCCTCTTAGACTCGATTAAAGATGCAACGATAAAGACCATTTTCTTATCAGTGCATTGGCAACTAGATTTGGCCTAGGCCCAAGTGTGAATAGATTCAAAACAGTTCCAGGCTACATCTTTCTTCTTTTCCTTTTTTTTTGTGGTGATGATATGATGATACACTCTGTTGACTTCCCTTGCCAGAGACATACAGCCATGCAGTGTTTAGTGTTTCCAGAGATACTGTATGCTCCCTATAGCATGATATACAGAGTGCAGCTATTCTCTTTTCCCACACAACTCTTTCGCCAGATTAAAGACAGATTAAAAATAAGAAGGCACTTTAACTCCCACCTAACCTGTGGTCGGGGAGAATGCATGTTCATCTCTCGAAAGGAGTTTGTGCTTAGACTGCCCAATACCTCCACTGCCCCCACACTGTGGCTGAATATGTGTCACTGCAAAGTGCACTTAACCTGCCTACCGGATTCAGGGAGCCATTACCAAGGGGTGATAAAGAGGGGTCCATCGGCATCAATCTTTTTATTAGAAAGTAATGGTCACTTCCACTTCGAAGATGTCCACCGGCCCCCCTGAGCTAAAGGGCCTTCTCTCTTGTCGATTGCTTGATCCCCTCCTATGATTGAGATCTGGGAGATCACTCATCCCTGTGGGGAGGAGGTACACCATCACATTCCGATTCCCGAGCCACTTGGAATCCCTCTCCTATGCAATAACCACCGTCTTCTGCAACAGACTTGTCTTCTGCCGTTTTTCACGTCTTGTTTGTTTACTCTTAATTATTGTTTTTCTTCAGGAGCTCAAACCCCCAGACGAGCATATCGCGGTCGTGCACCTCCTGGCTGCGCCAAATGCAATTCCAGCTATTCCACACTCTGGGAAAACTCACATTTGCTTTATTGTCTTTTTACAACGTTCTCATGGGATCCAATTAGATAGTGAGCAGACTTCTTCACTCCGGGATAAATATTAGCGATCAATGTATCGGGGATGGTTCCACATTAAACTGTGTGGCTATTATAAGGCATAGGATCCTATCTGGATTACTTAGGATCTAAAAGCTCTCCGGGTAGGGGAGGAAGGGTGCACAACAATCTGTAAATTACCCGTCTCAATTACTGTCTTCACCCTGTGCTCTTGAACCTGTATTCTGATATTTCCAAGTTGTTTTGTAATCATGACCAAGACCTGATTACCCAAGTTCCCTAGTGGACAAACACAATCTTAAAGATGGAGGCATCTGGTGCCCATCAGGAGGGTGTCAGAGAGCAGAACTGCTGAGGTGCTCGTTTAACTCCTGATCATGCTCGATTTCGTGCACATCTGCCATCCATATTCGACAAAGCATGAAAGATGCAATCAATGATGGCTCCTATCTAGGGCAACTCTGGTAAAGTATTGTACAGTATATTAGTCTATTCAGGTAAAATTAGTGTTGTTCCCTTTCTGTCAATTACAGTGAAGTCGAAAAAAAGGTGAAATGTAAAGTTCAGTGGGGTTAGTCTTGTTGATCCGGAAAAGATGGATGACCACCTAATTGTCAGCACATTGTCACAATTAATAAGCACACTGGGGGGAATATCTTGTAGTGTGAACCCAGCTAGCAAATGACGTTCTAAGAACCATGTGTTTCTTAGAGCTTGGTGAGAGCGTGGTTGTCCTGTGGTTATTTTGCATACAACCTTCCCACAATGTTCTGGGAATGGTGTAGGATAGCCAGCTAGTACATAACATTCTGAGAACCATACAGTATGTTTCTTAGGTGGGATTTTCAGTACTTCAACATAACGTTTTCTGCAGGTTTCCTCATGGTCCTATTTAAAGTCATGTTCTCAGAACATTAAGAAAACGAAAAAAACACAAGAAAACATTAGTAATGTTTCAAGAACATTCTAAAGAATGATATTTAAAAACATATACATTCCGTTCTCAGTATCAACAAAACGCTCTCTATCCTCTATCTTTGTAAGAGTGCTTGTTTTCCTTTGAAATGGGGTCTGGTTGAATAGACTAAAATGAACAGCTTTGTATGAGTTAAGAAACATGGCATGCCAACTCCATCCTGGTGGTGCAGTTGACTAATTCCATGGATAGAGAACAAAAGATCATAGGTTTGAATCTCGCTGATGCTGTGCCACAATACATTTAAAAAAGGTGTTTGCATGAATAATGTCTAAGCAAATTCATTTCCATGTGTCCTATCTGTGCTTGGAGTTCAAAAGAGTTAACCTAAGCTAACAGTGTTATCAAAAGTCCTATTGAAACATGTTCTCAGAATGTCATAACAAATCATTTCCGTTCTCAGAACGTTAATAAAACCTCCCACGAAAACTTTCAGGGAACCATAGTAAAACATTCTCAGAACCTCCCTGCGAGCTATAGTGTAGGTTCCCAGAACAGACAACATTTTCACTTACAGTCTCAGAACGTTTAAAAGACGTTCAGTTTTACCAGTCAGGAAATATATGGCTTCATTTACAGAATCAATGCAAACCAAAAATATATGTTCCTACAACTTCCAAGGAACCAAGTGTGCTAGCTGGGAAGATTATACATTGTACCAAACCCACATTGTGGTTTCCCTTGATCTTCAATTGATTGAATTCATTATTAGGGCCTTAGTCTATAACTTCTATAACATTCTATAATTGTCTTTAACATCACTTGTTATATAAGTCAGCATTATTGATGTGAGAATTGCTACATCTGTCCCAGTATTTTTAATGTATGGAGTGCAAATTAAGTGCTAATTCCTACAGTGTCAGTGTTGTTAACCTTATACGTCACCCGAGACCCCAGCAAAGATGAGCTTTTCATTAATCTGACTAAAATGTATCCGCATGTCCAGCTCTTCTATTTAGTTTCACAGTGAAGTGTTTTACCATTTTCTTTTTAGGACAACCAGGGCTACAAATGGAAAACAAAACAATCTGACATAAATAGTTGCATTCATGAGTTTTATTGGCAAATGTGAATAAAAAACTATGTCAGCCAAAGCAAAAAATGAATGTATATGGAAGCTGGAAGTACAGATTGTTTGCTCACTGAGAAATGAATATCCAACTAGTCAGTGAAAACTGTGTGGCATTCGGAGTTTGTGACAACATCTATGTGAGCTTATTACAGTATTATAGATTTTGTGTGTGCATGTTTGTGAGAGTCTCAGATTTTAATAGTTTGTAGCTCAACATTCAACCAACATCATTTTTTTGTAAAAATCCCAGACCCCGAGCGAGCCCCTTCGGGGTCCATCCTTGTCTCACAAACGCTGCTCTAGCTCAGTTCCTGTTAATCACACAGACTGGTACCAATGGATGCAGAAGAAATAGCTGAATCCAATGGTATAACCTAGAAGTCTGTAGCTCAAAGTGAGAGCAAACATCTGCTGTTACTGCTCATTTAGCAGTGTATATTGTCAAATCTGCCATTCAGCGAAGTTTGAAATATACTTGAATCACCTCGTCTCTTGTTTTAGTGATGCGATATTAGCGAAGCATTTAGCCTTTTTATACTGTAACTCAACCAATATAAAATATAGATATCATTCCTAATTTAAGATCACCCTCTGTAACGCTCTATCTTTTTGTCTTCTTGAGACAAACGATATAGTCAGGCAACACTGAAAATAGTTAGATATAGAAAAGCTACAGTGCATTCGGAAAGTATTCAAACCCCTTGACTTTTTCCACATTTTGTTACATTACAGCCTTCTTCTTAAATGGATTAAATAAAAAATAATCCTCATCAATCTACACACAATACCCCATAATGACAAATCGAAAACAGTTTTTTAGACATTTTTACAAATGTAAAAAAAAACAGATACCTTATTTACATAAGTATTCAGACCCTTTGCTATGAGACTCGAAATTGGGCTCAGGTGAATCCTGTTTCCATTGCTCATCCTCAAGATGTTTCTACAACTTGATTGGAGTCCACCTGTGGTAAAATGCAATTGATTGGATATGATTCACACACCTGTCTATATAAGGTCCCACAGTTGACAGTGCATGTCAGAGCAAAAACCAAGCCATGAGGTGGAAGGAATTGTCCGTAGAGGTTTGAGACAGGATTGTGTCAAAGCACAGATCTGGGGAAGGGTACCAAAAAATGTCTGCAGCATTGAAGGTTCCCAAGAACACAGTGGCCTCCATCATTCTTTAATGGGAGAAGTTTGGAACCAACAAGACTCCTCCTAGAGCTGGCTGCTCGGAACAAACTGAGCAATCGGGGGAGAAGGGTCTTGGTCAGGGAGGTGACCAAGAACCTGATGGTCATGCTGACAGAGCTCCAGAGTTTCTCTGTGGAGATGGGAGAACCTTCCAGAAGGACAACCATCTCTGCAGCACTCCACCAATTAGGCCTTTAAAGTGGCCAGACGGAAGCCACTCCTCAGTAAAAGGCACATGACAGCCCGCTTTGAGTTTGCCAAAGGGCAGCTGAAGGACCCTGACCATGAGAAACAAGATTCTCTGGTCTGATGAAACCAAGATTGAACTCTTTGGCCTGAATTTCAAGCGTCACGTCTGGAGGAATCCTGGCACCGTCCTTACGGTGAAGCATGGTGGCAGCATCATGCTGTGAGGATGTTTTTTAGCGGCAGGGACTGGGAGACTAGTCAGAATCGAGGGAAAGATGAATGGAGCAAAGTACAGAGAGATCCTTGATGAAAACCTGCTCCAGAGCACTCAGGACCTCAGACTGGAGCAAAGGTTCACCTTCCAACTTGACGGCCCTAAGCACACAGCCAAGATAATGCAGGAGTGGCTTCGGGACAAGTCTCTGAAAGTCATTGAGTGGGCCAGCCAGAACCCGGACTTGAACCCGATTGAACATCTCTGGAGAGACTTGAAAATAGTTGTGCAGCGACGCTCCCCATCCAACCTGACAGAGCTTGAGAGGATCTGCAGAGAACAATGGGAGAAACTCTTTGAATACAGGTGTGCCAAGCTTGTAGCATCATACCCAAGAAGACTCGAGGCTGTAGTCACTGCCAAAGGTGCTTCAACAAAGAACTATGTAAAGGGTCTGAATACTTGTGTAAATGTGAAATGTAAATTTTGCAAAAAATTCTAACAAGCTGTTTTTGCTTTGGCATTATGGAGTATTGTGTGTAGATTGATGTAGGGAAAAAAAACAATTTAATCAATTTCAGAATAAGGCTGTAATGTAACAAAATGTAGAAAAAGTCAAGGGGTGTGAGTACTTTCCGAATGTGCTGTATATTCTCTGATCTATTAACTTTTAACATATCGTGCCATAGTGCTCTCTTAAGTGTACGTGTACGTATTCTCAAAATGGACAACAGAAGTTCAAACAAAGTGCTATTTAAAATGGTAAGCCCTTTAAATGTAAGATACACACACACTGCTGTGATCTGGTGTCTGCCATTAAGGCTGAGAGTATTTTGATATTGCTCTTTGTAACCTGCTGCTCTCTTGTTTGTGATTAAAGCGCAGGGACAGTGGGTGTAATTAGCAAGCATCATCAGCCTGGCTAATGGCCATGGAGGAACTTCCCCTTTTATGACTGGGTCCAGACAGAATTACAGCAGAGCAGCACTTAGCCGCAACATAAATTACTTGACATGAACTGTGACAGATTGTGCATATGCATGCCTTTTGTGGGGGACCTAAATTAGGTTATATTAAGCACTATGCAATTCATTGTTCACTGAGTTTCAATGGCTCAGCTCCGATGACAGATACGGTACTGTATGTGGCAATTATGTCTGCCTGTATCACAAAGGATAATTTCTACTTCAGTGAACAATTTGGGTTATAAACATATAAGCTCACACAGCTTATATGAAATGGCAGAAAATAAATGTTTTGACTTACTTGTAGGTAGGACTGATATCTGCAAGAAATACTGTAAGAAAGTTGCAATGCCTTTACTTGGAACTGGAACTGACAGCATTTTAACTACTTTGAAGATATGGAACAAACAGACGACAATAATAATAATCATAATATCAGTCAAAAATATACAATTTCCAGTTTATGCTACAAAACCAATTTTATAAGAGGTTTTAAAAATAGGTTATATTTGACTCAACGTTCCATGATTAATGGGTGGCAGGTAGCCTAGTGGTTAAGAGCATTGGAGTAACTGAAAGGTTGCTGCTTCGAATCCCTGTCACGCCCTGACCTTAGAGAGACTTTTTATTTCTCTATTTGGTTAGGTCAGGGTGTGATTTGGGTGGGCATTCTATGATTTCTATTTCTTTGTTTTGGCCGAGTGTGGTTCCCAATCAGAGGCAGCTGTCTATTGTTGTCTGTGATTGGGGATCATATACAAGTTGTCATTTTCTGTTTGAGTTTTGTGGGATCTTGTTTTCTGTATAGTTTCTTTGCCTTACAGAACTGTGCGTTTTTTTGTTTGTTGTCGTTGTTATTTTGCTTTTGGTGTCATCAAATAAAAAGACAATGTACGCCTACCACCTGCACCTTGGTCTGGTCATTCCACAAATGAGAGCTGTAACAGTCCCTAAGCTGTTTCATTTTCAATGACTGAATATTTTGGACAAAAACTGACAAGTATAACTAAGGCTGGGAATGTCAACACAATCAAACTAGCAAAGGCAATGATCACAAGTCAGTCATCATTTGGCTAATAGGCTAGTGTGTGTATATATTTATGTAACAAGCTAAAAACACAGAGCCTAATGTTAGCTAGATAGATAGCTAGCGGCTAGGAGGATGTCATGTCATTGGAGGAGTGGGTGAGTGAGTGAATTGTCCCATCATATCGTTTTTTGGTGGCTACACACGCTAGAGATGCAGGTGTCATTTGGTTAGCTAGCAAGAAATGTGAATCGCTTTGCTAGCTAGCTATGCTGAATGACTGTTATCCAGTTAGCATATCTCTTGCGTTCGCAAATTCACTCTGGCTAGCGATCTACTCAGATTTCAGAGCACTCTTGTCTGAGTGTGACATAGCACAGCACAGAATAACTGATACATTTATGAACGCGGAAAACTCGCTGAATATGACTGATGTCAGTAAACGTAGGCAAAAAAAGTAATTGTTAGTCATGAACCCTCTATATAACATGTAAACATCCTATCCAAATATGCTAGGGTGAGTAAAATGCTCAGCGAGGTGTTCTCTCATTTGTGTCTGGAAGTAGCTAGATACCAAGCTAGACAACTTTAGCCAGTTAGCTTGGGTGCTTGGTTGGGACAACACATGCATTGGCAGACAGCTGCAGAGCAGGCCATTCCCCATTGTTTATCAGTGCAATTTTGACAGCCAACTAGTTGAAAAAGTTTGAGAGGGTTTATCTAATTTTCCTTTGTTAGCTTTTAGTTAATCTTGCTCTGGTTTGCATTAGTTGTTGATCTTGTTGTTGTTGATGTGCATATAGGGAAGAGTCTATATTTTTATGGTTGTTTGATCAATAGGAATGTAAAGTTCCCAAATGTAAGAGAACTTCTGTGGTATTTAGCTACTCTACATATTTGCTGTAATCCATTCAAGTGAATTTTGTGTCCTTTGTCAAATGCTTTCTAATGATATAAAGTCGCGCTGTTGCGACTGCTTGTAAACACACAGCCCAGTTGAAAGTGAATGATGGCAGGACCTCATGGCAAGTGGCTTGTTTGCATATAGTCCTACTGTGCCTCTGATTGGCTATGGTGCACCGCTCTGCGTAGACTTTAAAGTGTATGGGAGAGTCTTTCACTAAGATAACTGCAGTTGCATTGCCAATTTTGAGTTATGATTTTATACACTTTTATAACTATTGACTCTGAGCCTTTTTAAGTGACAGTTTAAAGACATGCCCTTCACGCTAATTTAAACTTTGGCTGCACACATGATCTTTAGGAATACCAACCTCAGTGTGGAAATTAATATAAAACACAGGGAAACCACGTTTTTCACTGCACTGGGCCATGCCGTAAGTCATAGCAAAATGTGTATAATTGCAGGAAATTAGTTTTAAACCCGTAAAATGTTCTCTCCACCCCATGGCAAAATAGGTAAAATTGCAGGAAATTAGCTGTAAAACTGAAGAAAAATCATCTCTGTCCCATGGCAGAATTAGTAGGATTGCATGACGTTTTTTGTACAAAATTGCACAAGTTAAAATTGCATTAACTTGTGCAATGGCAAAATGTGTAAGATTGCATGAGCGCAACTCTCTCAGCTGTCAAGTGGGGGGGGTCAACTAAAATATTTTGCCGAGACCCCCCAACCAAATCTTGTTTAGGGCCCCCAAAGGGCTAGGGACAGCACTGTGGCTTGCATAGGCTATATAAATGCACTGCAAGTAGATGATTTACACATTTAATAGCCTGGATTGTGAACATGGATGCTATGAGTCAAGGGCGGTATATTTAGTCCACGTGTCTTTATCCACACCACCAAAACACTTGAGTCATACCCACCAATTTCACCTGTTAAAGGTCTGAACAATATATCACGCAATCTGTAGGCAGTCTATAGCATCTGCATCCAAACACTTGGCCCACTGGTGATTTTATTCGGCTTTCTGAGCAAAAGAAAAATGTACGTTTTTATTTTAAATGTTTTATTGTTGGACATAAAAGACTATAAAAACATCAGCTCCAAGTGATTTTACATTTTGGAGATATGTTTCAAAGTATTCCCAGGCATATTAGAGTGATACGGTATATGTGATCGTATACAAAATGTAAGCAATGTTTGAAATTATGTTTTAGTCAAATCTTATAAATGTTTGGGCTTCTTGCGGTCAATTTGCAGGCAAGAAATGATTTGTAATTATGTTATGATCCCCTGAAAATATCGTCCCGCTGCTGAATCTAGTTGATGATCCCTGACCTAGAGCACGTATAGCGACGATGAGGGGACGCTGTAGGATGTAGATAGAATAATCACTAATACTCGTGTAGCCTAGATCCAATCCCAAGAAAATCCGCATCTGTTGGAACGAGATAATCACGCATTTGTCTTGTTTTTGCGCTCTTCTGCGCATTTGGCACCGGTTGTTAAAGTTTTATCACTTAATCGCAAACGAAATAGCTGATGTGTTTGCTATGCGTGCTATCCACAACTGCGACCGTTCATTTTCTGTGAATGCGTGTACTGTCATCATCAATAAGCAGCTGGACCATTCGGAAAGGAAGCATTTCCATTCTGCGAGCTACAGAATAGAACAGCCTGCACATATTTTTTTGAGTGCGCAGTAGGGATAGCGATACTCCTGCATATGCTATGCTGCACCTGGAAAGAAGATTTGGATTACCAGACGAACTGTAGGCTATTAACTAACCCGCGCTCGCTCCACCGGACAAAATACGCATTTGCCTTTTAAATCAACGGACGTGTGTCTCGACAAGCAGTGGGATTTATAAACCGAAGATGGGTGTTTGTGGATACTTTGTCGTGTCTTGGAAGTGCCTGGTGGTTCTGTCATTCAGGGTACTGTTTCTTGTCCCCCCAGGTTTGCCTGTCCACAGTCAAGGGGATTCCCAAACCGATAATAAAGTAATGGACAATATTACCGTCAGGCAAGGCGAGACCGTCTTTCTCAGGTAAAAACACTTTCTAATTCTTCATACACTGTCACTGGTTGCGAATGGTTTAAAAAAGTAATTACTTTCATATGATTCCAACGTTGCTTTGACATTTGAAATTACAGGAAAAGTGTTTGTCAGGTTAAATTATACGATTCATACTGTATGGTCATTTCCGCGTCATGTGCATTTTGTCATTGAGGGGGATTCCAGAGGATTAGCCTATGCCAGACTATGAAGCAATAGTCCCAGCAGTTAAAATTAACTCCAAATGATTGTTGTGTAACGTGTTGAACTAAGGTGCTTATGGTGGTGGAAGAAGTCTATTGATATGGTCCACAAGCTACGGAGCATCACAGAGATGTAAACATCCTATTGGGGGAAAAAATGGTTGAATCAAGTTGTTTCCACGTAATTTCAACCAAACAATTCCATGTGATAATGTTGAATCAACGTGTAAAACGGATTTGCAAAAAGTAATCACTGTAAGGGAATTTCGTCTTTTTCACCCAACTTTTCACCTAAATCAAATAGCAGTGTTTAATTCACGTTAGTTGACAACTCAACATAATCTAAATCAAAACTAAGCACTGAACTGATGCCCGTTGGGATGGGATATGAACTGGACTATAATAGACACTGGGAATAGAGAAACGGGGAGTGCAGTTATGTTTTGCACATTAACATATTATGTGATATTGCACATGCATACTGTAAATGGATGAGACTAGACACTTGTTAGTCCTATGAACAGATCTCGAAAAAGCTAAACCTACCTGTGCTCAAAGTGTAGGCTGCCTTGGTCATAGAGCGCCATAGTACAGGTGTCATAATACCAATGAAACCTAGTGGTCAAACAGGGAAATGGATCCAATCGTTTTTCCCCCATTCATTTTTCCCATAGGGGATTTTAGAAACACTTCATATTAGGGCTGTGTTTCGTGTAGGCTTATCCTGGTGTGACGTTTTGATAATCAGGTGACTTTTATCAATGTATTTGTCTCTACTTACTCTCAGATTCGAAAATGATAATTAGCATAAAAGGGGACATTCGGCAGTCTCATCATGGCATTTGTAGTTCTTTATGATGGCATATTCCAAAAAAAGTATTATTATTTGTGTGTGTGGGGGGAGGGGTGCAAATATATTGATAAGTCACCTTGTCCTAGAGAGATTTACATGGTTATCAAAACATCACGGCAGGATAGGCCTACACGAAACACAGCCCTTATTTTAAGTGTTTCTAAAATCCCTTATGGGAAAAAATAATGGTTTCTAAAATGTTTGGAACCATTTCCCTGTTTGACCATTTGCTTTTTGACTCTTACTTTGGAACTCTATTACAGACATAAATAACGCATGGTCCACCATTTTTCTTTTGCAGTTTGCTTAGCTGGTTAGGACCTGAATTTACTGACCCCAGGTCAACCTGCCCAACAATTTGCTGACAAAACCTCATTGTTGATCATACTAATTGAATTCAAATTTAATTTACATGGGGCATACTATTATATATAAAATTATATTTTTCAATCACCTGTGGGGGCTGCATATGTGCACAGGTGATATTTGTTATTTAATCCAATTATCACATGAAATGCACACAGATACATTGATAAACTTGCCTGATATAGTATGACACTATAGTTTAATGGAACCTGCACTCATTTTCAATGCAGGTAGGTTACAAGAGGGCTTGATTGAAGCTGTATGTCCACTATCCAGCTATTTAGCTTCATATTGTCTATGAAACATCATGCTGCCCTGGTAATATGTATCTAATTTAACTCAACTCGCCAATCACTTGCCTTTCAGAGATGTCTCCATACGTATAAAGTAGCTGCGTCATGACAGTGCTTTTATAAATAGATTATTTTCAGCACTTCTCTGGGCAACAGGATTCTAATCAGATTTACAGTGGGGCAAAAAAAGTATATTGTCAGCCACCAATTGTGCAAGTTCTCCCACTTAAAAATATGAGAGGCCTGTAATTGTCATCATAGGTACACTTCAACTATGACAGACAAAACGAGGGGAAAAAATCCAGAAAATCACATTGTAGGATTTGTAATTAATTTATTTGCAAATTATGGTGGAAAATAAGTATTTGGTCACCTACAAACAAGCAGGATTTCTGACTCTCACAGACCTGTAACTTATTTTTTAAGAGGCTCCTCTGTCCTCCACTCGTTACCTGTATTAATGGCACCTGTTTGAACTTGTTATCAGTATAAAAGACACCTGTCCACAACCTCAAACAGTCACACTCCAAACTCCACTATGGCCAAGACCAAAGAGCTGTCAAAGGACACCAGAAACAAAACTGAAGACCTGCACCAGGCTGGGAAGACTGAATCTGCAATAGGTAAGCAGCTTGGTTTGAAGAAATCAACTGTGGGAGCAATTATTAGGAAATGGAAGACATACAAGACCACTGATAATCTCCCTCGATCTGGGGCTCCACGCAAGATCTCACCCCGTGGGGTAAAAATGATCACAAGAACAGTGAGCAAAAATCCCAAAACCACACAGGGGGACCTAGTGAATGACCTGCAGAGAGCTGGGACCAAAGTAACAAAGCCTACCATCAGTAACACACTATGCCGCCAGGGACTCAAATCCTGCAGTGTCAGACATGTCCCCCTGCTTAAGCCAGTACATGTCCAGGCCCGTCTGAAGTTTGCTAGAGAGCATTTGGATGATCCAGAAGAAGATTGAGAGAATGTCATATGGTCAGATGAAACCAAAATATAACTTTTTGGTAAAAACTCAACTCGTCATGTTTGGAGGACAAAGAATGCTGAGTTGCATCCATAGAACACCATACCTACTGTGAAGCATGGGGGTGGAAACATCATGCTTTGGGTCTGTTTTTCTGCAAAGGGACCAGGACGACTGATCCGTGTAATGGAAAGAATGAATGGGGCCATGTATCGTGAGATTTTGAGTGAAAACCTCCTTCCATCAGCAAGGGCATTGAAGATGAAGCGTGGCTGGGTCTTTCAGCATGGGGCGGCAGGGTAGCCGCGGTTAGAGCGTTGGACTAGTAACCGGAAGGTTGTGAGTTCAAACCCCCGAGCTGACAAGGTACAAATCTGTCGTTCTGCCCCTGAACAGGCAGTTAACCCACTGTTCCCAGGCCGTCATTGAAAATAAGAATTTGTTCTTAACTGACTTGCCTGGTTAAATAAAGGTAAAATAAAAAAAAAAAAAAAAAAAATGACAATGATCCCAAACACACCGCCCGGGCAACGAAGAAGTAGCTTCGTAAGAAGCATTTCAAGGTCCTGGAGTGGCCTAGCCAGTCTCCAGATCTCAACCCCATATAAAATCTTTGGAGGGAGTTGAAAGTCTGTGTTGTCCAGGAACAGCCCCAAAACATCACTGCTCTAGAGGAGATCTGCATGGAGGAATGGGCCAAAAACCAGCAACAGTGTGTGAAGATTTACAGAAAACGTTTGACCTCTGTCATTGCCAACAAAGGGTACAAAGTATTGAGATAAACTTTTGTTATTGACCAAATACTTATTTTCCACCATAATTTGCAAATAAATTCATTAAAAATCCTACAGTGTGATTTTCTGGATTTTTTTTCTAATTTTGTCTGTCATAGTTGAAGTGTACCTATGATGAAAATTACAGGCCTCTCTCATCTTTTTAAGTGGGAGAACTTGCACAATTGGTGGCTGACTAAATAATTTTTTGCCTCACTGTATATACTCTCTTAAGGACAGTAATCGGAGCTATCCGTATGAATCCTCAGGATATTTAGGTTTCAAAGCATACGCTCTGAAATGGAATGTAATATCAGCATCGGAACTAACATGACCAAGCTGTGTGGTCATCTGAAAAGGGAGTTGCCATGTTTGGATTGAGTATTAGGTGAGGACAGGGAGTGGGGGCTGACATTATGAAATTATTCAAAATATAACAAGAATAAATATTCTTATGTGATTCAAAGTGCAAGTTATTAACTTGAGGTCACAGCAGTCATGGTCACCTCCAGTAAATCAGTGATACTAACAATTACTGTATTACCTGAATACAGTATGGAAACTGCATTTTTAGTAGTCAGCAATGCACTGGGGCATGCATAATGAACAATTATACAAATTAGGACTCACTGTCAGGATTTTTATCAATTTGATAGAAGTTAGAACAAAAGTGATTTAAGTTTTTCATGGCTTAAGCAAAAACTTTCGCTAATTTATATGCTACATTTCATCCCAAAAACTTCTGTCAGTGAAGCCATTGTTTATAACTTGAGCCGCGTGTTGCATAACTGACGTGATGTTGACTCATCAGATGCCATGATCTAAATATGACTAGCAGGAGATGATAAGTCATAAAGAGATCACCGTGCAATTATGCTAGAAATTTTGACAAGTTAATTTGCAGGTTGCCTTTACTGCAAGACAGAGGGCCTGTCATCATCTTGACACAACTGGAGAGGAAATAACTTTCTTTCTGAGAGTCGTAAGCCATAACAACACATACTGAGGGCAGGCTGCATGCAAAATCTGTTATCCGGATGTTTCCGGTTTAAGAAAAAATAACTGCGGTCTTCTTACACTGAGAATATGCAGCTTTAGATGCATTTCATCAATGAAACAATGACAACTGAAAGAAATTCAACATCCATATGAATTCAAAACACACTTTGGCACAGCACTGGATAAATGTTGTTGTGCCTTAAACCTGGAACATATGTATAGGCATACTTGTTTTGATTGAAAAGGGCCCTCAGTTTGAACATATACTACCAAAGTCCGTAAAATAAGAAATATGGTCTGAAATAAGTGCTATAGGCTAACAGTGACTGTGCTGTTCTTAACTTCCAGTTGTATATTTTGTGTGGGAAGAAATATACTTCAATCACACTATTCCCTGGTGTGATCCGACACAATTTGAATTATTCTTGCTTCATACTCTGAAAACATTTACATTTCATGACACCATGTTTGTTCAATTAGACACAACAGAAGAGATGTTAGTTATTTTTGTTGGTTTAGGTGTAACAATGGATACTATTGTCTCTTATTCCCTTCAGATGAAAATCTGAATGGGTTGTGTATGAATGGGCCACTGTAGATCTGACTACAGTTTGACTGGAGTAGTGCAGTTATTGTTGTTGTCACTGAGTTAGCACAATGCTATGCTTACCTCAGCAGGCATCAGCCCCTCTTAAATATACCTATGTTCTCCCAGTTCAGTGAGAAACTATTGTCAGGCTGTTCTTGTCGGTTTAATATCCAGGTTTTCCTCTAGGATTTTGCCTGTGCTGAGCTCTATTCGGTTTATTTTTATCCCCCAAACAACTCCTTAGTCTTTGCCGATGACAAGCATACCCATAACATTATGCAGCCGCAAACATGCTTGAAAATATGAAGTGTGTTACTCATGTTGTTGGTTTTGCCCAAACATAACACTTTGTATTTAGGACATAAAGTTAATTTCTTTGCTACATTTAACGTGATGCATCTTTTGGAATATATTTTATTTTGTACAGGCTTCCTCCTTTTCACTCTGTCATTTAGGTTCGTATTGTGGAGTATCTACAATGTTGTTGATCAAACCTCAGTTTTCTCCTATCACAGCCATTAAACTAACTGTTTTAAAGTCACATGGTGAAATCATCGAGTGGTTTCCTTCCTCTCTGGCAACTGAGTTAAGAAGTCCACCTGTGTCTTTGTAGTGACTGGTTGTATTGATACAGCATCTAAAGTGTGATTTAATAACTACAACATAATCAAAGGGATATTCATTGTCTGTTTTAAAATATATATATATTTTTTTAACCCATATACCAGTATGTGCACTTCATTGCAAGGCATTGGAAAATCTCTCTGGTCTTTGTGATTAAATTTGTCTTTAAAATTCACTGCTCGACTAAGGGACCATAAAGATACAGTGCATTCAAAAAGTATTCAGACCCCTTGACGTATTCCACATTTTGTTACGTTACAGCCTTATTCTAAAATTGATTAAGTAATTTTATTAATTTTAGAATAAAGCTGTAATGTAACAAAATGTGCAAAAAGAAAAGGGGTCTGAATACGTTCCGTATGTACTGTAAATGTATGTGTGGGGCACAGAGATGATGTAGTCATTCAAAAATCACATTACATGTTAAACACACCATTAAGCACGTTTTCACTCCTGAACTTATTTAGGCTTTCCGTAACAAAGAAGTTGAATACCAATTGACTCAAGACATTTCAGCTTTTCATTTTTAATGAATCTGTAAAAAATTCCAAAAACATAATTCCACTTTGACATTATGGGGTATTGTGTGTAGGCCAGTGACACAAAATCAAAATGTAATCCATTTATAATAGAGGTTGACCGATTTTTCAACGCCAATGCCGATTATTGGAGGACAAAAAAAAGCCGATACCGATTAATCGGCCAATTAATTTTTATTAAAAAAAACATGTATTTATATATTTATAAATACACATACATATATATATATATATATATATATTTTTTTTTTTCTTTTTACCTTCATTTAACTAGGCAAGTCAGTTCTCAAATTCTTATTTTCAATGATGGCCTAGGAACAGTGGGTTAACTGCCTGTTCAGGGGCAGAAGGTACCTTGTCAGCTTTCAGTTTCAACTTGCTACCCTGCCGCCCTGCCCCATACACACACACACACACACATTTTTGTAATAATGTAAATTGCAACAATACTGAATGAACAATGAACACCTTTATTAATATAATACATATTACGGGCTTTTGGATGGGTGTTCTTAAGGTGATTTCACAGGTTGGTGGTATTTTTTGATTTAGCCGTTGCTGACCCCATGCTTACATCTTTATCATAAATAAGACACCTTGCTTTCCCTGGTGCCAATTCCATGTAATAGTCCTACACTGGTGCTCTGCTTCTCTCTGCCATCTGTAAAACACACACACAGCTCTGAAGTGACAATGATACTGAAGAGTCTGCTTAGGAGACAAATAAACTCTATTTTTATTCAAACAGTTGAGAGTAAGTTACCTGTGTTGAATGTTGAAAACAAAAACTGTAATTTCTATATGCAGGAAATCCTATTTTAATAATGGGCATGGTAAGAATTGACTACCAAAATGCGAGTTATAATTCCCATGACACCTTCTAGCAAAATCTGCAAAGCGGTTCCTTCATTCATTTATTCCATAGGATATTTTTTAGGTTCTCTTAAAATAAGGTCTGTGTTTCGTGTAGGCTTACACCACCTTGCCAATTGTATAACTGTGTAGATATCCATAGGACAAGGTAACTCTGATCAATATTAGCTAAATATAAGCGAAGATCATTTTTTTTGTAGAGTGGATTTATGAAAATATGTTGACAAACGTTACCTTATCCTAGTGAGATTTATACGGGTATCAAAACTCCAAGGCGGTTTAAGTCTGCACGAAACACAGACCTTATTTGAAGTAGATCAAGACATTCTCTATGGAAGACAGGAACGGTAAAATAACGAAGGAACCCCTTTCAAGTTTAGCCTCACGTTATTACAGGAATTATAACACGTCGACTATTTCTCTCTAAACCATATACCTTTCACTATTACGAGCCTGCTGCTGCCTACCACCCCTCAGTCAGACTGCACTATCAAATATCAAATCATAGACTTAACTATAATAAACACACATAAATATGAGCCTTAGGTCAAATCTGGAAACTATCACCTCGAAAACAAAACATTTATTCCGTTCCGTATTTCATCTAACGGGTGGCATCCATGAGTCTAAATATTCCTGTTACATTGCACAACCTTCAATGTTATGTAATAATTATGTACAATTCTGGCAAATTAGGCGGCCCAAACTGACTCTGCGTGCATTGAACGCAAGAGGTGACACAATTTCACCTGGTTAATATTGCCTGCTAACCTGGATTTCTTTTAGCTAAATATGCAGGTTTAAAAATATATACTTGTGTATTGATTTTAAGAAAGGCATTGATGTTTATGGTTAAGTACACATTGGAGCAACGACAGTCGTTAATTGATTGTCTTTTATAAGATAAGTTTAATGCTAGCTAGCAACTTACTGCATTCTTGTAACAGGCAGGCTCCTCATGGAGTGCAATGTAATCAGGTGGTTAGCGCGTTGGACTGGTTAACTGCAAGATTGGATCCCCGAGCTGACAAGGTAAAAATCTGTCGTTCTGCCCCTGGACGAGGCAGTTAACCCACCGTTCCTAGGCCATCATTGAAAACAAGATGGTGTTCTTAACAGACTTGCCTAGTTAAATAAAGGTGTACATTTTAATTTTTTTTTATCGGCAAAATCGGCACCCAAAAATACCGATTTCCGATTGTTATGAAAACTTGAAATCGGCCCTAATTAATCGGCCATTCCGATTAATCGGTCGACTTCTAATGTATAATTCAGGCTGTAACAGAACTAAATGTGGAAAAAGTCAAGGGGTTGAATACTTTCTAAAAGCACAGTATCTGTATGAGTAGCAAGAGTGGAAATAAATACAGTATTTATTGCAGAAAACCTTTCTCTCATTTGGTGGAGGGGGAACTCTACACAACACTTTGCCTCAAACTCTCTGATACAATCTTTCCTTAGCAATGGTGCTTGTCCCTCCCATGTTGTCAGCTAATGTATCTTCGCTCCTTATCGCTGTCAATATGAATCAAAGTTACTGGACTGAATCAAATCTCCATACATTTTCAGAGCAGAGGCATAGTGCTCACTTAACTTCACTTTAATAAACAAGACCGGCTGCTGCATGCCGGTCAAGCTTGGGGTTTTCTCCTCCGTCCTCATTTTGAATGCAGCACTAAATAAGTGTTTGAATGACTCTGGGCGACGTGGATGTACAAAGATGACCAGTTTACCTGCCTGTTGCATGCACGTGCGATACTACGTGAATGATGAGACATTTTTGAGTTTCGTCCACCTACATATAATCTGTCAGTACTGAAGTTGGTGATTAGCGCCCAGTGGTGAATGTTACCATGGCGACCATGGTAGACTGAGGGTCTTCTGAGCTTCTTATCTTCCTGGACAGATGAGTCTAGTCCCACAGTCATGTGACATCTTTATGTGGTGGTATTATCATTCTCACCTTGCTGTACAGCTAGCGTTAGCCACATTATTTAGGTTGTGATAAGCACATGCGTAAGTAAGCTTGATAGTGAGGGATAAACATAATATATTTTATATGCTAACTAGCCAAGATCTTTGTCTACTAGTGCATTTTCTTCACTGCGTCTTTAAATTCAATTTTTTTTGCCTCATTGGCTCAGTTGATGTTCAATCTAAGATTCGACACATCATCTCAGCCATGTTTTTCTTGTACAACAGCCTCTGTCAACCAGTGACCGCATTACTAAAATGTAACCCTCCAATGATTGTGGTAGTTCAGCTCTGAGTATGATAGTCCTGCTGCCGCCAGATGGTGTTACTATTCCTTAAATCTTTTGTCAATTGCCATTGGCGTCCTACATTTAAAATAATTCCTATAATTAACAGTGTTAAATAGTGTTAAAACCTCTTAGGGATAGACGGGACACAAATGTGTCAACTGGCCAATTGCCAGGGAAAATGCAGAGCGCCAGATTCAAATAAAATGCTATAAAATTCAAACTTTCGTTAAATCACACATGTAAGATCCTCAATTAAAGCTACACTTGTTGTGAATCCAGCCAACATGTCAGATTATAAAAATGCTTTTCGGCAAAAGCATAAGAAGCTATTATCTGATAGCCTGCACCATCTGCACCAGCAGTGAACAAAGGAGCTAGCATATTTCAACCCTGCAGGCGCTACACAAAACGCTGAAATAAAATATAAAACATGCATTACCTTTGACAAGCTTCTTTTGTTGGCACTCCAATATGTCCCATAAACATCACAATTGGTCCTTTTGTTCGATTAATTCCATCCATATATATCCAAAATGTCAATTTATAAAGCACGTTTGATCCAGAAAAAAAACAGCTTACAAAAAACGCAACGTCACTAGAAAATATTTCAAAAGTTGCCTATAAACTTTGCCAAAATATTTCAAACTACTTTTGTAATACAACTTTAGGTATTTTTAAACGTTAACCTGTTAGATCTCTAGGGGCGCTATTTCATTTTTGGATAAAAAACGTTCCCGTTTTAAGCGCGATATTTTGTCACGAAAAGATGCTCGACTATGCATATTCATACAGTTTTGGAAAGAAAACACTCTGAAGTTTCAGAATCTGCAAAGATTTTGTCTGTAAGTGCCCCAGAACTCATTCTACAGGCGAAACCAAGATGATGCATCAACCAGGAATTAGCAGAATTTCTGAAGCTCTGTTTTCCATTGTCTCCTTATATGGCTGTGCTTGCGCAAGGAATGAGCCTACACTTTCTGTCGTTCGCCCAAGGTCTTAGCAGCATTGTGACGTATTTGTAGGCATATCATTGGAAGATTGACCATAAGAGACTACATTTTCCAAGTGTCCGCCTGGTGTCCTGCGTGGAATTCGGTGCGCAATTGCCAGCTGCTCGTACTTTTCCATTTGATATAGGGGAGAAACCATGTGTCCAAGAACGATGTATCAATGAAGAGATATGTGAAAAACACCTTGATGATTGATTCTAAACAACGTTTGCCATGTTTTCAGTCGATATTATGGAGTTAATTTGGAAAAAAGTTCGCGTTTTGAGGACTGAATTTTCAGATTTTTTTTGGTAGCCAAATGTGATGTATAAAACGGAGCTATTTCTAATACACAAAGAATCTTTTTGGAAAAACTGAGCATCTGCTATCTAACTGAGAGTATCCTCATTGAAAACATCAGAAGTTCTTCAAAGGTAAATTATTTTATTTGAAGGCTTTTATGTTTTTGTTGAAATGTTGCGTGCTGGATGCTAACGCTAATGCTAACGCTAATGCTAACGCTAATGCTAACGCTAATGCTAACGCTAAATGCTAACGCTAAATGCTAACGCTAGCTAGCTACTTTTACACAAATTATTGTTTTCCTATGGTTGAGAAGCATATTTTGAAAATCTGAGATGACAGTGTTGTTTACAAAAGGCTAAGCTTGAGAGATGGCATATTTATTTCATTTCATTTGCGATTTTCATGAATAGTTAACGTTGTGTTATGCTAATGAGCTTGCTGATAGATTTACACAATCCTGGATACAGGGTTTTTTTCATAGCTAAACGTGACGCAGAAAACGGAGCGATTTGTCCTAAACAAATAATCTTTCCGGGAAAACTGAACATTTGCTATCTGAGAGTCTCCTCATTGAAAACATCTGAAGTTCTTCAAAGGTAAATTATTTTATTTGAATGCTTTTCTGTTTTTTTGTGTAAATGTTGCCAGCTGAATGCTAATGCTAAATGCTACGTTAGCCATCAATACTGTTACACAAATGCTTGTTTTGCAATGGTTGAGAAGCATATTTTGAAAATCTGAGATGACAGTGTTGTTAACAAAAGGCTAAGCTTGAGAGCTAGCATATTTATTTCATTTCATTTGCGATTTTCATGAATAGTTAACGTTGCGTTATGGTAATGAGCTTGAGTCTGTATTCACGGTCCCGGATCCGGGATGGGGAGATCAGAAAGGTTAATAATCGATCAAATTGTAGACGGGGCAATCTGTATTCAATACAGGAAAGAAAACAAACTGCAAAACCGCTGCTTTTCACGTCTTGCGCAACTCACAAAAGTGTCCCCAGTTCTGAGTTGGCCTACTTCTTCATTGCACAAAGGAATAACCTTGGCAAAGACAAAGACAATTCAGGGAACAGAGATGGGGAAAAAAATAATTCTGAACAGTTAGTCCTCGGTTTTGCCTGCTACATAAGTTCTGTTATACTCACAGACATGATTCAAACAGTTTTAGAAACTTCAGAGTGTTTTCTATCCAAATCTATGAATAATATGCATATCTTATATTCTTGGCATGAGTAGGAGGAAGTTGAAATTGGGCACGCTATTTATCCAAAAGTGAGAATTCTGCCCCCTAGCCCCAAGAGGTTTTAACAATTGTGAAAACTATTTGTGAACAAATGTTTAATTTAATTTAATTTATAACAAGGTGGGCAGAAACGTGACAATAGTTTTGGGAAATCTGTTGCAGCTCAAGTCTACTAAAATGCCCCAAATTCTCTTTCGCTCCGGGCGGGCTGGATACACACAATAATACCAAAGTCAATATCAGCATGTGAAGGCGCTAACTAGCTGTAAAATCGCTAAAACAAACTGAACATCAATTCAGGAGTCTATCTCACCGAGTTCAACTTGCAGTTCATCTCTGCCCAGATTGAGAGCAGTGTACATTTCTTTCCCAAAGAGCTACTTTTGAGGAGATGGGGATACTCCATTTGAATCGTAATTCTGACCATTGTGTACATTGCCCATGCGTCGTCAATGGGCTGCACGTTACATTCTGTGCAATTCTGGGACAAGGAGAGCTCTCCTTCAAGGAGTGAATATGAGTCAATTGTTAGGTGACCTAAACTGGGATATGCTTAACACCCCAGCCGTCCTACAATCTAAGCTAGATGCCCTCAATCTCACACAAATGATCATGGAACCTACCAGGTACAACCCTAAATATGTAAACACGGGAACCCTCATAGATATCAACATGACCAACCTGCCCTCTAAATACACCTCTGCTGTCTTCAATTAGGATCTCAGCAATCACGGCCTCATTGCCTGCATCTATAATGGCAGTGGTCAAATGCTCCCTAAAACATTTCAGCAAGCAGGCATTTCCAATCGACCTGGCCCAGGTATCCTGGAAGGATATTGACCTCATTCCGTCAGTAGAGGATGCCTGGTTATTCTTTAAAAGTGCTTTCCTTACCATCTTAAATAAGCATGCCCCATTCAAAAAAGGTAGAACTAAGAACAGATATAGCCCTTGGTTCACTCCAGACCTGACTGCCCTTGACCACCACAAACATCCTGTGGCGTACTGCATTCGCATCGAATAGCCCCCACGATATGCAACTTTTCAGGAAAGTTAGGAACCAATATACACAGGTAGTTAGGAAAGCAAAGGCTAGCTTTTTCAAACAGAAATTTGCATCCTCTAGCTCTAACTCCAAAAAGTTCTGGGACACTATAAAGTCCATGGAGAATAAGAGAACCTGCTCGCAGCTGCCCACTGCACTTAGGCTAGGAAACACTGTCAGCCCCGATAAATCTACGCTAATCGAGAATTTCAATAAGCATTTTTCTACGGCTGGCCATGCTTTCCAGCTGACTACCTCTACCCCATGTCAACAGCACTGAACCCCCCCCCCACAGCAACTTGCCCAAGCCTCCCCATTTCTCCTTCACCCAAATCCAGATAGTTGATATTCTGAAAGAGTTGCAAAATCTGGACCCCTACAACTCAACTGGGCTAGATAATCTGGACCCTCTCTTTCTAAAATTATCCACCGCAATTGTTGCAACCCCAATTATTAGCCTGTTCAACCTCTTTTTCGTATAGTCTGAGATCCCCAAAGATTGGAAAGCTGCCGCAGTCATCCCCCTATTCGAAGGGGGAGACACTCTAGACCCAAACTGTTACGGAAAAAGCATAATCTGAGAACGGCGCTCAGAGCCCAAACCAGGAAGAGAAATATCCGCCATGTTGGGTAGTCAGCATTATTCATAAATAGCATTATAAATATTCACTTACCTTTGATGATCTTCATCAGAATGCACTCCCAGGAATTGCAGTTCCACAATAAATGCTTGTTTTGTTCGATAATGTCCATCATTTATGTCCATTTATGTCCAATATCTTCTTTTGTTAGGTCGTTTGGATAAACAAATCCATAAGTGCGATCTGGTCCATTTGGAAGAAACGTTCAAAAAGTTATATTACAGGTCGAAGAAACTTGTCAAACTAAGTATAGAATCAATCTTTAGGATGTTTTTATCATGAAAGTTCAATGATGTTAAAACCGGAGAATTCCAATGTCTGTAGAAAAGCAACGGAATGAGAGCTACCTCTCAAGTGAAAGCGCGTGACTGAGAATGAGGCTGTAGGCAAACTCCTTAGTCAAACAGCTCCCATCCGGCCCCCCCTTCACATGAGCAGCCTGAAACAACGTTCTAAAGATGGTTGACATCTAGTGGAAGCCTTAGGAAGTGCAAAATAACCCATATCCCACTGTGTATTCGATAGGGGTGAGTTCAAAAACTACAAACCTCATATTTCGCACTTCCTGTTTGGATTTTTTCTCATGTTTTTGAGACAGAGTTCTGTATTACTCACAGACCTCATTCAAACAGTTTTAGAAACTTCAGAGTGTTTTCTATCCAAGACTAATAAAGATATGCATATATTAGCATCTGGGACTGAGTAGGAGGCAGTTCACTCTGGGCACACTATTCATCCAAAAGTGAAAATGCTGCCCCCTATCCCAAACAAGTTAAATAAAGTGAAATAAAAATAAATATTGGGCGCTAGCTCTAACTGAACATTAGCATGAATGTCGTGAACAAGAAGTACAACATTGCAAATATTTTTCAAGTTGTGAGAACTTGTTCTCTGTAATAGTGTATAGCTTTGGAATCATGACATTAGGAAAATAGGCATGTTTCTCAACTCATCCTGACTTTGAGAAGGGATTGCATAACAATTAGCTTAGCAATCATGTGACGCAGCATGACAACAGGAATGCAATTGGTCCATAGTCAGTTAGGTGGGGTGTTTCTCCATTCATTGCCCAATGGAATTCCAATCTCCTCCTTTCTGTAATATCTCTGTTTCCCTCGGACACACAGGGCGCATTGTGACTTGTTACTTGATGGAGAAACGGGGTTGAATAATTTGGTACACTGTTTAGATTGACCTTATCTAAGCAAAATATATACTTTGTCATGATGATATAAACGGATGGATGTGTTCCAGACAAGTATGCTCATGATCTATTGGCTGATTTGGCGATCTGGAGTGCAGGTCATTATTTTAAAAGCGTTATGAAATGTGGTAGGGGATAACACACTCCAGTCGAGAATTATGTAGCTATGACTCATTCCTACATGATTTCCTGATTTTCAGAGACAGACCACTTAGAAGTAAAATCATGGGGACATTTTTTTTAACCTACTGATAGAACATAGGCTTTCACCAAATTGACAGGAGTTTCATGATTTTTATTGGATTATTCCTTTTAAGCTGCACAGCCGGTAATACACTTGTGTTTCCCTGCGACTCGCTCGTACATGAAACATACACCATTCAGGCTCCAAAGGCATCCTTAACTAACTGGAAAGAAACAGGGAAAATATGTGACCCGTTTCAGGAAACTAGGCATATGTCGCACGTTGCTACTTCACAGGAGAGGCATTTGAACATTTAAAAAATATATATCTAAATACGTTTTTTGGCAGAAATGCTTTCTGTAACGTGAACTTTCATGTGCCTTAATAACAAACGTATGTGCCATCTGTAAAGGCAAATAAAATGGTTAAATAACGAGCCTAGTTGGTTTTAATAGGGAAAAATACAGGAACCTTCCCACTAGCCATGATTGGCTGAGATAATGGATGGTCTGGACATGCCGAGAGATGAGTTAGGATTGGTCTGACATGTAGAATGTCTATATCATGAGCTTTTAAGTGTGTGTGGATAATCCTGTCTACCGCTGCTTTTTTTGAAAGATATCATGAATAACTGAAAAAGTTTTGCTAGTGCTCTACACATTGCTGCCCTGAAGTTAATAGTGCTATCGACCAAGCTCAGTGGTAAAACATTGTGATGGACTACTTTCTGGAGGATTTTTGTGCCATTCTGACTCTGAAAATGAATCAGACAATGAGAAAATCCCTGATTTTAGGTTTCATTGAACCAGACATTTTAGTCTTCTGATGACAATGATGGGGAAGAAACCGTGTCCTTGTCATGGAAGAAGTTGACCGAGTTTTGAAATCAGTGGAATGCCTGGTGGAAGCAGAGAGCTGATTGCCAAATGCAAAGAGAACACAGAAAGAAGGCTGCTGTATAAAACCCCTGTCTCCAGATTACATCTTCAAACTAAGGGCAACCATGTATACGGGTAGAGTCGTGCAAGTTAAAGTGTACTGTTAGCTAGCTAGCTAACGTTAGCTGGCTGGCTCGCTAGCTAACTTTACGTGTATGATCTGTGTAGGAGATCTAGAAAGGTTCCCGAGTTGGAATTCCGAGTTGGATGACCGTTCAAATAGATTTTTCCCAGTCTGAGTTTTTTCCCCCGTGTTCCAAGTTGTTTTGAACGCGACATTAGAGTTGGGATTATGGTTAATTGTTCAGCTAGCTACATGTCTTAACAAAATACTCTACTATGCAAGTAACTATTTCCCGGTACCGTTTACACCTTCTGTATCCTGTCCATGTTACAAATAAACGTAGATTTGATTTGATATAGTCTGTGTTTACCAGAGACGATAATGTGAAGAACAACATGACCTGCACCAAATTGTGTGTGGAGGCATCACCAGCTGGCGCCCTTATATATGTTTTTTTTTAATAATCTAATAAATGTAATCAATCAACAAAAGTCAAATTAGGATATAGGCCAAGGGCTAGATGAAGTTTATATTTGCTACTACTTTCACCACTTTTAGTCTTGAAGGCTTTGTTTGTTTACTACACTGGGAATCCTTAAAGAGACGGGTGGGGCTCAGGCTTAAGAGGGTGTGAACGATGCTGAATGGGTGTAGACAAAGAAGAGCTGTCCAGTAGGTGTACCAAAACATTCAGAGGCCATTTTCTCAAAAGTGGGGTTACAAGTTTATCAACTTTCTAAGCAGAATTACTTTTTCATTGTTCTTAAACTGCAGTGTGTGATTAACACAATTTTCTAGCTCGGAGTCTATACTTTTATCCAATGTAAAAAAATATATATTTTTTAAAACTTTCCATATTTTACTACACAGGACCAAATCCAGGTAGTGGGTCAAACATGCATACTGTCTTAATAAAACACAATCTGATAGAGTGGCTAATGCTACTTCATGATGTTTCAGTGCGCATCTGAAAATATTGATGGAAATGTGTTTTATTAAGACACTCGTCTTTTTACTGATTATTGTATAATTGATGTTCATTGATGTCCATTTCCGTTTAAATTACTAGATGTAGCCAATGTTTTGTGTTTACAGACTAGGTATCATATCTGTTTGTGCAGAGTAATTAGTTTGTGCATATAACTCCTCACAATTTCAACATGGAGATGTATCTTGCCATTCCATGTTACTCTCAGAGTTGTGCAAGCCCTCTTCAAAGAGATATTCAATTTATCCCCAAAATTAACCCCCAGGCCACGATTGGGATGTAATAATTTGATTTCACAGAGAGATGTTAAGGATTCTCTTTTTAATCCTATTTCTCACTCACCTTGCTAATCTAGTCTATCATCTATCATCTACCACAATTTCAGGCGTTGTCCTCAATTTGCAAATTTAACCCAGCGCTGGCATCTGGAGACCAAGATCGGTTTGGATATGTGGTCAGAGAAGACTCAGGGGAGACAAGGGAAAGAGTAGTAGAGTGCATGTGGAAGGAAATGGATACTCAAGTCAAATAAGGTTTTTGAGAAGCCGTTACTCAAATGAATGGCGCAGTGTCGCTGTACATGAAAATCATTCACGTCTCTCATCCGGTTTATCGTTGATAAGGTGAACCTGGTCTTTTTTGCTAAGGCCTTATCCGAGGCCGAAGCGAGGAGAGGGAGTGCTGTCCGTCTGCCATGGGGTGTGTCTTTGAGACAGCTGTTCGTCAAACTATTTCTGTCCCCAATGTCAGTGGGCTAATGGCATTGTGCCGCCATTCGTATGGTCTGGCTGGAAAACCAAAAAGCTCAATATCAAACAGGGCATTGAATTCATCACAGATCCTTAGCTAAGGAGCCCTGGCATGCAGTACTCTCTGGCATTAACCCACTGCAGCCAAGAAACACTGGCAGCCACTTGTTATCCCTGCAGAGAGAATGCTAATCACCCCAAAAAATATCCTAGACCTCAACAAAGGTTCCCCCCAGGGGATGGAATTTGCAGTCGAACATGATTTTGTTTGTGTAATTTCCAGGCCGTGGACAGAATATGATCACTGTCAGAATTGGCTATCTACTTTGCTAAACCTTTCCACAAGGCTTTTTCCAATCTGACACAGCCAGTGGACCCATTTGGCCCAGGCCCTAATGAAACTGGCCAGTTTTACAGACAGCAGTTTTATCGTCTGAATAAATTGCATGTTTTTATTTTTGTATTTTTTACTTATCTTTCCTTACCCTTAAAAGCTCAGGGAAGGCTGACATGTGCTATCAAAACAAATGGGTGAATGTGCCAAATCATATCAACCTGCAAAATTGCCAATCTTCAACAGAGAAAGAGGTAGACGCAGTCCGCTGGCATTGAATTTGATTGTATTGTTTCCGGCATATGCACTAGAACCAGCTTGGCCTACATTCACCAGCCACTTTTTTTGTTGATGGAATTAATCTTGTATCTCCTGTGGATTACAGGAGTGGGGATTCACTAAACTGAGGAACAGGGGTGGTATGCAGTCTATGATTTAGTCTTTCAGATTTCTTCTCACTCTGTCTCACTCCCTGCTTTGAAGCCATTTTAAGGCCTCGTGTGCCATTTCAAGAAACTACCAAAACACTGTAATGAAGTGTGGGAGATTGAATAAGTCCCCTTTGTGCAGATTCTTGTTTGGCTATGCAGGAAATGTTATAGGATTATATAGGACTACATACATAGTAGCGGTGCATGGGTAATATCACTGGGAAAGCCAAGCCAGGAAAAGAAAGACATATTACAACCTGTGTTGTGCTAATTGCGTTGTTTGCTATAACCTGTTAGTTCATAGGCCTATATATCACAGTCGCAGGGCATACGGCCGAGACAATTAGAAGAAAGTGGCAGAATAAATTCAACTATACCTTTGTTTCATCACAAAACCGGAGAGCAACATCTGTCCGGTGAAGTCCACAAAGCATATTGCATTGAACAAACCGTTACATGACCTACAGCATGGTCAAGCAAGTTAATATTTCCGACCATCTCCTCACTAATGAACCAAGGGGAGTTACTGCAAAGAAAACAGGAGCTGCCGCCGCTATTTCAGCACCATTTCAACATCAAATAACCCATGCTTAGTCTAATAGTGACAACTAAAATATACCAAAAACAATTCAGTCCAATCAACGTAAGCTAAATATAATGTGGCTGTCCATGGTTCTGATGTCTCTCTCGCTCTGTGTGGTTACGTGCAAGTAGAAAAAACATGTTGACTCACCCTACTTGTAGAGAAACGCCAATGTTGTCAAAACGGTCTTTATCTCTGTCATGCTCGCTAGCCTAACTTCCTTTCAGGGGCATTGATGAGCCAGCTAGTTAACATTAGCCTACTACAGCTAGCTACATAGTGAACTTCCATCCTCCTTAGGCCAGGAGCACAATTAATTTATGGTTGGATCAGAATTACCGTTATAATCATTGGCCAGTATAGAGAATTAAGTAAAATCACAAGTCCAAATCCCTATCTCTATCCATGGCTACTTTAGAAAAGGGATCATTTTAGCTAGCTAGCTAGCCACCTGAGGACAATAACACAACAAGATGCAACAATTCAAGTTTTTTTCTGTCAATGACATTTTGCTCCAGATGTGATGTGATTGGTGTGAAGCAAAATCCAAACTGGCTTCCCTTCCCTTCCTTTTTTTTTTTTTTTTTTTTTTGGTGTGGCAGGACCCATTCACAGTTGAGCTCAGTCAGTTTAGCTCAATGCTGATTGGCTAATGCTTTCTGGCTTCCCTTGCATTCAATGCTATGGGTGGCAACAATGTCGTACTCTTTTTGTCTAGACAGTATCAGATAGATGGACTATACATGCAGAGACAAAGGGGCGCTGTTTTGCTCGCTCAGTTGCTTTCTCCAGTGAGATACATTCAGCCTCTTGAGAATTGAAGGAAAATTATGAAACACAGAGGGACGAAAGATTAATTTATTTGTATCTTTTTCTTGGTACATTTTTGGGGGGGAAGCCCGGCTTCCCTTGGCAGCCATGAAAACATGCCACTGTGGCTACATCTCCTTTATGTGGTCTTCTGCTCTCTGCCAGTCATGTCTCTTAGGCTACCTCCGTGGAGAACGAACCTTGAACCTGCTACATAACAAAACAGTCAGCATTTCCTCAGGCAAGGCTTCAGCTTTGCTACATTATTGAGGTAAACTGCGGTAGACTTGTCTGGCCCAGGTGCAGAGTAAAGAGAGCATGTGCAGAGCTGTGGCATTAATGTAGCCTACTAAGCCATGGCTGAAGCTATGCCCAGGTATTATCTAGCTAGCATGGAGAGGTGAAGGGAGAGGGTGCAATGGAAAATGTGCTTAAGGGGTATGCAGCTCCACCTCTGCTTCATCACGAGGATATATCAGTACTGAAAGACCTACAGAGCGTGCTGCATACACGCGCGCACACACACAATCACTGTGTATTTACTAACATGGAGATTAGCAGCAAAGGATGTATGCTATTTGTACTCCGACTGACTGACTGACATTCAGACAGACAGACAGACGGATGGGTGGACGGATGGATGGATTCTGTCTAACACATACACACACGCACACACACAAACACTGAAATTGACTGTGAACAAACACCCAAAGTGCATTGAGTTTTATAGCCATGGTTGGAAAGTTTGTTCTTCATACATAATTAAGTGACTTTATGGATTGAAGTTCTCACACTTCATTCATACTGATGTTCACATTTATATTACACGCCTTTCACGATACACACTCACATCCACTACTACCGCTAAATCGCTGTTGAATATCGTGGCAAAGATTTAGCTCATCACAACTTGCCTTCCTCGACATTCACTTGAGTGCGAGGACTCAAGCGTCTTTATATTTAGTGCAGAGGCCCTTGTCAGAATTTGTTCCAAACACCAGCCAACTTGCGAGAGAAATACCAGGCCTAACTGCTTATTGCTCTGGGGAGGCTCCCCTACCATTAACAGAACTGAGGAGTGATGTTAGCTATCCGTCTCTAGGATAAGATAGAATCAGATGGTATTTAAGACATGATTTATTATCTCTTCCCAAATGGCAGTTGGCTCACTTTGCCAACAGAGCCAAAGCGATAGGCTGATCTTTATAGTCTCATCCCTCTGTTCAGACTATCTCATCATATAAAGCACTGCTGGATTAAAGGCATGGGGTTGAGCTGGAATTTTCTATAGCTCATATCACCTACTGTTCAGACTAGTCGGTCAGCGCTGAGTGGTTCAATAAAAACTCATAATGTACAATTCTGTTGCTTCCCTATACCATGAATACAATCATTAATACATAATATCATTAATAGTTCCTTTCTACTGGTTTTACGATTGAAAATACAGTATATGCAACATAGTATCTGCCAGTTCTTTAAAGACAACTTTCTACAAAATATTTAGATTTACAAAACTAAAATGCATGAGTAAATTTTTTGTAATCATTCATATTCATAAGCAGTTTTTTGTTTGTTGTTATATTGTCCATTTTTCCCCTCATAGTGTGTGCTTTGAAGTCCCTAACTAGGGTGCCTGGTGATATTTATGCCCCAGTGTTCTGAACCCAATTTGATATCTGGGCCAAATACTTGGCTTGAATGTGTTAAAGGCAAATAAGTCAGTATTTCAATATACCGCCACTGCATTGCCCCATATTGCAAATGATGTATACTACAGTAGTTTGCCACTGATTATAGAGTACATTACGATGAAACGTTTGGCAATGGAATTGCCATTTAACATACACATATTTATATTGAAGGCTAGATTGAAAGAAATCTAAGGCCATCGATTGATTACACAAACAGCTATTCTGTTTGAAATGCTTTTATTGGCAGCACACAAAGAGCTATCGTGAAAGAGCATCGCACATGACATGCAATGTGGTCTCTGCAAGTTTCATCATATGGCATAAAACACATCACTACACATTTTGATGGAAGTACTGTGACGTTGTCAAATTTTCAGATTTATAATTGATATTGTGAGCCAGATGCATAACCGCATACATCTAAAATAGACTTCCATGTGACTCTGCCAGTCTATTCCACAGAGGACGTCAGGCATATGGTGGATGTCTCTGTCGGTGACTTCTCCCATAGTACAGTATGATCCACCACAGTTACATGCTGGGCTGATTGCAAGGTGTGTCTCTTCAGCCCTGAAAAGGTGTAGTGCACAGTTAGACAACCTGTCAGTGTCAATGGAGAGAGAGAACGTCTCTGATGTCTGTACCTAACCATCACTCTCAAGGTGTGTGTGGATAGTTCACTTATGCCATAAATAGACATGTCATAACAGCAACCACCTTTCTTCCTTCCCTTTTTCTGCTTGAAGATGAGTTAGTAACTAATGACTGCTAGACGCTTTTCATTTTCTATTCCAGTTGAATATGAAATCTGTAAGATGTTGTATTTTGATAACTTGAAGCTATGAAATTGCAAATGAACTATCATTATTGTAAAACACTTAAACATGTATATTTTAGAGATCATTATCTACTCCTTAATCTCCAATGTTTGTGCAAAAGCTGAATTGCACGTTGATGTGGCAAACCAGTTGTACTTTTCAAAAACCAAATGTAAATCTCAGAAGCTTAGATTATTAGTGAATCGTGGGAAATATTTAGCACCTATACTGCATGTATGGAGTATGTGGCTCCTTCACACAAAACTGTGACTACCACTCCACTGTGATGGGTTCAAAGGACCTGTATTGACTCCCCCTGAGCAAATTGGTCCCTCAGATCTAAGTACCGTTGTTTTTTTGTAGAGTCAAGTGTCTTTTAAGTTCCCAGGATGCAGGGGCAAATGGGGAGTTGACAAGAAGACTAATCAATCTAGAGAAATTTCCACATCACAGACCCTCAAGGCTTGCACGGAGAACAGGAGCATGTGATGATGATGAATACGAAGGCACTCCAGCCCGGTTCTTCTAATCAGCCCGGTCTCCAAGAGTGATGCCTCCTGTGCTCTCCCATGTTCCCCTCAAAAAAAAGCAGCCTTTATTCCCCCAATCAATGAAGAGAGAGGGAGACCTACGCAAGGAAGCCAGCTCTGCAAGCTCTGCATAGTTTTAAGGGGGGGAAATTATGAGGTTTCTCTCTTTTCTTCGTAATCATCGCCTGTTTGCGTTGATGGCAGGATGACATCCACCTGAACTTTAAAACCTTGGAATAGCTTTGATGATGCAGTGCTTTGATGATGCAGTGCAGTAATCGTGTTCCAACTAAATGGTTGGAGGAAAAAAAAAAATAACAATGTTCTCTTATCTGCTGCCAGAGCACACCTGTGGTGGGGGTAGACTTTATCCCCCTTCAACAGTGAATGTTTTTAAAGGTCCAATGCAGCTTTTTTTTTAATCTCTATCAAATCATTTCTAAGTGACAATTAAAGTATCTTACTTTGATTTCTTTTCTTTTTTTTTCCCCTTTCTTTTTTTTTAATTATATGATCAAAAATAAACAAAAATAGCTTCTTAGCAAAGAGCAATTTCTCAAGCAATATGTTTGCTATGACTGTCTGGGAGTGGTAAGAGTGGGGAGGGAGGGGAAAACTGAAAACTAGCTGTTATTGGCAGAGATGTTTGGAACTCTTTCTTATTGGTCTATTAACTAATTTACCACCTGTTGTTATCACGAGGCAGGCCAAAACCCCACCCCACCAAAACAGGCGGAAATTTCAGGTGTTTTTTTCCCCCAAACAGCTCTTGAACTAAAAAGGCATTCTCATCATTCTCACAATTACACAGTATTATTCCAACCTCCGTGTGGAAATATATATAAAATACAGAAATATAGTTTTTGACTGCACTGGGCATTAAGCAAGTTTAAACATGGCTTTATTTGGGACTCTACTTTGAATTTCGGTTTAATCTTTGGTTATTTTGTGCCTATCTGGGAAGTCAAAAACACTAAGCCACATTGATATCTATTTTCAGATTTGGAAAATATACAATCTTCTATAGGGTGTTCTGTAGATAAACCCAGTTTTGACTCCAAGAGCACAAAAGGGTTTAACTTTTAAGAGTTATTTTAAAGATCCCCTTGTTTCAGGGAAAATAAGGTTACTGTTAATTAAACTAGTTTGTCTTCTCCTGTTACCTTATTCACTCCCATAATGATGCCAGTAGAACATCGTTACCTGGGCAACATGAACTTCAAGGGTTTAATTAATACATTTAATATAGTGTTTGGTAACTGCTGGTCACTTGCAGTTATTGCTTTCATGTATTTCCTATAATATAGCTTGACGATACCTTGTGCACCTCCATCAAGACAAATCTAGCATATGAACATGTATTAAGACGGACTGCCAAACCCATAAAAACAATTACAACCATCCCAGTCAGTGACATCAACTTCATTTTGGCTGTAATAAGTTTTGAGCGGACTAGTTTTTAACTACAGCCTCGGGGAGTGTTATGGCCAAGTCGGCCAACAATACAACACAGAGAAGCAGTTCAGCTAGCTCTCTGCTGCACCTGGGGAACCTCCTGGAGAGTGTGTGTGTATTCTGCTGAGGTAGGCCAGGAGTTACGCTCTCTCCCTCTGTTCTCTAACTCCTCTTAAGCCAGCTGCCCCACTACATGTTTCATGATCTAAATGTTGGCTGAGCAGCAGGAATTTGTTACTCTGTATAATTTGGGATCCGCCACTCCGCTCTCACCTCTTGTCCGTACCACCTCGGCTGCATCTCAATATTTATGAGGCAGCGTATGCTTACCTTTGTGGGGATTTTTTTTAAAATGTTGATATACAGGAGGACAGGGTCTGCTCATGTTTGTATCGGTCAATTCATCAATCAGCAAGTATAATTCCAGCCAGCGACTCCTTGCTGCATGTAAATGCGATGGAGTCGTGGGGAATTATCACAGATACTGTATGAAGCATCCGGTGTGCAGGCTGATGGGCAGGATGATGGGCATCCCCATGTTGGCCTCTGCTTTGTCTCATTTTGAAGGTTAAGTGTAGCTATATGCTGACTGTCCGGTCGGCTGTTGCACATGGTTAGCTTCATCATTATGGCCCATGCACTTTTGACGTTTCCATTATTTCTCATCATGTAACGGCCTTGCTCAATAGTGAGACGTGGATAAGTGTGTCACTCGTGGCGTTGGCAATGTTTACGAATACAAGCGAGCACACAATTAATTCGGTGTTATTTTAAGGGCCGCAATAGCCGTTACAGCCGACATTGTAGTTGTTGCTTTCTCCCTGAAAAATCCTGCAGTATCTTGAAAGATTACATAGAATCACAACAAAAATCATATCACAGAAGAACATCCTTAAAAGCCCTGAAGTTAACTGGATGTGCCATGATTCTAGCGGTCAGCTCTCCTTACCTAAGACTTTGGTTCTTATTTCATTCTTAATAACATTGCTTTTTTAAATTTTATTCTCATACTTCTTATTGTACAGGCTACTTTGTCCTTGAGCTCGTTTTCAATCATTCAGTGTTTGCAATACCTACTTGCAACGCAGGGATTATTGTTTGCCATTGAATGACCTCTATAATGTAATGGCTTGCGCCTGGAATAAAAACCTGGCCTCAAGGGGCTTAAATCCTCTATGGTGGATAACTGCAAACAGTTATCAAGGAAAAACACATCTGTTAAATAACCACTGCTAACCTTTTAAAGGATTATAGAAGCACATGGTAGTAATCTGTATTATTACGGTCATCGTCGAGAGGAGAAAGAATGTGGGTGTGTGTGCGAGCGCACTACCCAAGCCTTCTCCAGCAATGGTTTGGCAAATGAGTGACAGGAGATCAATGCATACAGTGCTTCAAGGATGACCCACATACAGGACACTAAGCCCATTACTGCATGGGCTCTTGTCAGCTATCTGGGGGGGGGGGGGGGGGAATTGTAAAGGAATGAATTGTTTTTAAAAATGTTCTTCACATTTATGGAGCTCAAACTAGAGATGCAAAAAGTGGGTGATACCCAAACAACAACAGCAAGTGTCCGAGTTGTGTTCAGTGTCACCAATGCCTTGCTGTAACTCCACACTCTAAATATGCTGCTGAAAATGACATCAAAGCACGAATGTTTGAGGACCCGGCAGGTTCACAATTTGAGGTTGAACGCACATCTGGCCACTGCAAACATTAACCTTAATGAATCAATAATGGCATACCCAGGAAAGACAGAGCTCTCTTGTTTAGGAGTTTTTAATTACAAAACTGTATTAAAGATGCATTGTACAGCTTTTGTATCATTTCAGCCAGTAAATTTTAAAGCCAAAATGGGTCCCCAAAAATGTTGCACTATTGTGTGCAACGTCATCCATTTCATATGATATGTAATTTCCTGCAATTTCTTGTATTTTTTTCTGCAATTTGTTTGATATGTTAGGAATTCCAATTCATAAAATGTTACAAATTTGTAAATTAACGGGATTTTAAGCAATCTCTTTAATTTGTAGACTGTTTATATAAACAATTTTTGTCTCTTGGTTCATTACCATCTTTGTGTAGACCATCAGAAGATATTTGGCCAATGAAATGGCAGACTGCTATTAATCCTGGCTTTGACTCCCAATAATTTTTGTTGTTGAATGCATTATGATGCATTACTCTAATGGTAAATGTGTCAACATTACCTTTACAATTTTGTTTTCTCCTTGGAATTAACCATGCATCTAATGATTAATATACAGTTGAAGTCGGAAGTTTACATACACTTAGTTTTGAGTCATTTAACACTAGTTTTTCAACCACTCCACAAATTTTCTTGTTAACAAACTATAGTTTTGGCAAGTTGGTTAGGACATCTACTTTGTGCATGACACAAGTCATTTTTCCAACAATTGTTTACAGACAGATTATTTCACTTATAATTCACTGTATCACAATTCCAGTGGGTCAGAAGTTTACATACACTAATTTGACTGTGCCTTTAAACAGCTTGGAAAATTTCAGAAAATGATGTCATGGCTTTAGAAGCTTCTGTTAGGCTAATTTACATAATTTGAGTCAATTGGAGGTGTACCTGGGGATGTATTTCAAGGCCTACCTTCAAACCCAGTACCTCTTTGCTTGACATCATGTTAAAATCAAATCAGCCATGGCCTCAGAAAAACTGCACATTGGGAAAAACTGCACATGGGGGCAAAGATCATACTTTTTGGAGAAATGTCCTCTGGTCTGATGAAACAAAAATATAACTGTTTGGCCATAATGACCATTGTTATGTTTGAAGGAAAAAGGGGGAAGCTTGCAAGCCGAAGAACACCATCCCAACCATGAAGCAAAAATAAATAATTCTCTACTATTACTCTGACATTTCACGTTCTTAAAATAAAGTGGTTATCCTAACTGACATAAGACGGAAAATTTTACTAGGATTGAATGTCAGGAATTGTGAAAAACTGAGTTTAAATGTATTTTGCTAAGGTGTATGTAAACTTCCGACTTCAACTGTACATTCGGAACCTATTTTCAACCTTTTTACTGGTAGATTTTGTATTACCTACAGTGCCTTGCGAAAGTATTCGGCCCCCTTGAACTTTGCGACCTTTTGCCACATTTCAGGCTTCAAACATAAAGATATAAAACTGTATTTTTTTGTGAGGAATCAACAACAAGTGGGACACAATCATGAAGTGGAACGACATTTATTGGATATTTCAAACTTTTTTAACAAATCAAAAACTGAAAAATAGGGCGTGCAAAATGATTCAGCCCCTTTACTTTCAGTGCAGCAAACTCTCTCCAGACGTTCAGTGAGGATCTCTGAATGATCCAATGTTGACCTAAATGACTAATGATGATAAATACAATCCACCTGTGTGTAATCAAGTCTCCGTATAAATGCACCTGCACTGTGATAGTCACAGAGGTCCGTTAAAAGCGCAGAGAGCATCATGAAGAACAAGGAACACACCAGGCAGGTCCGAGATACTGTTGTGAAGAAGTTTAAAGCCGGATTTGGATACAAAAAGATTTCCCAAGCTTTAAACATCCCAAAGAGCACTGTGCAAGCGATAATATTGAAATGGAAGGAGTATCAGACCACTGCAAATCTACCAAGACCTGGCCGTCCCTCTAAATTTTCAGCTCATACAAGGAGAAGACTGATCAGAGATGCAGCCAAGAGGCCCATGATCACTCTGGATGAACTGCAGAGATCTACAGCTGAGGTGGGAGACTCTGTCCATAGGACAACAATCAGTCGTATATTGCACAAATCTGGCCTTTATGGAAGAGTGGCAAGAAGAAAGCCATTTCTTAAAGATATCCATAAAAAGTGTTGTTTAAAGTTTGCCACAAGCCACCTGGGAGACACACCAAACATGTGGAAGAAGGTGCTCTGGTCAGATGAAACCAAAATGGAACTTTTTGGCAACAATGCAAAATGTTATGTTTGGCGTAAAAGCAACACAGCTCATCAACCTGAACACACCATCCCCACTGTCAAACATGGTGGTGGCTGCATCATGGTTTGGGCCTGCTTTTCTTCAGCAGGGACAGGGAAGATGGTTAAAATTGATGGGAAGATGGATAGAGCCAAATACAGGACCATTCTGGAAGAAAACCTGATGGAGTCTGCAAAAGACCTGAGACTGGGACGGAGATTTGTCTTCCAACAAGACAATGATCCAAAACATAAAGCAAAATCTACAATGGAATGGTTCAAAAATAAACATATCCAGGTGTTAGAATGGCCAAGTCAAAGTCCAGACCTGAATCCAATCGAGAATCTGTGGAAAGAACTGAAAACTGCTGTTCACAAATGCTCTCCATCCAACCTCACTGAGCTCGAGCTGTTTTGCAAGGAGGAATGGGAAAAAAATTCAGTCTCTCGATGTGCAAAACTGATAGAGACATACCCCAAGCGACTTACAGCTGTAATCGCAGCAAAAGGTGGCGCTACAAAGTATTAACTTAAGGGGGCTGAATAATTTTGCACGCCCAATTTTTCAGTTTTTGATTTGTTAAAAAAGTTTGAAATATCCAATAAATGTCGTTCCACTTCATGATTGTGTCCCACTTGTTGTTGATTCTTCACAAAAAAATAGTTTTATATCTTTATGTTTGAAGCCTGAAATGTGGCAAAAGGTCGCAAAGTTCAAGGGGGCCGAATACTTTCGCAAGGCACTGTATATGTAACATCCATTAAAGGCTTATTTTTACATCTCAAAGGGTGAGGCTATAGTCAAGCAATATAGTATCTCTCCCAATTATTTTACGGCAGTATACAGTGGTTCGTCCTTTTAAAAGTTGCAGCGTACTGGAGCACAGCTTGCGTGGTGCACTATAATTCTATGGCACGTTATTTAAGTGCCAACCACTGATACCATTAATGCTATTTAGTGCTAGTTTGACCACCAGAGGGCATCTTTGAGAAGCATGTGATCGCCTTCAATAGTGGCTGTACTAGAGAATTTAAAAGCTTTTTTTATATGAACATAGTATATGGGTTTGATTTTAATACATTTTGCTTAATTCATTTGCTTAATATTGTGGTGTTTCTATTCCCAGAAAAATGGAAAATCCTCGAACGGAGAATATGACACTGTACAACGTGACGGTCGGCAGTACGCTACAGTAATTGGCTATTTAGCTAAAGAAACCACGTGTCGTACGGGCACGCGGGAGACCGAGGATTGTGTCGAGGCACAGATCTGAGGAAGGGTACCAACAAATTTCTGCAACATTGAAGGTCCCCAAGAAACTCTCACAAATACAGATGTGCCAAGCTTGTAGTGTCATACCCAAGAAGAGTCGATGCTGTAATCTCTGCCAAAAGTGCTACAACAAAGTACAGAGTAAAGGGTCTGAATACTTATGTAAGTGTGATATTTCAGTTTTTTTTTATTCATTTAGAAATTAACAAAAAATTCTCAACCTGTTTTTGCTTAGTCATTATGGGGTATTTCATGTAGATTGAAGAATGCATCAATTTAAAATGAGGCTGTCACTTAGCAAAATGTGGAAAAAGTCAAGGTGTCTGAAGACGTTTTGAAGGCACTGTATGTGAGGAGTGTGTGCTATCTTTTTTAAATAGATGTCTATGGTTTGGGCCCTCTTGACCGATCCAACATGACCATGCAAACTATACTTATTTCCACAGAGCCTGAAGAGCCATTCTCTGTCAATCCGTGTCATTCCGGCACTGTGGTGCATTGAGAAGAATGACTAGAAGATTAATGGGAGTGTCCTAATCTTTTTTTCCCCACCTAATTGGAAAAGCAGAAGGTATCACTTCTAATAAAGTATTATAATGCCAGGCTCTGCCGTCTCGCTGGTGACCTCTCTTAGTCTTCATCAATTGCAAGGTGGTTACTACTTACATCTAGCACCAGTCATCACTACTAAAATAATCTCGACCCCATACCATCGCGTCTCCTTTCATCTGCCTTGTTTGTCAGCATTGGCAGCATGTCGTTAGAGGAGCAAAAAGATGACACCTGATGAACAGCAGTGGCTGCCTATTACAGTCATTTGCTCTATGGGATACAAATGTCCGTCTGTTTTGGCGTGCAGTCAAGCAGGTTCCAGCATGCCGCTTCTCTGCTCACAGTGGAGGCCATCAGTGGCATGTGGCAGACAGGAGCTGCCTTTTGTCCTCCACAGGAAGCTCAAAATGCCAATTCAGCCAGGGGGCGTGTGTGGGGTGCATTGGCACCAGATCAAACCCCCGCCATGGACACATTTACTGTATCAAACCCAATACACATCAAAAGCTGGAACGACAAAAATGTCCAATATGTACCACATATATAGATGTAGTATTTATCTGTGGAGTATAAATAGTGTGACAGAGGCACTTTTTACAACACCAGAACCCAGAATCTGAGAGAAACCCAGAAGATGACTGTTAAGGAAAAGATCCCACACGGACATGTGTACAGTACCAAACACAATGCTCATCAAAAGCTGGAACGACATGAAATGTCCTATAGGCCTACATCCCACTTCCACATAACGTACTATATATTTGTGGGATATAAATTAATACAGTAACAGAGGCCCCCTTTACGACATCAGAAATCAGTATTTCTCTAAAGAAAACGGCTGATAAATGAGAAGGCATGAAATGATCCATCTTTCTCAAGTTCACGTGACACTTGTTAATATTTTCTCACAGCCTGATGAGGCATTGCGAGGAATTGTAATGAGGTGCTTTCACATTGACAAAATAATATGAGACGATTGTGCTGGGGAGATCCCATTTTATTTTCTGTTTAGCAAGTGAAGTGCGGCTAATCTTCTATTAATTTGGTGCCTTTTTGGGCAATCACTTTGTTGAAATTGCACAGTGTAGGTGCTCAATTGTCTCAATTATTATCTTGTCTGCTTTACTTTCTGTCTGCCTTTTGATGCAATGAGTGAAATCTGAGTGAAAGAGAGAGGGAGACACCGTTAGTACGAATTTGTTAGAAGTGTCTGTATCTTGGTCAGTATTAGCCTTCTGCAATCCCAATACAGTGTGTAATCCATCCATCATATACAATGCCTTCCGAAAGTATTCATACACCTTGATTTACTCCACATTTTGTTGTTACAGCCTGAATTCATAATGGATTAAAAAAATGTCTTACCCATCTACACACAATACACCATAATGACGAAGAGAACATGTTGTTAGACATTTTTGCACATTGATTGAAAATGAAATACAGAAATCTCATTTACATATGTATTCACACCCCTGTGTCAATACTTTTTAAAAGCATCTTTGGCAGCGATTACAGCTGTGAGTCACTAAGAGCTTTCCACACCTGGATTGTGCTCCATTTGCCCATTTATTATTTTCAAAATTCTTCAAGCTCTGTCAATTTGGTTGTTGATCATTTCAAGAAAACCATTTTCAGGTCTTACTATAGATTTTGAAGTAGATTTAAGTCAAAACTGTAACTTGTCCACTCAGGAACATTCACTGTCTTCTTGGTAAGCAACTCCAGTGTAGATTTGGCATTGTTTGAGATTATACTTGCTGTAGGCATCTATAACAGATCATGCCGACTTTCATCAATGTACAGTATAAATTAACTACATTCATAAAACATTTCACATGGGTTGTTCATAGGATGTGAAAAAACTATGGCAACCAGGCTAGCACTCTAGAAGGCAATAGTCCTGGCTTGAATGCCCCCAACATATCCAGGGTTTTCAGAAAATGTTATTGCATAATACATTGTACCAATCTTCAATGTGAAAGGGGACATGTGATGCTGTTTGCCCCAAATCATAGATACACTCTGCCTCCTCTCAACTTCTCTTTGGTTGCGTGATGGAATAGGCACTCAAGTGTATAGCAGGAAAATTGCACCACTCGACTGCCAGTGAGTGCAGTGCTGAAAGAAACCACCTCATGTATCCAGTCAGAAAAGCCTTCCTCATAGAAGCCTGAGCATCTAGTAAGGGACGTCAAATTAATTTCCCTAGCATGCTAACAGATATCCATAGACTTCCAGTCATTGTACTAACGCTAGTTAGCAATAGCGCTAGCACTACTGTAGTTAGCAACTTGCTTCAAACCACACTCAAACACAAGAATGGTATCCACAAGTTCACCTGTCTCTAGATAAAGTAGATAAAGGGCCTCATTGCCAAAATCCTGAAGTTTCCCTTTAAATGTTACATACTAATGTTCATTTTACGTTACCCCCCTGCGATACTTGACAAAACCTATTGAACAAACTCAACTTGTCTGCTTGACTCCTGCATGTGATGGAATAATATAATTTCTCATGCAAAGTTTCCTTTGTCACAATAACGGAGACAAGAACATTCTATTTTACCTCACATATTTTAAGTAAAGATTCAACCCTTAATAGATAGCACAAGTTGGAGACCAGCATTGTACAGTAGCTATAGCTTCTCTCCTCGTAGTGTGGAATGCCTGTCGCTTGCCGTTATCTCCCTTCTCTGTGTTTTCTGTGTATTACAGGACCTTATCACTTCCTACGTAACAAGGCTAATATGTTGTCTTTTTTAATTCCAAGCTTATTAACAGAGGATGAAATGATCAGGGGAAGAATTAAAGGCTAGAATTAGCATTTGTGCACATGATCCTCTGTGAAATTTCAGTTGAGTAGGGGCACCTCCCCATCTCACATGCAAATATATATAGCTTTGTTTACTTGTTGGCTGATGTCATGCAATTAACTTGCAAGTGAGCTTGAAGATCGGCTACAAGAATCTCGGATCAAATCATACAAAACCATATTCATCTGGAAATGGTTGTGTACTGTCAGGTTGTTTACTTTTAAAGGTTGTGTACTTTCATAGCTACACCATGGATGCCTTTCCACTCAGTATTTTTAGTGGAATAGAGAGGAATTGAAGCACCATCCTCAGTTTGCATGCAAACACTTTGAGAGCGGCCTTTGTAGGAGTGAAGGACAAATCAACAAGCTATTCAGGCTCGTTGATGGCGCTTCAGGGACAATTCAGCAAACAGCTTGATTTCCTGATTGCAGCCTTTGATTAGTCTTTTGATTCGTCTGCCGCAGATATTTTACCCAATTCTGTTAGTTCCGTTTGGACTTGGATGGATCGAGTGCTCTTGGTTCCTTGATCGAAGTGCCCCATATAGCCCCACAGTGAATTTATGATTCCAATGAAAGTGGCTGCCTTTTGAGAAGGAAAATTGTCAAAGGATCCAAAATATACATACATGTACGGTGCAAAGGAGTTCAATAGATTGAGCTAGTCAATTACATCAAGAAGACATGGCAGTGAGGTCAAAGGAGAAAAACAACAGGGTTCTTTCTAATGCCCACCATGGCTATCCACAATAGCTTTAATACTAATTTGCTGTAAGTAAATGCTGCTGCTGTATTTATAAGTGCTGTAACTTTTGTTCTGAGGGGTTACATAACTTCCCTGCGGGAAAAACCAGTTGCAATGTCATGGTCAGGTTGTATACTAGTTATATATGGACATTTGTTAACCTATTTTAAGATAACAGAAAATCTGGTTGTAATCTGACTTCTGCTGGCTTTTACCCCAGAAAACCAATTTACAACATTTTATATGGTTATTATCTTGTATTATCTAGCTTATTATAACTTTAATGCATTAATTTCTGCTGATCCAACTGACTTTAAATAGTATTTTTTTTAATTGTCTATGACACCTGAAAGGCATGGGTGTACAGGGAGAGGAGGGTTCAGGTAGAGCCAACCAGCGATCTGTCTGAAACGATGTCTGCCGTTCTATGGTAACCAGTCCAATTGAACAGAAGTACATTCCCATTCTAACACCTTTATTAGGAGAGGAAGTTCACAACGAAGGGTAAATAACTTTATTTTTGTTCCAGGGACCTGACATTTGAAGTGTTTTTGTATTATTAAAGTCATTTCTGCTGGTTCCCTAAATGGCCTTGGTTGACTTGATCAGTGTATTCCCTGCAGCGCTCTACAGATATTTGAATAGGAGAATGATCATGTTCACCATGGTAATAATCATACCTTTGGATACTCCCTGATGTTGAATGGATGTTAGATTTTGAGAGTCCTCTGTAATAGGTTTTTCTCTGTAATAGGTTTTTCAAATTAATGGCCAATCAGGGGTTCCAACAATCAGGCATATCAAGTTGAAACGTCCTACTGAGCCCAGTAACACTAAATAAATGATTTTCTAGAAATAAATGACATGTCTACTAATGATCTAATGATCACAAAAAAAAGGTAAAGGAAGTTTATGATCTGGATTAGGTCAAAATATGAGACCATTTCAAAATGTTTCATGTTTACAAGCACCATTTATCTTCAGGTCTTTCATTAGCAACAAATTCACTCTGGGAGGGTAGCAGAGTCAAATAGGTTGTTTCAAACCGAGGCTATTTGTTTTGAAGGGTTCCACGTCCTCAAATGGGTACAAGCACTTGTTAAGCAGTAACCATTCAAATGGGTACAAGCACTTGTTAAGCAGTAACCATTCAAATGGGTACAAGCACTTGTTAAGCAGTAACCATTCAAATGGGTACAAGCACTTGTTAAGCAGTAACCATTCAAATGGGTACAAGCACTTGTTAAGCAGTAACCATTCAAATGGGTACAAGCACTTGTTAAGCAGTAACCATTCAAATGGGTACAAGCACTTGTTAAGCAGTAACCATTCAAATGGGTACAAGCACTTGTTAAGCAGTAACCATTCAAATGGGTACAAGCACTTGTTAAGCAGTAACCATTCAAATGGGTACAAGCACTTGTTAAGCAGTAACCATTCAAATGGGTACAAGCACTTGTTAAGCAGTAACCATTCAAATGGGTACAAGCACTTGTTAAGCAGTAACCATTCAAATGGGTACAAGCACTTGTTAAGCAGTAACCATTCAATTGTTTTATTTTCATCGCTCTGTCAGTATTGTAGCACAGCGAAATGCCACGCTACCCACCATTTGTTACCCACAGCTACAATAGACACCCTAAAGGCAACTTGTGTTGAACGAGTACAGCATCTCCTCCATATGGCTAATTAAATACATTGTTTCCAGGTATACGCACAATCGAAAATGTCTCAATCACAGAGAAGAAGTGAATTCATTCAAGAGCTTCATTTACAATGTGTTTGTTTCGTGGCAAGTGACTTGATCTTGAGCACAACAGCAGCAATCACAACACCATTGTCTTAATTTGGTTTTTATAAACATGAGTGGGGGCGGATGAAGAAAAGACAAACCCGCTCTTTCTGTGAAGGTTAGGGGCATCCGATTTAAAAACAAAACCCATGTGAACGCAATGTCACAAACCACAATTGGCATAAGATCCTGTTTTAGACTTTTAGAGGGTGCTCTGTCGGTGCTAGTGATGGGTAGTTTGCGAACGAACGTCTCTTTTTGAACGGGTCTTTTTGGTGAACGTCTGGAACCGACTCACATCTGTGAAAGAGCCGTTCATTTGACTCCCTGATTTGCATACCGCTGCTACTGCGTTATGCGCTCCAGAAAACCATTATCTATTGATAAGTTATAAAAACATTCTCTGAAGATGGTAATTCCTCACTGCAGGAACAATATAGTGAGGAGAGAGCCTCATTCTGGTCCACGCTCATTTTTGCAGTGTGTAATTATTTTTTTCTTCATTTTGTTTTTGCAGACGATCTAATCATTTTGTCAGGTAGAAAAGTATTTGAACTCTCATATCATGTCGGACATTTAAGGCTTTACATTACAAATGTGCTATTTGTCATGGTTTTATGTCATGTTTTAAGCACTACTAAATGAAGAGCCGTTTAGGAGCCAAAGGAATTACTCTTTTAGGTGAACGGATCATCGAAAAGACTGCCCGTCACTAGGTAGTGCCTCTGACAAAGGCGACCAACGAGGGTGACATTAACACTACATACAACCAATTTGATGGGCAATTCCGCTTTCTGTGATGTCTCACAATGATCATAACCCTAATATGACTGCAGTTATTTTAGGGAATGGGTTGCAGTGGTGTCCTAGTTGTGTTCATCTGCACATTTGTGAACTAGTTAGAATGGTCTGGGTAAAGGGGACCTGGCTGGTTGGATATAAACATTACCTAAGATATGTACTATAGGTGTAGAACAGGGTTGGGCAACTCCAGTCCTCAGGGGCCTGATTGGTGTCACACTTTTGTCCCAGCTAACATACCTGACTCCAATAATCAACTAATCAGTTTAGAATGCAATTAGTTGAATCAGCTGTGTTTGCTAGGAATGGGGCATGGGGTGACACCACTCCGGCCCCTAGGACTGGAGTTGCCCATCCCTGGTTTAGAAGAACTGGCACCAAGAAACATAACCACACACAAGCACTGTGGCATACACCAAACTCACTTGATATAGTACTGAAGGAGGTATTGCATATCAATAAGTGCATCTGTAATGCAATCTCTAAACTGCAGACTGAGAATCAATCTCCCTCTATCCCCCTCTATCTCCCTTTCACCTTCCCTTTTCCCTCCTCTCTTCCTCCTTTACTGTCTCCTCTGTCTGTCTGTCTCTCTGTCGGATGTTCACACAGCCTTCCCTACACAACAAGATGGCATGGACAGACATGGTCGCTCTATTCCTAGCCAACTTTGCAGCACACTTTTTTTTTGTGTGCTGTTAGGTATTAATGCACTGTTGGAGCTAGAAACATAAGCATTTCGCTGCACCTGCGATAACATCTGCTAAATATGTGTATGCTACCATTACATTTTTGGGGGACTTGTTATGCTGTAAGGTATACAAGGAATGCTGCATGTCACTTGACAATCATGCTATTGTGAATATTGAATGCAAACACATAGCAGTCTAGCCCAACTTGTGTTGTAATCATCACATATTTTCCATTCACTGAGCTGTAGAACGTGTGCTGTAGTCCTACTATTATCTATTGGTTCATAAAAAAAAGCAAGAATACACAGTTAGAAAAATCCACATTACGGTGATGACTGTCATTGAACAGCCACCCCTAGCATTTGAGAGGCAGATTGCTGCAAGCGGGCTGGCTGGTGGACCTGTGTATTAGTACTGGGCGATATGGACAAAAATGCATATTGTGATAAATTGCCTGAATTAATGCAATAACAATAAATGGAACGATAAGTTTATTAAAATGAAACTGGTGCACATAAATGTTATCATTTAAATTACTACTACTACTAATTTGATGGTTATAGCCATTGCCAATAAACTATCTGTATGGGCCGTGTCGATAATCTTTGGTATGTCGCCCCCAGCTCTACTGTGTATGTGTGATAAACGGGGTGTTGCCAGGCAGATCGGAGCATTAGAGGACCATAGGCAATCTTGTAAGGACTGTTGCCCCTCAGGGCGCAGAGCTTGGTCCGTGATGAGTACGATGGCAGACACAGGCATGGCCTAAGATCAGTCAATGCTGCCTGTTCCTCAAGGGGGAGACGAGCCCCACCCAGAAACAACTAGAGGTCGACCGATTATGATTTTTCAATACTGATCATTGGAGGAACAAAAAAAGCAGATACCGATTAATCGGTCCAATTTAAAAAAACGTGTATATATATATATATATATATATATATTATTTTTTCTTTTTAAAAATAGATATTTGTAATAATGACAATTAAAACAACTCTGAATGAACAATGAACACTTATTTTAACTTAATATAATACATAAATCAATTTAATCTCAAATAAATAATGAAACATGTTCAATTTGGTTTAAATAATGCAAAAACACTGTGTTGGAGAAGAAAGTAAAAGTGCAATATGTGCCATGTAAAAAAAGCTAACATTTAGATTCCTTGCTCAGAACATGAGAACACATGAAAGCTGGTGGTTCCTTTTAACATGAGTCTTCAATATTCCCAGTTAAGAAGTTTTAGGTTGTAGTTATTATAGGACTATTTCTCTCTCTACCATTTGTATTTCATATACCTTTGACTATTGAATGTTCTATAGCAATACTATAGTATTGCCAGCCTAATCTCAGGAGTAGATAGGCTTGAAGTGCTTCAAGCACAGCGAAGAGCTGCAGACAAACCCTGGAAAGTGCTGCTTGAATGAATGCTCACGAGCCTGCTGTTGCCTACCACCGCTCAGTCAGACTGCGCTATGAAATATCAAATCATAGACTTAATTATAATATAATAAACACACAGAAATACGAGCCTTTGGTCATTAATATGGTCAAATCTGGAAACTATCATTTCAAAAACAAAACGTTTATTCTTTCAGTGAAACACAGAACCGTTCTGTATTTTAGCGAATGGGTGGCAACCCTAAGTCTAAATATTGCTGTTACATTGCACAACCTTCAATGTTATGTCATAATTATGTAAAAGTCTGGAAAATTAATTACGATCTTTGTTAGGAAGAAATGGTCTTCACACCGTTCACAACGAGCCAGGCAGCCCAAACTGCTGCATATACCCTGACTCTGCTTGCACTGAATGCAAGACAAGTTAATATTCGCTAGTTAATAGTGCCTGCTAACATACATTTCTTAACTAAATATGCAGGTTTAAAAATATATACTTGTGTGTTGATTTTAAGGCATTGAGGTTTTATGGTTAGGTACATTGGTGCAACGAATGTGCTTTTGTTAAATCATCACCCATTTCGCAAAGTTGAAGTGGGCTGTGATTCAATGATAAATTAACAAGCACCGCATTGACTATATGCAACGCAGGACAAGCTAGTTAAACTAGTAATATAATCAACCATGTGTAGTTAACTAGTGGTTATGTTATGTTATGTTATTGATTGTTTTTTATAAGATGAGTTTAATTCTACCTAGCAACTTACCTTGGCTCCTTGCTGCCACCAAGTCCTTTTTATGCTGCACTTGCGTAATAGGTGGTCAGCCTGCCACGCAGTCTCCTCGTGGAATGAAATGTAATCGGCGTCCAAAAATGCAGATTACCGATTGTTATGAAAACTTGAAATCGGCCCTAATTAATTGCCCATGCTGATTAATTGGTCGACCTCTAGAATTAGCTAGATCCAAAATAATTGGATAGGTATAAGCACTATAGTAGCAGTTCCGCCTTGCCCCCTGATAGGCTAGTTTTTTTGACTGCTTAAACATACCCAATCTTTTCAGATGTACAAGTGTCTAGGGCAGGGATGGGCAACTCCAGTCCTCTGGGGCCTGATTGGTGTTACACTTTTGCTCCAGCTAACACACCTGACTCCAATACTCAACTAATCATGATCTTCAGTTTACAATGCAATTAGTTTAATCAGCCTGTGTTTGCTAGGGATGATGGGGGGAGTGTAATACCACTCTGGCCCCAGAGGACTGGAATTGCCCACCCCTGGTCTAGGAGCTAGGGGTTGTTTTTTGACTTGTATGTATGAGGGCATGGGACGGGACAATCAATCCATTATTGATATAGTCTATGAACACTATCGTTTAGCTGATGTGTTGTCAGTGAGTGATGATCCAACCTTTGGAGCCCTCAGCAGTGTTCCCCTCATTGGACCAACAACAGGTTTCCCTCTTGAGATTTGATCCGGTGACTATGAAGCACTAGGCTAGAGCAGGGCACTCCAAACCTTTTCCTGGAGAGCTACCCTCCTTTAAGTATTCGCTGTTCCCCAGTCGTAACCAACCTGATTCAGCTTATCAACCAGCTAATTATTAGAATTAGGTGCACTAGATTAGGGTTGGAGCGAAAACCTACAGGACGGTAGCTCTTCAAGAACATGGTTGGAGAGCCCCGAGCTATAAAGTGTGCAGTTCTTTCCACATCTACCCTATCATAATCAATCCTCTGCAGTGGTGCCGATGCCCCGGGAAACATGGGAAATAGAGTTTGGATCAGTGGGGCTTTCTACTGGCAACTAATCTAATTGGTTATTTGTCATGGGCAATGCCCAGATAAATTGAAAAGGGATAAAGAAGTTAGGAGTGTTGACAATACAAATGGTACTGCCAATTCAATTGTGTTCTCTTTACCATGCCAAACTGACGAAGTACAGAAAATAGTTTCCTTTATCGTTGGGTGAGAAGCTTCACCAGCCAGCAATGTAACATCCTCTGAATCATTACGATGGCTTTTCTCTATATTCATAAATGACAGAAATGCATAAACCTTTATAGGACATGCATACCAGTAAAGTGTGTTTTCTGGTGTGTAGGACATTTAATTTAATATACTGACATTTCTAATCAATCAAATGCGTCATCCCCATTATTACTGTTGTTCATCATTTAACAGGTTAGTATTGTCAATACAATGTCATTCATACAGAAACCTATCCATCTCATCTATCAATGTGTAGTAAAGAAAACAAGGCCCCAACCCAATGGGAAAAAGTCTATTGCACCTACATAGGCCTACTATCTGGAAGCTTTGTTTGTTTTCTCCCTTACTCTCTAGTAATGGAACATGTCAGTGAGAGGCAGATTAACAATCAGCCTTTTCCTGTTCCACTTGTATGCATATTCTTTGTGTGTGTAGTATAACCACTCCGGGGGGCACTGCTCTTCCTCACCTCTCCACTCGAGTCCAGATCAATGCTCATCAGCAGAGGCCGGAGGTCACTGTAAACACCTGACAATTGCACAGTATTGATTAGGCCCCAAGACTAATTTATACTGCATATGGCATTATCAATATCAGGTTGCTGCTGCGGTTCCGGTAGACTAACGCATGCTATCACCTGGGTGATTATCCAAGCTGTTAATTAGTGAAACTGTTAAAAGTGCAATATGAAGAAATAAGCAACAGCATTTCTTGGTTGCTAAAATTCTAATTTCAGTTTGTGACAAAACAAGCTCTGAGTATAGAGAGTCATTGTACCATCTTAACTGCTGTGAAAATATATTTTCAATAATCAAAATTAAAAAGTATTCAAAACTGAAAGTAAAATAAGCAAAAACGAAACTTAAGAACGTGAAGCATAGAACAGATCTACCGCTTCTTAGACTTGCTTTCAATGAGAATGACAGATATATAACTCACATTTCTACATGAATTTGGTCGGGGTCACCCAAAAAGTTACATATTGCAGCTGTGAGTTCAACATTTTTTTTTGTCCAATTATCAATTGAACTACTGTAACTGTTAACCATGTCTGTGGTTAACAGCAGTGGGCTAATAGGGTAAAGGGTCTCACATACAAACGGGGATAGCAATTATCTGAGTGAATGAGGCTGTGATTTCATTTCCATCGACTCTACAAAACTCTCCACTCATAATCCTCCTTTAACTTTCCACCAGCAATTATGTCGTTGCTTGCCACATTCTCCTTTTAATGCTCTTTCATCTCACTCCGTCAACTTTTCCATCATCTTGGGCTGATTAAAAGATGGAACAGTGAAACAAATTATAGGGAGGTCGCTGATGCCAATGGAGTCACTATTAAAAAATAACTAAGTGGGTAAAGATAAATGACCTGATATCCATTAAGCCATATCAGTCAACACTCCTTCCTGGTCTTCCTTGGAAAAGGCATATACTGGTGTGACTTACTACGGTACATAATACTCAGGCACAGTGGTGGTTGTACGCATTACCAATACGACAATTTTCCATCATGTGGAGAGGGCAAGAGAAACAGGGTACAACATCTTTTTTCTCTTTCGATATGCGGCGCTTGGGGAAATGGTGCAGAGGTGTTGACCTTCCTCTGTTTTGCGGCGACCTAAGAGTGAATTTCGCTCAGCGTGGTTCCTTGTGTTAGGCCGCTGAAGTAGCAGTACCATTATTTAAAAGTCAGGTAGCAGGGGGAAGCAAATAGAAACCAGTCATTTATCAAAACCAAGGCCCTCCTCGGGCTTTGTGTGAGCTGCATAATGGCTAAGATCACATAATTAGCAGTGGTGAAAAAAGTACCTAATTGTCGTAGTTGAGTAAAAGTAAAGATACCTTAATAGAAAATGACTCGAGTAAAAGTGAGTCACACAGTAAAATCCTACTTTTTAAATATACTTAAGTATCAAAATAAAATATTCTTGTTATAATATACTTAAGTATCAAAAGTAAAAGTGTAATTAATTTTAAATTCCTTATATTAAGCAAACCAGACGGCACAATTTTTAAAAATATTTTATTTATGGAGCGCTAGGGGCACGCTCCAACACTCAGACATCATTTACAAACGAAGCATGTGTTTAGTGAGTCTGCCAGATCAGAAACAGCAGGGATAACCAGGGATATTCTCTTGATAAGTGTGTGAATTAGACCATTTCCTGTCTTGCTAAGCATTCAAAATATAACGAGTAACTTTGGGTGTCAGGGAAAATGTATGGAGTAAAAAGTACATCATTTTCTTTAGGAAGGTAGTGAAATAAAAGTAAAAGTTGTCAAATGTGTATATATGCATGCATACATACATGCATACATACATACATACATACATACATACATACAAAAGTATGTGGATCATGCACAATCCCAGGCATCGGCTGGAGCGGTGTAAAGCTCGACGCCATTGGACTCTGGAGCAGTGGAAATGCATTCTCTGTAGTGATGAATCATGTTTCACCATCTGGCAGTCTGATGAACGAATCTGGGTTTGGTGGATGCCAGGAGAACACTACCTGCCCGAATGCTAGTGCCGACTGTAAAGTTTGGTGACGAGGAATAATGGTCTGGGGCTGTTTTTCCATGGTTTGGAGTAAGGCCCTTAGTTCCAGTGAAGGGAAATCTTACCAGCATACATTGACATTTTAGAAGATTCTGTGCTTCCAACTTTGTGGCAACAATTTGTGGAATGCCCTTACCTGTTTCAGTATGACAATGCTCCTGTGCACAAAGCGAGGTCCATACAAAAATGGTTTGTCGAGATCAGTGTGGAGGAACTTTACTGGCAAGCACAGAGCCCTGACGTCAACCCCATCAAACACCTTTTGGGTTGAATTGGAACGCAAACTGTGAGCCAGGTCTAATTGAATAATATTAGTGCCCGACCTCACTAATGTTCAGTTCACATAATATCATTTCAGAATTTGCATTAAGGTGTCTCTAATAGAATATACTTGTCAAAAACAAATGTAGACGTCAATAATTGCGTTTCTATAGCTTCCCAAAAACGTTTCACTATGGAGGAGTACCAAAATGGCTGCTTTGTGGCTTCCAAAGTTCCCCCTGTCAGTAATCCAGGGTTTATACACATCATTGGTCCCGACCATGAGCACCTGCAACTGTGACTGTTAAGGGGATGAACTTCTTGACGCACCCTATCCCGTTAGCGGGATCATTTTCATCAACAACCGCTGAATTGCAGCATGCCATATTCAAATAAAATTACTGAACATATTTCATTTTCATGAAATCACAAGTGCAATATAGCAAAACACAGCTTAGTTTATTGTTAATCCACCTGTCGTGTCAATGTCCACAGAAACATGTCAAATGTTATTTATAATCAATCCTCAGGTTGTTTTTAAAATATATAATCAATAATATATCAACCGGGACAATCACTTTTTCAATAGGAGAGGGAGAGACAATGGCTGCCCCACTCTGTTGCGCAAGCAAAACTCATGCGAACACCCAGCTATCTACTGACACAATGTTATCTTTCTCGCTCATTTTTCAAAATAAAAGCCTGAAACTATGTCTATAAACCTTTGACACCTTGAGGAAGCGATAGGAAAAATAATCTGGTGGATATCCCTTTAAATGGAGCGAAGGCAGGCTATGGAACATGGAGCTTTCAAAATAGAAGCCACTTCCTCAGGTTTTTGCCAGCAATATCAGTTCTGTTATACTCACAGACAATATTTTGACAGTTTTGGAAACTTTAGAGTGTTTTCTATCATAATCTGAAAATTATATGCTTATTCTAGTTTCTAGGCCTGAGAAATAGGCTGTTTCAAATGGGTACGTTTTTCATCAAAAAAAATCCAAATACTTCCCCCTACACTCAACAAGTTAACATTAAACTATTGTTAAGTTGTACTGTTACGACCCATTCCGAGTTACCACGTTTAATGATTTGAAATGAGAATGTTGACTTTCTCCTCTCCCTTTTAATTTGCTGGTAGGGTTCAAAGCACCCCTATACCAAATTGGTCTATAATTAAGTAATTATATTTTACTTATGGGTGTGTTACCTCTTAAAACCTCTTTGGGCTGACATCCCGTTAATAGGATGATATTACAACAGCCAGTGAAAATGCAGGGCGCCATAATTAAAATTCCTCAAACATACATGTATTTTATACCATTTTAAAGATAATCTTGTTGTTAATCCCACCACAGTGTCCGATTTCAAACATGCTTTACAGCAAAAGCACCACAAACTATTATGTTAGGTCACGACCAAACGACAATAAACACAGCCATTTTTTCCAGCCAAAGCTAGCTGTCACAAAAAGCACAAATAGAGATAAAATTAATCACTAACCTTTGATGATCTTCATCAGATGACACCCATAGGACTTCATGTTACACAATACAAAACAATATGTTTTGTTTGATAAAGTTCATATTCATATCAAAATATGAGTTTACATTGGCACGTTACATTCACTAGTTCCAAAAACATCCAGTGATTTTGCATAGCCACATCATTCAACAGAAATACGCATCATAAATGTAGATGATAATACAAGTTATACACATGGAATTATAGAAATACCTCTCCTTAATGCAACCGCTGTGTCTGATTTCAAAAAAACTTTACGGAATAAGCAAACCATGCAATAATCAGAGACGGCGCTCAGAACAATAGTCAAAATAGCCGTCATTTTGGCGTCAACAAACAAGAAATTACATGATAAATATTCCCTTACCTTTGATGATCTTCATCAGAAAGCACTCCCAGGTCCACAATAAATGTTTGTTTTGTTTGATAATGTCCGTTATTTATGTCCAAATACCTCCTTTTGTTAGCGCGTTTGGTATACATATCCAAACGCTCATTCTGGTCAGCTTTACGTCGGACAAAAACTTCAAAAAGTTATATTACAAGTCGAAGAAACATTTCAAACTAAGTACAGAATCAATCATTGGGATGTTTTTAACATATAGCTTCAATAAAGTTCCAACCGGAGTATTCCTTTGTGTCTTGATGAGCAATGGAACGCAAGTGGATACCATGACTGCCAGACACTGATACATTCTGCTCTCATTCAGTCCCACAACACAGTAGAGGTCTCATTCAAATTTCTATAGACGGTTGACATCTAGTGGAAGCCATAGGAAGTGCAACATCATTAATATCTCAAGGGGAACTGTGGTGAATACATACCAAGCTCAGATTTCTCACTTCCTGTTTTGATTTCTCCTCAGGATTTTGCCTGCCATATGAGTTCTGTTATACTCACAGACATCATTCAAACAGTTTTAGAAACTTTAGAGTGTTTTCTATCCAATACTAATAATAATATGCATATATTAGCAACTGAGACTGAGGAGCAGGCTGTTTGCTTTGGGCACATTATTCATCCAAGTTACTCAATACTGCCCCCCAGCCATAAGAAGTTTAAATAAGTGTGTTGTTGGTCCCTAACCAGCTAATTTCACATTGAAACAAAAACGATGGCATGTACCAGCCAAGCCAAAATAACCTGTTATCATCTTTAACATGTTTAATTTTAATGATCTAATTTGACATGTGGGGCTGTCACTCAATACTTGCACCCTCCGATGTCCATACTAACTGTACATGGAACCAAAATGTCCCTACAAAATAACAGTTCACCATTGAGGAATCTCCCCACAGTTTTGGTAAGGAATCCAATACCTCTGGTAGTGTTAGAAAAACAGCAAGTGAACACTATATGATAATGATCCAGTCCAAATCCACAGTTCCATCCATCTACTGTTTAAGAGAGACTGATGAACAGTCTCAGACTCAGAGGTCACGTTCACACTCCCCACTCCGATCCCTTGTCTCAAGGCTTCTCTTCTCTCAGTCATGCACATCCTCCACAGCCTGTTGGTTCTCCCTCCACTCTGAAGAACAATGTCCGTGGTGCTTAAGATGGTACTGCCACGACCTTTAACCCCATCGCCTCCACCCCTCGAGCGTCAACGGAGGCTAATGGCCGTGTGCAGACATCAGGTAGATGTCACCCTCATGTGGGGGAGGGCTCTAAATCTCCTTGCAGACCCAATCGGAACAAATGAAGACGTCAGCCCACTTGCGGAAATTACAGCTTTGAACCAGCCTTTGGGTTAGAAATCATGTAGAGTGTTTGATGAAAGCCGGTGAGTAATGATCAGTTGGGTTTTTCAGAGTTTTAAGAAAATGTGTGTTAAAAGAGCGCACACTACACACTCACAACCACACACATACACAAACACTTATAGTATGTGTGGGCAAGACAGTCTTTTTTTTACTTCAGAGGGAATGTGTGGAAAGGGGTGATCAAGCCTTCGAGAGTCGGCTCTGTCCTAAGCAATGGAGTTAGTTAACCTTGTCCACAGTGAACTCTCCGCTGCCACTGTAAACCCAGGGCAATAATAGACCTCTCATGGCAACCAATTAGGGGCTGTCATTTTTGTTGAAGTGCCAGGCTTCTGCTTTGATAGATTGTGCACAGTGCAAGGAGGAGGAGAGAGGCAGCCAGGCATGCAGGCAGGTCAGACCTACAAGCCTAGCTGGCACCACAGGTTCAAGGCTGTGATCGATTGAAAGGCAACCAAGCTATGTTATTTATAAGATCACAAGGCCGTTAGAACCAACTAGTCGCTTAGCCTCTGCCACCGACTGTTGCTCTGTGCCAACCAGGAGAGAAGCTGAGATTTAGGACGACTAGCTAACCTGTCTCTGTAGTCTGGTTAATTTATCATAGTGCGTGTCGGATGCACGTCTGCTGCCATGCACTGTATGTGTGTACTCATTAGGAACAGCTTGGTGCTCTCGTCGAATCCAAATACCCCACAGCAAAGGCTAAATAGCAAAGCAGGCTTTTGCTGAAAATAACTGTTATTTATTTTTATTGAGACAATTGATGCCTTTCAGCGCAATGTCGGTTACGGAGGAGGGTGTGAGAAATTTTAATTAGGATGTGCCTGGACATTTAATATCATGCCTGTCTGTCTGCAAGGTATCATACATGTCCTTGCCTGTGAAATGTTAAACTGAGGTACAGAGACGAGGCATGCCAATATGAAATATAGTTAAAGGCGGTGCTTATTGAGCCGAATCATAATTGGCAGTCGTCCCTGACGGGAAACCTGGAGCATTTTGTGGTGTTTTTCTTTTCTTTCTTTTTTACATGAGCTGCCATCTCTGTGCCACCCTGGACCTGGTGACTTTAGAGAAGCCTAATGTGTGTTATTTGCAAAGGGCACCTTCATTTGTGTGCGTCGGAACCTCGAAGAAGAGGTGATTTTCAGCTGTGAGCTAATCCGACCGCAGCACACTCCGAGCAGCCCACCCAGGGCCGCCCAATCAGAACCACTGTCTTCGGTCACACTTGATTTTTAGGCCCTGGCAAATCCAACCGATTACTCTAATTGTCCATTAATTGTGCGATGATTATTCCATCCATCTCCGATTATTTGCACCCTCCCCTTGGTTAGGTGGTAACAAGGTGACTTTCATGCTTTCCGTGAATGTAATTATAACACAATTACTAGTTTGGTCCAGTGTAAACAGATGTACTGACATGTTATGCTGCTTGAGAGAATATGGAGGAATGTAAGCGTGGAAGATAGGGCTATGTATGAACTTAATTGTATTCGTCTCAATTGGTTCCTAGAATTGAATGAATGAGGCAGTCGTGTATACAGTATGTATATCCCTATACTGTATCTTTATGAAAACATGTACCTGACAGGAACAGAGCTTTATTTGGATTCAAGGTCCCTGAGACACCATTATTATTGTCAAAATGATGATTATTAATTATGTTTATCAATTTCATGAATGCCATTGTGTTAATGACTCTACATGTGAAATATTGGCATTCCTTTTTAGATTCAAACAACTACACAAATCTCACACATACAGTACATTCAAATGTCTTTTTGCTGAAAATTGTCTCCTTTTAGCCGCCAGTGAGCTGCTAGTTTTTTTTTTGTGTTTATTTTCTTCATGTATCCTTTATTTAACCAGGCAAGTCAGTTAAGAACAAATTCTTATTTACGATGATGGCCTACACCGGCACGACGCTGGGCCAATTGTGCACCACCCTATGGGACTCCCAATCACGGCCAGTTGTGATACAGCCTGGAATTGAACCAGGTTTTCTGTAGTGATGCCTCTAGCACTGAGATGTAGTGCCTTAGACCGCTGCCCCACTCGGGAGCCCAAGGTAATATTCTTCTGTATGGCTCTGTCATGTCCTCTTTTTTACTTAAGTGCTGGGAGTTTATTCTGACTTATAAATTACTTTGAAAGTCTCTTAAATGTTTTTGAAAATGTGTAAGAAAAAAAAAAAACTCTACACGACTTTTGCCCAGAAGTAGTAGTTGTGCGCCTCAGCAATGTCTGACTTTTACCCTCCTTTAGTGCACTAATACATTGGATTAGCTATTTTTATTCGCTGGCAACAGGGAAACAAGAGCTTGTCTCTGATGCCTTGATTTATTGTATTTACATTGGTGCTGTGTAATTCGTTTGTACGAGGCAAGCAGAAGCTAGCGCCCCAGTGGCCTGTGTGGGGGCGGGGGAGTGGAGTGGGTGGCGGTTGTGAGAGTCAATATGAATCATGCGGGTGCTTCCCTCCTTTGCTGGGCTTTGTGTCCAGCTCAATTAACTGAAGGCTCATACACTCTCCCGCACGCCGGGAGCCCATCAGAGGAACCAACGGCCTATCCCAACAGCTTACAGCCTGTGTATGTGGATGTTTCCTTCCTCACGGTGTCAATTGCTCTGAGCAAGTGAAGCCAACTCGGGACAAATCTCCTATTCCCCAAACAAGTGTACCGACGTCTCATCTACCGTCGTCTCATTTAAGCCCCCCACCACCCACCCACCCACCCCGAGGCCCAGAGCAAGCAAGTCAACCCTGCCTTTGACCTGCTGGTGACCCCTGCTAGGAGTGGATATTAAACCAGAGATGCAGTGTAGTTCATCTCGAAACACATGGGAAATCCCATTGTTATTACACAGTAGCATTATACAGCTAGCTGTGTTTGCTAATTGCAGCTTGTGATTCAATGTGAGAATTATACCAACAAACAACTATTTTTACACTCATATTGGTCTCATTTCTTTTTCAATGGAAATTCGCACTGCCACTGGCAAGGTTGTTTCAAATACTGTCATTGCATCATACAAATGGTTCCACCAAAGTTGCAAGCTACAAACATTTCTGCCTGCTTCTTTGATCTGTGTTGTAATGAAAGGCTTTGGCCATGACAGTACGGATGATACGCCATTTAGCAGATCCTTTTCACCAAAGCGACTTACAGTCGTGCATCTGTGTGATCCTGGGAATCAAACACACTATCCTGGTGTTGCAAAGGCAGAAGCCGTGTGGGGTTGGTTCACCAGTGTGGTTGGAAGAGAATCAATGAACTCCAACTGAACAGAGCTGGGTTGGGGTGTCTGTGTGGAAAGCCCCCCCCCCCCCCCCCCCCCATCTCTCTTGTCTTAACAGAGCCCACTATACAATTGTTGTTTTTATATATGTTTTATAATTAGAATGATGCTGCAAAGTCAATTAATGTGGTAGGATGTTGTTGGATTTGACATTTCTGAAGTGTAGTGTTTACCAGAGTTCGGAGTTAAGGCATTCCAGTATGTAAAATTCTAAGAGTGGTTGATCGATATTGCCTGAAAATGGCCACTTGCCTGATTATTGCAGGACCACTGTAGATTGCGATATCCTCAATCAAATGCAGATATGGTTAATGACCACTTCTCACCCTTTTTTTCAAAAATCCTCCATATAATATAATTTATTCCAATTGTTCAGGGGGTGCTGCAGGTAAGAGCAGTGGTGTAATCTGCATATCAATAATTGTTTTTGCGACCTGTGTTAACAGCCAGTGAAAAATGTGCTCTTGCAGCAGCTGCATAGTGCCGATCCCAAGCTATGGAATAGAAGTTTGAGGGAGTTCCTCCCTTCTAAATTCCTCCGCGGTAATTGTGCTCCACATAATAAACCACTTCCAAAACATGTTATTTTAAGAAGACGGCGAGTGGGGCTTTATTGTTCAATCTCATTTGTGTCTAACGGACACATGCTCAAACTCGCATACTCCACCTGCTGCAAATTATCGAGATATCAAAGTGTCACAAAGAAATGTAAACAATAGGCCTTTAGAAAATGCTGGATGGCATTCATTTTTCATAAGCAAATAAACATTTTCGGGTAGTGTTCTATGCAGGCCATTCCATGAGAGCAGCATTTATTTTTCAACCATGTTTTGAAGCAAGACCAATGGATTTTCACGATTTCAGTTATATCATCAAAATCAATAAATCAAAGCACGTTTTGGGGCTCATTCAGTGGTTTAGTACATGATTAAGTAGAATCCTGTTGGAAAACGGGTAAAACATTTTTTAAGGTAATTTATATTCCTAAAACATATGTTAAATGATACTGTTGCTGCTTCCTGTTGTCATCTATTTTTGATTGATAGTCCAGTGTCAAAACAACTTTTTTAAATGTCCAAATTATACAATAATACAAATAATACATAATACATAATACAAATGTTTAAAGAGGTTGTGATATTTTGAAGCCAAGCATAAAAATGACTCCCTACACAATTTTCTAAATTAGTACCTTATAAACTGCACAAACACCAAGATTTACCAAGCGGCAACTCTAAACTGGAATGGATTAGCTTGTTCTACTATTATCAATACCGTGCACAAATGAATCACTAACATCGATATTCTATAGAAATCAATGGAACAGGGACAATAACCATGGTGACATGTTCTTTTTTTGCGCTTTTCTAAAAGATAAACCACAACGAACTTGGGTATACTACATGTACCTGTCGATAGATGACAACCTGTAGTAGCCATTTATCAACTCATCTCCTTGTGCTACAATGTTTTAAAGAAATCGATTTAGTATCATCTTGATGACTATAAACTTTTATATTAACATCAACGTGATGTAAAAAGGATGTGTACTTCTGCAAAATGTATGTGGTAGAAAAAGCTTGTGTAAGGTAATTGCACAAACTGTCCACATTAGGGAAATGAGCGCAAAATAAAATAATTAAACATGTCAATTTAGGATCATAGTATATGTTGCCCACTCACAAGCTGACCAACTCATTGGCTTTGTGGTTAGTGTCCACCCTGAGATTGGAAGGTTGTGACCTCAATCCCTGTACAAGTCATACCAAAGACTGTAAAAATGTGACCTGATGCATCTCTGCTTGGCACTCAGTATTAAGGAGATAGATTTAGAGGTAAAGCCCTGCTAGCGTCCTGTCCAGGCGGTCTACGTGTACATGAAATGCCTCATGCTACAGAAACAGGAGATAGTGCATGAGCCTATAAGCCGTTCTGGCTCGTGCAAAGCTAATTTACTCACAAGCTGTAGCAACAATTACATATATTTAACCATTTATAGAGTTTAAAAAAGTGCTCTCAAACACAATTTAACTGGGCGCTCTAGGCTAGAGCCTCCACAGTGTCTGTGCAGCAGGCTGAACGTTCAACGTCCCTACAATCAGTCATCCATGACAACAAAAACATAAATAACAGAGTAGGCTAATAAGTCCTTCATTTTTGGGTCATGTTCAGGTAAATCAATTTGACTAATTTATAATTCAAAAGTTACATTACAGATTACAATGTTGGACAGGTAACTAGTAACTGTAACAGATTACATTTAGAAAGTAACCTACCCAACTCTGTAAAATGCTACGTTATGCTATGCTAAATCATTTTGCGATGTTGACCCGACTGAACAGATGCAGATTTATGATCAATGGTGATAGCCTATGGAAGACGTACAAATGGCCTAGCAGTCGCAGGGACGCCATTCTGCAATGACATGTCGACTATTCGAAATAGTAATGTGGTCTGGAAGTTATCCAGGAGTTATACATCTGTTAATTTCTCCTGAGTACATGGATTGTTAATCAATCTAAGCCAACCAAAAATAAATATATAACTTTGCCTCAAAGCAATCAAAGCTGCTTGTGGTAAGATGTCATTTCCAAATAAGCTTACTGTATGTAGCCTCTGATGCTGATATAAAGTCGATTCCCAGGTAATGAAATGCCATTTTACCCAACCCGCCATGTAATTGATTTATATGTTCAATAACAGGTAGTTCCACACGCAAAACATTTTTACATTTACTGTAGTCATCTTTAACAGGAAATATTGGAATTTTCATTGTGTGCTTATACAGGCACTTACTCTAAGGGTAATGCATTGACATGCGCTTTTGTAAAAACTTTTTTTATATATAAAAATTGAGTTTAAGGTTAGTTAAGGTCGCTGACGTCATGATGTTTGTTTGAGTTATGTAGTTATTCTTCTTAGCTGTCGCCTTGGAACACGGACAGATACTCATTTGTGTTGGTACACCAAGAACAATACAGGATTGGCCATGGCGGTGTTGTCATTCCTTGAAAGTGCATTTAAATCACATCAGCGACCTTTTCTACTTGAGTACTAAAGGTCAGCTTTACACTGCCTCTGCATAAACACTGCAGAGAAAAACTATTTCGAAGTGCATCATTTCAAGGTTGAATAAACAATATTTTTTTACTTTACTTACATCAGAGACTCTTAAAATGCCCCTTTCATGCAACAACAACAGGTCTGTGATGTTTAATTTACATAGTGCTGGGGGCGTGTTCAGCAGAGTACTACTTTGTCGACCATTCTGTTGAAATATGTTATATAGAACAGATATGCCTCTCTGGCATGTAGACTAAGGAATCACGTCAGTTTAATTTATGGCATTTCTTTCTGCAATGTTTGCCCACTGATAACACAGGTAAAATAATACAGGGCATTTTTTACATTAATTCAATGTTTTTACAGATGACGGACAAATCCAGTAATCACAGGTTGTGTCAGATTATTATGTAACTTTATTTATGGATGAACATTAATGCAAATCCCTCAAATGATCATGACCTCACATTCATCATGCACTGAAGTTAATATGACAAGATATATATAGTGTGTCATTTAAGTGACAGCTACTGATTCGAATATAATGGGGTTGAGTATTATTGAGCTTATTCAGAGATGGTACCTGAGTTAAGACTGGTGATAGTCTCATTTAGCTGCACATAGTTACAGTTGTTATGGTGCTCTCGAATAGAAAATCTCTCTTCGGTTGTGGGATGATAATATTTATCGGGATATCATTTAATGGGATACATTTGTGTTTATTGTTGATTTTGTTCAATCTCTAGAGATTGAGTGACCAATGGTAGTGCTCCCTTCCTCTGAATGCTTTCAAATGTATTTATTTTTACACGTTTGAATCACATTTTCTTTGCTTACGGCACATTTATTCCCTTTTTGCTTTCAGTTTTACATGTTTGGTTAGGGATATTAGTAATTATAACTCAATACTATTGACAATAAGTTCTCTCCATAGAAAATGACCTTGTCCTGCTAGAGGTTAGTCAAACACAGAAATACAGTGCCTTGCGAAAGTATTCGGCCCCCTTGAACTTTGCGACTTTTTGCCACATTTCAGGCTTCAAACATAAAGATATAAAACTGTATTTTTTTGTGAAGAATCAACAACAAGTGGGACACAATCATGAAGTGGAACGACATTTATTGGATATTTCAAAATTTTTTAACAAATCAAAAACTGAAAAATTGGGCGTGCAAAATTATTCAGCCCCCTTAAGTTAATACTTTGTAGCGCCACCTTTTGCTGCGATTACAGCTGTAAGTGGCTTGGGGTATGTCTCTATCAGTTTTGCACATCGAGAGACTGACATTTTTTCCCATTCCTCCTTGCAAAACAGCTCGAGCTCAGTGAGGTTGGATGAAGAGCATTTGTGAACAGCAGTTTTCAGTTCTTTCCACAGATTCTCGATTGGATTCAGGTCTGGACTTTGACTTGGCCATTCTAACACCTGGATATGTTTATTTTTGAACCATTCCATTGTAGATTTTGCTTTATGTTTTGGATCATTGTCTTGTTGGAAGACAAATCTCCGTCCCAGTCTCAGGTCTTTTGCAGACTCCATCAGGTTTTCTTCCAGAATGGTCCTGTATTAGGCTCCATCCATCTTCCCATCAATTTTAACCATCTGCTGAAGAAAAGCAGGCCCAAACCATGATGCTGCCACCACCATGTTTGACAGTGGGGATGGTGTGTTCAGCTGTGTTGCTTTTACGCCAAATATAACGTTTTGCATTGTTGCCAAAAAGTTCAATTTTGGTTTCATCTGACCAGAGCACCTTCTTCCACATGTTTGGTGTGTCTCCCAGGTGGCTTGTAGCAAACTTTAAACGACACTTTTTATGGATATCTTTAAGAAATGGCTTTCTTCTTGCCACTCTTCCATAAAGGCCAGATTTGTGCAATATACGACTGATTGTTGTCCTATGGAGAGAGTCTCCCACCTCAGCTGTAGATCTCTGCTGTTCATCCAGAGTGATCATGGGCCTCTTGGCTGCATCTCTGATCAGTCTTATCCATGTATGAGCTGAAAGTTTAGAGGGACGGCCAGGTCTTGGTAGATTTGCAGTGGTCTGATACTCCTTCCATTTCAATATTATCGCTTGCACAGTGCTCCTTGGGATGTTTAAAGCTTGGGAAATCTTTTTGTATCCAAATCCGGCTTTAAACTTCTTCACAACAGTATCTCGGACCTGCCTGGTGTGTTCCTTGTTCGTCATGATGCTCTCTGCGCTTTTAACGGACCTCTGAGACTATCACAGTGCAGGTGCATTTATAAGGAGACTTGATTACACACAGGTGGATTGTATTTATCATCATTAGTCTTTAGGTCAACATTGGATCATTCAGAGATCCTCACTGAACTTCTGGAGAGAGTTTGCTGCAATGCAAGTAAAGGGGCTGAATAATTTTGCACGCCCAATTTTTCAGTTTTTGATTTGTTAAAAAAGTTTGAAATATCCAATAAATGTCGTTCCACTTCATGATTGTGTCCCACTTGTTGTTGATTCTTCACAAAAAAATACAGTTTTATATCTTTATGTTTGAAGCCTGAAATGTGGCAAAAAGTCGCAAAGTTTAAGGGGGCCGAATACTTTCGCAAGGCACTGTGTGTGTATTCAAATACCTTAATAGAATACTCTGGTCATAGCAATGTTTCTCCACTGATCTGCAATGACCAAAAAGATATCTGATGTTTAAAGGCCATGGCAATACATCCACATACAGTCTCCTCATTGAAATTCATGAGAATCCCCTCAGACAAATAAGCTTAATTTAGCGCAACATTTTGTTTGATCTTCCCAGTACAGAGCCCTTACATTAACTGCCTGTGGATATTCCAAAATACGTAAAACCAGCAAGAACAGCCTACAGCCAAATATAAAATATGTATGTAATTGGAAACCAACATTTCCATTCTAGCTTTTGTATTTGAAGAGAGTAAGCTATTAGTTTTAAATTTGTATGCAGCCTCTTTGCAGAGCCGTCCATACTTTTGAATACATCTCAACCATGCCAAAAATGTATCTTAATCTTTTGTAGTACTTAAAACATGTATTCCTTGTGAACTAGCCAATGATGACACGGCATCGTACATTAACCAACTCCATTGAAGCTCGCAGTGAACAAAGAACACTTGCAACCTCTAATTGTGGGGAAGAGAAATGGCATGTATTTTTTTTATTCGCATGGTGCTTTTGTCAGAGTGCATCAGGAAAGAGGCCAGAAGTTATTTATTCCACTGCTTGATTTTTACTTCCTCCTATGCTGTATTTGGATCCCTTTCATAGTGCTGAAAGGGTCGACACTTTATTTGGATTAAATTGGTTTGCCTTCTGTGCAACAGTGATAAGAGGGAATAGTGCAGGATGAAATATTTATTCATTCATTTCTTTATTTGTAGGCATTATGGAGACTTGGTGTGGAGGTTGGACACACTGTACTCTATGACGACCTTGCATAGCACATGTTTTCAAAAGCAGTTCCTGTTGCTTAAAGGCCAAGAGCAGTCAACAACGTGATTTTCCTATGTTTTATTTTTATCTCCACACTGAGATTGGAATAATACTGTGAAATTGTTTGAAAAGACTGCCTGAAATTTCGGCCTGTTTTGGTGGGATGGAGTTTTGGTCTGCCTGGTGACACCAGGCGGTAAATGAGTTAATAGACAAATTAGAAAAAGAGTTACAAACCTCTCTGCCAATAACAGATCATTTTCAGTTTTCCCCTCCCCACTCAGACCACTCCCAGACATTCCTAGGAAAAAATAAGGTTGAGGTTGCTTAAAAGTAATTTTGTTTATTTTTGACAATTCTAATTGAAAATAATCACAGCAAGGTACTTAATTGTTATCCAGAAATGATTTGATATTGAGAAACAATCGGTTGCATTGGACCTTTAACAACAACACCCCCTTAGCAGGCGAGGGCTTTTTGTAAGTCGAGTCTTTTTACTGTATAATCAATAACATGCCTCCTGAGAGGTATATTGTTTGCTCTCAAAAGGCTTTGCAATCTCAGAGGCCCAAGAAGGTGCTACAACTTAAGCGACCTCTTCCGTATGTCTATTTTATCCTCACATCACCATGACAATCACAATTTCTTTCCAACACCTTCCTATTCCCTCTCCCCCAGCGTCTCTCAACATGCTGCAGAGTTTCTTTACATTCAAAAGTACCAAGTAGGGTTCTCCAATCTTCTGCCTTGCTCTCCTCAGTTGTCTTCCGTAAGGTTTCTGGAGTCTGGAATAAATAAATGCCTCACTATGGCACTTTGAGCATTGAATGGAAAGACCTGAATATTGAGTAAGAAGTTGACATTTCTATTTTTGAGTCGGACCAGAATGCCCTGGGAGAGTTGCTAATGCACCATGTAGCTTGCTCGACAACCTTGTACTTTTTGCACCTCGCAATGCATCTCCTCTAGGTGTTACTGGCAACAAATCCTTGTAGGCTTTTTGGTTACGTTCACCATGGGACACATTTGTCTCAGTATTCAGGTCCCGGGATAAATTCTTGATTCACTGTGGTTCACTTCAAAAGGAAAAATCAACTACATTTACCTCAGACCGCTCCCTGGTGATTCAACGTGGCAAAATAAGGCATTAATGCCATTATGTCTGTCAATGGGTAATTTGGTCAGGGATTGATCAGGAATTCATTTACATCATTTATAGTTTGTAATGAATAATTAGAAGATATTTTGTGGAAGAATTTGACATACTGTGTTGTTGTCAATGGATCCCAAAAAGATGATTCAACAGTTTTAAAAAAAAGTCTAGTGCTACCTTGAATTACCGTTGGTTGAATTATTCAATTTTCTGTCAAAGGCATGGTAGTCTGGGGATTATGTTGAGTTCAGAGTTGTTGTTCAGGTTAGCAAACGCCTGTATCATGCCAGTTTCAGGCACGTTTTTCAGGACTTGCTCTTAAAATTGCATTTGCTGCTTTGTCTTTCTACGTTTTTGCCAAGGGTTGAAACTGCAGCTTCTTTTTGCACTTACAGGTATTTGTGTTAGTCATACGCATAGGGCCTACCTATATTATGTCTTTCCCATATTGGAGCAAGGCTGTGATATCTTGTAAGACTGCTTTTAGCTTTGCTGCCCCATCACCTTGGAACACTTTGCAGAAGGACCTGAAACTGAATCATTTTATTCCAATTGATGATTTTAAGTCCGATTGGAGGGTTTCTTGCCACAAATTGCACACGTTTTAAAGCGTTCTTTTTTTAAAAACTCTCGTCTGTACTATGCACATGTTTTAACTTCCGTGTATTGTTATGTTTTAAATGTGTGTTTCATGTTGAGTTTACAGTCTTTCTTGGCCAGCATGTAAAAGATATGTAAATCTCAATATGATCTCTAGTTAAATAAAGGATAAATACAAAACCAGCCGAAGAGGTTACAGTGCGTTCTGTTGTATCTCTTCTAGCAAAGTAGGGTTGCACATTTTGGGGAATATTCACATGTGGAAACTTTCCGTGGGAATTAACGGGAAAATATGGGAAATAATGGAAATATATGCAAATTAATATTAATACCATTTAAATGTAGATGTTTTTTGCATTGGATATATTTACCATATCATATGGAGACATAACCATTGTACCTTATCATATGTAGACATAATTGCAAATGATTAAATCCTTCCAATAAAAATGAATTGAAATTTAATTAAATGAGTTGACTCTTCACATGGGATGATTTCACGGAACAACAAAAGGAATATTGAATGGTCCCCAATGATCCATCTCATCTCCCAAAAATATTTTCAACATAACTCAGTAAAATGATAGTCTAGAAACTAAAGTTTTGATTGTCCTCCTCTTAGGCTTCCATGTCTTCTCCCTGGACCTCCTCAATGTATACCTCTTGAACATCAGACTCTGAGGCCTCGTCTTCACAGTCACTTTCCAACTTTGTTGAGGATGGCTCGTTGTCAGGCTTAAAAAGCCTCAAATTTGCCCGGATGGCCACCAATTTTTCAACCCTTGTGTATTGGTCAGCCAGTTACGTGCTTTGGTGTGTGTGTTCCCAAACAAGGACCAGTTGCTCTCTGAGGCGGCTGATGTTAGTGGGATTTGGAGGATGAAGGAGGCAACAGGGGAAAGAGCCTCAGATCCACAAAGTCCCTTCCACCAGGTGGCTGATGAGATATTTTTGCATGACTGCCATATTGCATCTCCATCCCAAAGCCCTTGCTTGTAAGTGTGCTTCGCCAGACTGCCAAGAACCTTGTCCTCATCCAGGCCAAGGTGGTGAGACACGGTAGTGATGACACCATAGGCCTTGTTGATCTCTGCACCAGACAGGATGCTCTTGCCATCATACTTGGGGTCCAACATGTACGCTGCAGCGTGTATGGGCTTCAGGCAGAAGTCTTCACGCTTTTTGATGTATTTCAGAACTGCAGTTTCCACTGCTTGGAGCAACAGTGAAGTGGGCAGGGCAGTAAGGATTTCTTCTCTTACATCTGCAAGCAGAGTCTGAGCATCAGACAGGATGGCATTGCCTCCCTCAATCTGTGCAATGGCTACTGCTATAGGTTTCAGGAGTTTCAGGCTGCTTACCACTCTCTCCCAAAGTACATTATCCAGGAGGATCCTCTTGATGGGGCTGTCCATATTGGCAGACTGATATGGCCATTTCTTACCCTCCAGGAAGAAATGGCATGATGACAACACCACCCCAATGGGTGTTGCTGGGCAGTTTCAATGTGGTGCTCATACTCTTCTCACTTTGCTTGGTGAGGTAGATTACTGCTATAACTTGACCCTTCACATACCTAACCATTCCCTTGGCTCTCTTGTAGAGTGTATCCATTGTTTTCAGTGCCATGATGTCCTTGATGAGCAGATTCAATGCATGAGCAGCACAGCCAATGGGTGTGATGTGAGGGTAGGACTCCTCCACTTTAGACCAAGCAGCCTTCGTGTTTGCAGCATTGTCTGTCACCAGTGCAAATACCTTCTGTGGTCCAAGATCATTGATGACTGCCTTCAGCTCATCTGCAATGTGGAGGCCGGTGTGTCTGTTGCCCCTTGTCTGTGCTCTTGTAGAATACTGGTTGACGGGTGGAGATGATGTAGTTAATTATTCCTTGCCCCCGAACATTCAACAACCCATCAGAGATGATTGCATTACAGTCTGCTTTCTCTATGATTTGCTTAACCTTCACCTGAACTCTGTTGAACTCTGCATCCAGCAACAGAGTAGATAAAGCATGTTTGGTTGGAGGGGTGTATGCTGGGCGAAGAACATTCAGAATCTCTTCCAATACATATTGTCTGTGAGCATCAGAGGTGAACCAGCATACACAGCTCGAGCAAGACATTCATCAGCATTTCTCTGACTACGTTCCTCCATTGAGTAAAAAAACCTTTTGATTCCAGGAGAACCATGAGCTGTTGCTATCGATAAGATGTCTGATTCATAATTTTAACCTCAAATATAAGTAGAGGGACTTTTTGTTAGAGGTTGCTTGTTGTGAGCGCTGAGGGAACTCTATGCACTTCAAATCAAATTTCATTAGATTTTAAGTGAATAAAGTTCCCTCAGCATAAAGTTCCCTCAGATGATTCTGCATCTTTGTTGCATTCTTCACATATGATTTAGCACAGTATTTGCAAATGTACGCAGATTTACCTTCTACATTAGCTGCAGTGAAATGTCTCCACACATCAGATAGTGCCCGTGGCATTTTACTGTAACGATATTAGAAAAACAGTTACAAAAAAATACAATTCCATGTACCGATTTTAAATAGTTAAGCAGTTAGATTAAACAGCTCCTTTGTAAAATACATGTTTTAAAATGAAACATGTATGGAAACAGGTGAATTTATACGCTGCAGTTAGCAAGCTCAAGCAAGCTAAACCCACATGGTAGCAAAAACTAGCTACCAGAAATTGTTAACAAGATAGAAATAATTTAACCACACTGCTGTAGGCTACTATTTACTAGTTAACAAAAAATAATGTATGTCATATAAAATATATTCACCCCACCCAGTATTGTAATCAAAACTTGTACAAGTGATGGAAGAGAATATAATGTTCATTTCTTTTCCATAGTCCTCCCCCAGAACTGTTTCAGAGAATTTGGCAGTATGTCCAACCGGCCTCACAACAGCAGACCACGTGTGTGGCGTGGTGTAGGTGAGCGGTTTGCTGATATCAACGTTGTGAGCACAGAGCCCTATGGTGGCTGTGGGGTTATGGTATGGGCAGGCATAAGCTACGGCCAACGAACACAATTTATTTTTATTGATGGCAATTTGAATGTACAGAGATACCGTGATGAAATCATGAGGCCCACTGTCGTGACATTCATCCGCCGCCATCACCTCATGTTTCAGCATGATTAATGCACAGTCCCATGTCGCAAGGATCTGTTCCTGGAAGATGAAAATGTCCCAGTTCTTCCATGGCCTGCATACCCACCAGACATGTCCCCATTGAGCATGTTTAGGCTGCTCTGGATTGAGATGTACGACAGTGTGTTCCAGTTCCTGCCAATATCCAGCCATTTCGCACAGCCATTGAAGAGGAATGGGACACACGATCAACAGCCTGATGAACTCTATGCAAAGGAGATGTGTCGCGCTGCATGAGGCAAATGGTGGTCACACCAGATACTGACTGGTTTTCTAATCCACCCCCATACCTTTTTTTAAAGGTATCTGTGGACAATATTATTCCCAGTCATGTGAAATAGATTAGGGCCTGATGAATTTATTTAAATTGACTGATTTCCTTATACTGTATGAACTGTAACTCAGTGAAGTCCTTGAAATTGCTGCATTTTGGACTTTTTTTTAACCAGGTAGGCTAGTTGAGAAGTTCTCATTTACCTGGCCAAGATAAAGCAAAGCAGTTCGACACATACAACAACACAGAGTTACACATGGAATTAACAAACATACAGTCAATAATACAGTAGAAAAAGTCCATGTACAGTGTGTTCAAATGAGGTAGGATAAGGGTTTAAGGCAATAAATAGGCCATGTTGGCGAAGTAATTACAATATAGCAATTAAACACTGGAATGGTAGATGTGCAGAAGATGAATGTGCAAGTAGAGATACTGGGGTGCAAAAAGGAGCAAGATAAATAAATCCGGTATGGCGATAAGGTAGTTGGATGGACTATTTACAGATGGGCTATGTACAGGTGCAGTGATCTGTGAGCTGCTCTAACAACTGGTGCTTAAAGCTAGTGAGGGAGATATGAGTCTCCAGCTTCAGTGATTTTTGCAGTTCGTTCCAGTCATTGGCAGCAGAGAACTGGAAGGTAAGGCCGCCAAAGGAAGAATTGGCTTTGGGGGTGACCAGTGAGATAAACCTGCTGGAGCGCGTGCTACGGGTGGGTGCTGCTATGGTGACCAGTGAGCTGAGATAAGGCGGGGCTTTACCTAGCAGAGACTTGTAGATGACCTGGAGCCAGTAGGTTTGGCGACGAGTATGAAGCGAGGGCCATTCAACGAGAGCGTACAGGTCTCAGTGGTGGGTAGAATATGGGGCTTTGGTGACACAACGAATGGCAGTGTGGGAAATTTCCTGCATTACCAAATCATGAGAGAGCAAACCACACACAAGTCAGAGTTATCATAAAGTCCATATTTAATTATATATGAGCTTCACCATAGCCCTGTTTGACTCTCAGATCAATTCAGTGACTGTAAATGAATTCTCTGAGAGTGCTTACAAAACAATTCTTAGTATCATTTATAGCCAAGACACACCCATCTAAACTCACATGACAAATAACAGATCTTAGGAACATTACACAAAGAAAGACTTTACTTGAGAGAGGACTATCCCATAGCCAGACAGCATTAGCTATAAATTATTGTTCAGTTTGCTCTCTTAGACAAGGTTCTACTTCTCGTTCTTGGTACAACATAGTACCAAAACATTACCTCATCAAATGGCATATATCAATTGTCAATTCTAGATACTCCCATATCAAATACAACCCCTCCTGGACAAGATCACCAAGACAGTGAGCATCTTAGGTCATATACTAAATCAAGATAAGGGCAATGTGTTAGACACATTCCCATAAGAAGACAAGCCTGACCTCTCCCCTCTCTGGGGCCCAAGTAACTAAGGCCTAGCATAGAAGGGATAACTGCAAACTGCCAACAGTATCATCCAAAAAGAAGACATCCTAATGACAAATATCTCACATAAGCATTATTAATAAATAAAACATCTTATTTATCAATGTTACCCAACTAATTCTGATTCTGCTACCACAGACTGTATCCAATTTGTTGAGTAGAGTGTTTGAGGCTATTTTGTAAATGACATCACCGAAGTCGATGATCGGTAGGATGGTCAGTTTTACCAGGGTATGTTTGGCAGCATGAGTGAAGGATGCTTTGTTGTGAAATAGGAAACCGATTCAAGATGTAATTTTGGATTGGAGAAGCTCAATGTGAGTCTGGAAGGAGAGTTTACAGTCTAACCAGACACCTAGGTATTTGTAGTTGTTCACATTAGAGGTCGACCGATTAATCGGAATGGCCGATTAATTAGGGCCGATTTCAAGTTTTCATAACAATCGGTAATTTTGGACGGCGATTTTGTCGATAAAAAAAAAAGTTATATTATTTATTTTTTACACCTTTATTTAACTAGGCAAGTCAGTTAAGAACACATTCTTATTTTCAATGACGGCCTAGCAACGGTGGGTTAACTGCCTTGTTCAGGGGCAGAACGACAGATTTTTACCTTGTCAGCTCAGGGATTCAATCTTGCAACCTTACGGTTAACTAATCCTACGCTCTAACCGCCTGCCTCACGAGGAGCCCGCCTGTTACACGAATGCAGTAAGAAGCCAAGGTAAGTTGCTAGCTAGCATTACACTTAATCAATCATAATCACTAGTTATAACTACACATGGTTGATATTACTAGTTTATCTAGCGTGTCCTGCATTGCATATAATTGATGCGGTGCGCATTCGCAAAAAAGGACTGTCGTTGCTCCAACGTGTACCTAACCATAAACATCAATGACTTTCTTAAAATCAATACACAGAAGTATATATTTTTAAACCTGCATATTTAGCTAAAAGAAATCCAGGTTAGCAGGCAATATTAACCAGATGAAATTGTGTCACTTCTCTTGCGTTCATTGCACGCAGAGTCGGGGTATATGCAACAGTTTGGGCCGCCTGGCTCATTGCGAACTAATTTGCCAGAATTTTACGTAATTATGAAATAACATTGAAGGTTGTGCAATGTAACAGGAATATTTAGACTTATGGATGCCACCCGTTAGATAAAATATGGAACGGTTCCGTATTTCACTGAAATAATAAATGTTTTGTTTTTGAGATGATAGTTTCTGGATTCAACCATATTAATGACCTAAGGCTCGTATTTCTGTGTGTTATTATGTTATAATTAAGTCTATGATTTGATAGAGCAGTCTGACTGAGCGATGGTAGGCACCAGCAGGCTCATAAGCATTCATTCAAACAGCACTTTCGTGCATTTTACCAGCAGCTCTGCTGTTTATGAATTCAAGCTTATCAACTCCCGAGATTAAGCTGGTGTAACGATGTGATGTGAAATGGCTAGCTAGTTAGCGGGGTGCGCGCTAATAGCGTTTCAAATGTCACTCGCTCTGAGACTTGGAGTAGTTGTTCCCCTTGCCCTGCATGGGTAACGCTGCTTTGAGGGTGGCTGTTGTCGATGTGTTCCTGGTTCGAGCCCAGGTAGGAGCTATACTGTTAGACTGGCAATACTAAAGTGCCTATAAGAACATCCAATAGTCAAAGGTTTTTGAAATACAAATGGTATAGAGAGAAATAGTCCTATAATAACTACAACCTAAAACTTCTCCCCGGGAATATTGACGACTTATATTAAAAGGAACCACAAGCTTTCATATGTTCTCATGTTCTGAGCAAGGAACTTAAACGTTAGCTTTCTTCCATGGCACATATTGTACTTTTACTTTCTTCTCCAACACTTTTTGTTTTTGCATTATTTAAACCAAATTGAACATATTTCATTATTTATTTGTGGCTAAATTTATTTTATTGATGTATTATATTAATATAAAATAAGTGTTCATTCAGTATTGTTGTAATTGTCATTATTACAAATACATGTTTTTTTTAAATCGGCCGATTTAAATCGGCATCTGCTTTTTTTGTCCTCCAATAATCGGTATCAGTATTGACGTTGAAAAATCATAATCGGTCGACCTCTAGTTTACATATTCTAAGTCGGAACATTGCAGAGTAGTGATGCTGGACAGGCGGGCAGGTGCAAGCAGCGATCGGTTCAAGAGCATGCATTTAGTTTTACTTGCATTTAAGAGCAGTTGGCGGCCACGGAAGGAGAGTTGTATGGCATTGAAGCTTGTCTGGAGGTTAGTTAACACAGTGTCCAAAGAAGGGCCAGATGTGTACAGAATGGTGTCGTCTGCGTAGAGGTGGATCAGAGAACCACCAGCAGCAAGAGCGACATCATTGATGTATACAGAGAAGAGAGTCGGCCCGAGAATTGAACCCTGTGGCACCCCCATAGAGACTGCCAGAGGTCTGGACAACATGCCCTCCAATTTGACACACTGAACTCTATCAGAGAAGTAGTTGGAGAACCAGGCGAGGCAATCATTCGAGAAACCAAGGCTGTTGAGTCTGCCGATAAGAATGTGGTGATTGACAGAGTCGAAAGCCTTGGCCATAGATGGGCATGTTGCTTTTAATGGGACCAATATATTTTTTGGTTTAATTTAACCTTTATTTAACTAGGTTAGTCAGTTAAGAACAAATTCGTATTTACAATGACAGCCTACCCATGCTGTCCAAAAAGTAATAATTTTGACTCCTCTGTCCATAGAACATTCTTCCAAGATTCTTGATGATCATCCAGGTGCTTTCAGGTGCTATTTGTCAAACTTGAATCAACTTGTTGGATTAGATGGGTCCTATTACATCTGTCGAAAACGCACACAAAAAAAAACCCACATTAATAACCTCATACCAGCTGACAAGCACGGTGGTAGAGTGATGGTTTGAGGATGCTTTGCTCCCTCAGGACCTGGACGACTTGTCTTTATATAAGGAACCACGAATTCTGCTCTGGCTCAGAGAACTCTACAATACAATGTCAGGCCATCTGTCTGTGAGCTGAAGCTTAGCTGGGTCATGCAGCAAGACAATGATCCAAAACATGCAATCAAGTAGACATGAAAATGGTTAAAAGCAACAAATTAGAAGTTTAGGAATGGCCTACTCAAAGTCCAGACCTAATCCTTTTTGAGATGTTGTGGCAGGACTTGAAACAAGCAGATATCACTGAGTTAAAACAGTTCTGCATGCAAGGCTGGGCCAAAATTCCTCCACAGAGATGTGAGAGACCGATCAACAACTACAGGAAGCATTTGGTTCCAGTCATTGCAGCTAAATGTGGCACAAAGTTATTGAATGTAAGGGGGCAATACTTTTAGACACTGGGGAATTAGTTGTTGCATAACTTTGTTAATTAAATGAATAAATTGTATTTTTTATTTAATTAACTAGACAAGTCAGTTAAAAACAAATTCTTATTTACAATGACAGCCTACCCCGGCCAAACCCGGACGATGCTGGGCCAATTGTAAAATAAGTATTCATTTGTTTCGTTATTTGTAAATGCAGGTTCCTGTTATCTAATATTAGGTTTTGGTTGAAGATCTGATAACATTCAGTATCAAAAATATGCAAAAATAGAGAAAATCAGAAAGGAGGCAAATACTTTTTCAAGGCACTGTATGCCATTGAGGGAAGGCTGTGAAATCGCAAATGGGGCCTGCTGTGGTCTCTCACCTGCTGTGTTTGATTTGGCAATGCTTTTTTCTTTCCTGTCCTCCAGGTGCCCACAGGGGGACATCGTCACACACACGGCCTGGCTCAACCGGTCGAGTATACTGTACGCCGGCGAGGACAAGTGGTCGGTGGATCCCAGGGTGAGTCTTGTTACACTCAATCAGGAGGAGTTCACCATAAAGATTGAGGACGTGGACATGACCGACGAGGGCCCATACATCTGTGCGGTGCAGACGAGCAGGAGACCGAGGACGACGTCAGTGCACATCCTCATCCAAGGTAAGCCGAAGCCTTAGAATCTAGAAACTGTCTGGGCGGGTGTTCTCAAAATAGCTTTTGTCTGATGTGTGTGTGTGTGTTTGTGTGTGTGTCTCTCTCTCTCCTATCTCTATCCCTCTTTCTGTGTGTGGACATCTCCCTCTCTGGTGTATTTGGTGGCCTTCATACCCCTCTGAATGAGAACCTGTTATTACCCCATAGAAAGACAAATTAGTCTACTTTCTCTCTCACTGTGGAAGGGCTGTAAAAATAAATCTATATAAATAAAGGGACTAGGTAGAACAAGTCTGGGAATGCACTTCACTAAGTCATCCATTGTTGTCTGTGTTTCTATTAGTTGGTCGTCTTTACAACTTACAGTAGATTCTACCTAACTTGTGCAACTTGCAGTATGGAAAGCATCCATCATGTGGTGTTCATTCTCAGTCTAATCAATTATTCATATGAAGTACTATCTCTGAGACTTCTTTACCTTGAATACCCCCATGTGCATGCACAATCAACTCAATTCCAGGATTGTATTCATTAGGGCACACATGTTGAAATATTTAAATCCCAAAATGAGCATTTTTTATTGGACAAGGCCAGGCAGTCCCTCTCCATTTCAGTCTGTTTTCTTCCTTTTGGTGCCTAATGAATACGACCCAGAACTTTGCTGTGAACTTCATAATGAGGATTCTCCGGCCGTATGTTCTAATGAAGTGGATAATGGTCTGATTTGAGCCCCATCAACGGCATTGCACCTTGGCGATACTGTATTTTTCCTAATCAGCAGATCCTGGGGCAATTTGATTGATGAAGGTGTCATTGCTAAGCACCGGAGCATTAAGGCGGAACAGAGGAGAACAGAGCAGGCTGAGATGCAAGGCCAGTCTGTATGTTCTCTAGAAGCTTGAAATGTATTTTTCTTCCCAGCTCCTTTGATGGCAATTAGATTTAAATACTGCTGTGTGTCATAAAAGGGAAAAATTGTATGATGTAGAATACCGGTAGGTGCAAATGAAGGTTATTCTGAGGGTTCGGTTGTGATGTAGAGGGAGAGTTTGAAGACTGTTATATTGGATGTTCTTTGGTGCAATGTTGCTTACACCTAACCAGCCTTCTCAAATCTACACAGGTGCCTATGGGGGTATGGGCTAGGTGTTCTCTGGGGCTAGGGTTTTTCGATAGAGGTAATCATGAATTCTAGAAAGCTCCAGTGGTGTCTCTGCAGTTCCACCATATTTCCTGCAAGGCTATTGCATATATGGAGTAATATTGTGAAGACATCTTTCCTAGTGTTTGTATGTTAGTTGTATGTTTGTTCTGTAGTTTATCTCATCGCTTTCTTCTGTCAGCCTCTTGGTCTTCAGCGTTGTTAACTACGCTATGTTTTTTAACGAGAACAATACGCATTGCATATGACGGAACAAACAGACGAACAAATTCCTTTCAATCCGAATAATTTGAGTCTGGCAACTCAGATGTTTAGTGTCCTAGCTCTCACTCAAATGCCTCTGGAAATCTGACAGCACCTCTCCAAAGATCAAAGAATTGTTCACTCTGTTTAGATTCTCCCCCTTTTAATTTTTGGCAAAATTAATTACTAGCCTATCGGGTTCGTCCTCACTGTCGAAATGAAAAAGGTCCTTTCTTCACTGCACATGTACATCATTAGTTACACTAGATTACACTTGTACCCCTCCATTTGAACAAAATGCACAGTGAAAATAGTTTATTCAGAATTGTGCTTTGAATTACTTTAGAGTGTGATGACAACTGCCAACAGAGTGAAACTGCCAGCCCATGACTCAGACAGTAGGAGTAGTTGGCTATTTGGCTAACCCCCTGTGTTATTAACAAAATATATCTTCATAAGTTGATAAAACTGTTAGATGTCTACTTCAGAGAGGGATGCTTGCTACTGTGTGGGGATTAGGATGTGCTTGTTAAACAGAACAGACTTACTTCGCTCACTTTTGGAATAATTGATCAGAGAGACATAGTTGTCATTTTCTTCATCCCAAATGACACAATATTCCTTTATAGTGCACTACTTTTGACCAGAACCCAGGTCAAAAGTAGTGCACTATATAGGGAATGGGGTGTCATTTGGGACATTACCATAGTCATCATAGTCTTGGTCTTGTTATGTGGTTTTTCAACATGAATAGTTTGTTTTCTCAAACCTCATGGATCATCTGTCATCATTGTTTTTTTCTGATCGCTGTGTGCTTTAATTTATTGTGCTCCTATCAGGCAACTGCGTGTGTATTTACATTTGTAAATAGTCAACTCTAATTAAAAGGCAGATCAAAGAGGAACGGAGAGGAAAAGTCACGTTGTGGGAGGGAAGTAATGGCGGGGGTCTCAGCGGTAGCGACGTCCTCGTTACTCAACAACCTTTTTATGGGAGTTTGCCCCCCCCCGCTTCCTCTAGAAGTGCACTGCACACACCACCTACCTACTGCAGTCACTTCCTCCCTCCACCACTTCCCCTTCTCTCTATTTCCCCCAGTCTCCATCATCCATTTCTCTACCTTTCATTTCTTTGCTTTTAGCCACAGTAAATCGTTCTGGCTAAAGCTGTGGAAATATCTGTACTGTTGCCATAGTAACCGGGCAGGCAGAATAGTGGCTTGATTGAGAGAGCACTGGTACACTTGAACAGAAAGGTCACAGAAGCACAATGACACAGGTCACTGGCACTGCTGCACGTGCATGCCATGGTGGCAATGACATTTTTTATGCATATTCCCTCAACAGGACAGACAGAATTAATGAAATTATTTACCACCTGATTGAAGCCTCTACTCCAGCTTGCAGCAGGTAATATAAAAAAATGTGTATATACTGTACGTCCTGTAGGGATGCCAAATGTTCAGCCTGCTGCACTGACACTATGGATGCTCTAGACTAGGGTGCTTAGGAATGTTTTTTAAATCTCTAAATGGTTAAAGTAGGGAGAAATATATGTGATTATTGAGTTTGCTTAATTTACTATCATCCTAAATTAAGATATTGAATTATTATGCCATATCTACTTAATGTATATGACGCTACTTTCCATGATGTGGACATTGTGTTACTACATTACACAAGCTGACGTTTTGACCACATCGGATTGGGCGGAATTGCATCCTTTTTACCTCAGATTGGTGATGTTAGTATAAAAGTTTATAGTCAACTCGATGACAAAAGATCAGTTACATAAAACTGATCAATATCTTTTGGTTTTGTACTGTTGATTTTGACACAGCTATCATTTTCTTTCTCAAATTGAACAGATATTTCAGGGCGGTCTCTATCTAAAGCAGTTGCTGGCCACACACCAATATATGGATTTGAAAGTCAAACTATCACTTAAATAGCAGCCAACCTTTGTCACTGATGATATCCTATGGTGTAAAAAATAATTTGTTCCCTTTTCCGTGATGTCAGCCTCCCGAAACAGCCGCCATTCCAAAATATAGATAGGAGCCTTCTACAAATAACCATCCAACCAACCATGTATAGGTTATTTCATGTTTCCGTGTGGCCTTTGCATAGTGTTAGTTTAAACAGCGCTACACCCCAAACGTTTGCTCCCTGTTCTATTGATTTCAGTGTGCTATCCATGGAAGTGATTGGCAAAAGTGTTAAGTTACACTTACCGCATTGACGAGCCACTTCGTTCAAAATGCAACACTTCAAAATGTCCTCTAACCAGTGATGTACACCATTATTTCCAGATTCTGTGTTTTTTTGTGCTGTGTTTAGTTTTAACAGGATGTGCAACCTCATTTCCCCCCTTTCTCGCAATTCATATCAACGTGATAATTGATAGGATTGACAAATAAGTGTTGCTTTTCTCTTTCTGTTTTGGTGACCCCCCATATCAAAATGCCCCCCAAAAATATCCAGTTTCCATGTGGTTTTTGAATTGTAGTTTCAATTGAAGAGTGATTTTATTTCTACTTATTTCCACAAGTAATATGATTGATAGTGTTGCAGATATATGTGTAGATGGTACATATTGTTTGGATTTTCAATATATTACGCAGTTTCTGCATATTGGTTATTGATTTGGACACTTTAAAACTTTTTAAAAGTGAAAGCATAATTTTGAACTACAATTTTAGGAATATAAATGGAACTTTCAACATTAATTTCAAAAAGTATTGTAGGTAAAAACTGCTGAATCAGTCCAAAAATGTGCTGTGATTTATTTGTTTTGATATACCAGAAATCACCAAAACAGGTTTGCCCTGCCTACTGTATGTGCACTTTGAAGCCCACACTTACAAAACAACACATATTTACCGTAATGTGTACAGTCGTGGCCAAAGGTTCTGAGAATGACACAAATATTAAGTTTCAGTTTGCTGCCGTCATCATTGCTTTGCACAAAAAGGGCTTCACAGGCAAGAATATTGCTGCCAGTAAGATTGCACCGAAATCAACCATTTATCGGATCATCAAGAACTTCAAGGAGAGCGGTTCAATTGCTGTGAAGAAGGCTTCAGGGCGCCCAAGAAAGTCCAGCAAGCGCCAGGAACGTCTCCTAAAGTTGATTCAGCTGCGGGATTGGGGCACCACCAGTACAGAGCTTGCTCAGGAATGGCAGCAGGCAGGTGTGAGTGCATCTGCACGCACAGTGAGGCGAAGACTTTTGGAGGATGGCCTGGTGTCAAGAAGGGTAGCAAAGAAGCCACTTCTCTCCAGAAAAAATATCAGGGACAGACCTGATATTCTGCAAAAGGTACAGGGATTGGACTGTTGAGGACTGGGGTAAAGTCATTTTCTCTGATGAATCCCGTTTCCGATTGTTTGGGGCATCCGGAAAAAAGCTTGTCCGGAGAAGACAAGGTGAGCGCTAACATCAGTCCTGTGTCATGCCAACAGTAAAGCATCATGAGACCATTCATGTGTGGGGTTGCTTCTCAGCCAAGGGAGTGGGCTCACTCACAATTTTGCCTAAGAACACAGCCATGAATAAAGAATGGTTCCAACACATCCTCCGAGAGCAACTTCTCCCAACCATCCAGGAACAGTTTGGTGACGCACAATGCATTTTCCAGCATCATGGAGCACCTTGCCATAAGGCAAAAGTGATAACTAAGTGGCTCCGGGAACGAAACATCGATATTTTGGGTCCATTGCCAGGAAACTCCCCAGACCTTAATCCCATTGAGAACATGTGGTCAATCCTCAAGAGGCGGGTGGACAAACAGAAACCTACAAATTCTGATAAACTCCAAGCATTGATTATGCAAGAATTGGCTTCCATCAGTCAGGATGTGGCCACGAAGTTAATTGACAGCATGCCAGGGCGGATTGCAGAGGTCTTGAAGGGTCAACACTGCAAATATTGACTCTTTACATCAACTTCATGTAATTGTCAATAAATGCCTTAGACACTTATGAAATGTTTGTAATTATACTTCAGTATTCCATAGTAACATCTGACAAAAATATCTAAGGACACTGAAGCAGCAAACTTTGTGGAAATTCATATTTGTGTCATTCTCGAAACTTTTGGCCACGACTGTACACACTATGTAAAAAAAAATATTCAACCTTATCGTCTGCCAACCCTTGTTATTGTCTGTTTTAGCAGTTCATGAGAATGATGTTGAGTATTTCATGGCTATTATATCGAATAAGCATTTGGGCTTTGTTTTGTGATCCTCGACTTACTGACCGACCGTCAACGGATTGGTCCGTGGATAGTATACAGGCTTGATCAGATAATGATGAGATCATTAACATTTTAGGGCGATTCAACGCTGTCAGTCCTAATCAACAACTCCCCAGACCACTGACGTTGTCAAGCGCTATTTTTTTTTTGCCTCTAGCGCTAAATACCTTTCAGAGCTAATATAACTATTTTTGCCTCGGGCTATTTGACACGATGCCAATATCCATGGAATAAAGCATGGGACTAAAGAAGCTGTGTTTTCCTCCGGGCTATTTGACACAATGTCAATATCCATTGAAGAAAGCATGGACTATAGAAGTGTCTTTACTATACATGTATTTCTTGTCAGTTTGGCACAAGAGGCAAAATTAACTTGAAATCTGCATTTAAAACTGCTAGATGGCAGAATCTTTGTGCAAAAAGGCAAAAGTTGTGTAACGGGCAAATCAGGAGAATAATCCCTTTCTCCATAGGGCCTCTAGTCAACACCAAAGCATCAGTATACAGCTCTGTGGCTGGTGCTACTTAAAGATTAACCACAGGGGGCCATCAGTTAGCTGAATGTTCCTTTAAAAAGAGCGGTGCTCTACCAGGTTTTCAGCGTGACCCCTTAACCCTCCTGCTGTGTTTCGGTCGAATTGGACCGATTTTACAAGATTTTCTCTCTGAAAAGTGTAGTTAATTTAATCTGATTGTCCACGCAGGGCATCTGAACACACAAAATACATTTTGATGATTTTCAGAAAATGTTGGGTGTTTTATTTAACTTTTGTACGCCTGTGGTGTTCCCGGTCAAAAATGACCGGTCATTAGAATTTTTGGGTGAAACTACAATTAGTGTATAAAATTGAGTTCAGGCACATGCCCATTCATCAGATGATACACACTTCCTCTACCAGACCCCCACAGGCATGTGTGTTTGAGCACACACACACACCTCACTCCCCTTTTTGGCTTCCATGGAAACCCCTACGGGAACCTTTCCCCAATAGAATCTTTCCCCCACGGGAACCACAGCTGTTGGCATTATCACAAACAATATATTATTGTTTCAATAATATATAGAAATGTTCTCACTGCTCTGGTATATAAAGCTTTTTTGAGGCCTTGCTCACAGTTCATTCTGTGGCAGCACAATGACCAAACAATGTACTGTATGTGAGGCTCTTTGATCATGACACTGGTGAGGAGGAGAGAGTCTTTGTTAAACTTTGACACAAAGTAGTCTGTGATAAATAGCACAATATGTTTCATCTGATTATTTGTTATAGTCAAAATAATCCATACATTATGTTTTTTCTACTCAAAATGAGTTGTATGAGCTCAGGTCAATGAGGCCTACAGACAATAAATGGCAAATAGAAGTTCAAAACTTGTAATGTTCTCAAGAACTTAAGTTGATACAAAGATCTAACACAACATTAGGTGATAATATATGCATTATTATGGATTTATAATCAGCTATAATGGGGCGGTCATTTTGGACCGCGAACACAGAATTAATTAACATGAAATTAATACAACATGAGGGTTAAAAGAGTATTGACCTACTCGTGCGTCAATCTAAGTTACATCATTTAAAAAATCCCCATCAAAATTCATCAATTCAAGCTTGGGCTTTGTCTCAATCCACCGCATCTGCCTGTCGGCCTTACACTTCTGCGGTAGAAGTTGGTCGAGCTACAGTGGTGTTTCAGACCATGAAACATCCCGAAAATCAGTTTTACATTGAAAACATCCGTAGAGTCCGAAAAGTTTGGCCTACAAACTATTATGACCACTTTATAGAAAGGGGAGACTCTCACGAACACGATGGTTTTGCTCTAAGACCCCCACAGGTGACTGGTCTTAACCTTTCTGATCTCCCCATCCCGGATCCGGGTTCGTGAATACAGACTCAAGCTCATTACCATAACGCAACGTTAACTATTCATGAAAATCGCAAATGAAATGAAATAAATATGCTAGCTCTCAAGCTTAGCCTTTTGTTAACAACACTGTCATCTCAGATTTTCAAAATATGCTTCTCAACCATTGCAAAACAAGCATTTGTGTAACAGTATTGATGGCTAACGTAGCATTTAGCATTAGCATTCAGCTGGCAACATTTACACAAAAAAACAGAAAAGCATTCAAAAAAATCATTTACCTTTGAAGAACTTCAGATGTTTTCAATGAGGAGACTCTCAGATAGCAAATGTTCAGTTTTTCCTGAAAGATTATTTGTTTAGGACAAATCGCTCCGTTTTCTGCGTCACGTTTAGCTATGAAAAAACCCCTGTATCCAGGATTGTGTAAATCTATCAGCAAGCTCATTAGCATAACACAACGTTAACTATTTATGAAAATCGCAAATGAAATGAAATAAATATGCCATCTCTCAAGCTTAGCCTTTTGTAAACAACACTGTCATCTCAGATTTTCAAAATATGCTTCTCAACCATAGGAAAACAATAATTTGTGTAAAAGTAGCTAGCTAGAGTTAGCATTTCGCGTTAGCATTTAGCGTTAGCATTAGCGTTAGCATCCAGCACGCAACATTAACAAAAACATAAAAGCCTTCAAATAAAATCATTTACCTTTGAAGAACTTCTGATGTTTTCAATGAGGATACTCTCAGTTAGATAGCAGATGCTCAGTTTTTCCAAAAAGATTCCTTGTGTATTAGAAATAGCTCCGTTTTATACATCACATTTGGCTACCAAAAAAAATCCATAAATTCAGTCCTCAAAACGCAAACTTTTTTCCAAATTAACTCCATAATATCAGCTGAAAACATGGCAAACGTTGTTTAGAATCAATCATCAAGGTGTTTTTCACATATCTCTTCATTGATACATCGTTCTTGGACACATGCTTTCTCCCCTGAATCAAATGGTAAAGTAGAAGCAGCTGGCAATTGCGCACCGAATTCGACGCAGGACACCAGGCGGACACTTGGAAAATGTAGTCTCTTATGGTCAATCTTCCAATGATATGCCTACAAATACGTCACAATGCTGCTAAGACCTTGGGCGAACGACAGAAAGTGTAGGCTCATTCGTTGCGCAATCACAGCCATATAAGGAGAGAATGGAAAACAGAGCTTCAGAAATTCTGCTAATTCCTGGGTGATGCATCATCTTGGTTTCGCCTGTAGAATGAGTTCTGGGGCACTTACAGACAAAATCTTTGCAGATTCTGAAACTTCAGAGTGTTTTCTTTCCAAAACTGTCAAGAATATGCATAGTCGAGCATCTTTTCGTGACAAAATATCGCGCTTAAAACGGGAACGTTTTTTATCCAAAAATGAAATAGCGCCCCTAGAGCTCTAACTGGTTTTAAGGTAACCCATACAAACGAATGGAAGTAAGCAAGTAGTTGTGTACAATCAAAAAGTTTTTAAAAAATACATACATTTCCATATAGTACAGACACTTAAAACCTTATTATACATATTTTTTAAATGTATTTTTTGCCATTTATGAATGTTTTATTTAATGTATTTATATGGGCTGTAGTAGTAAAGGACACATTTTTTTATACCCTTATGGGGTCCTGAAATGTATAATTTTTTTTAAAGAGAAACCTACGTCGAACTGCATTATTGAAAATACTGTAGATACAGTGCCTTCACAGTATTCACACCCTTTGACTTTTTCCACAGTTTGGTGTGTTATAGCCTGAATTTTTAAAATGGATTCAATTGAGATGTTTTGTCACTGGCCTACACAAAATACCCCATAATTTCAAAATGGAATGTTTTTCAAATTTTGTACAAATGAATAAACAATGAAAAGCTGACATTCCTTGAGTCACTCAGTATTCAACCCCTTTGTTATGGCAAGCCTAAATAAGTTCAGGAGTAAAAAATTGCTTAACAAGTGACATAAGTTGCATAGACTCTGCAATTACATTATTTTTGAATGACTGTCTCATCTCTGTAAGGTAATTAATTATCTGTAAGGTCCCTCAATCAGATTCAACCACAAACACCAGGGAGGTTTTCCAATTCCTCGCAAAGAAGGGCACCTATTGGTAGATGGGTAAAATTAAAAAAGCTGACCTTGAATTTCCCTTTGAGCATGGTGAAGTCATTAATGACACTTTGGATAGTGTATCAATACACTCACTCACTACAAAGATACAGGCATCCTTCCTAACTCAGTTGCCGGAGAGGAAGGAAACCACTCAGGGATTTCATCATTCATCATAGCTACTCCACAATACTAACCTAATTGACAGAGTGAAATGAAGGAAGCTTGAATAAAATATTCCAAAACATTCATCCTGTTTGCAACAAGGCACTAAAGTAACAATGCACAAAATGTTGCAAAGCAATTCACTTTTGTGTGTGTTGTTTGTGGCAAATCCAAATGACTCTAGGGTGTGAATACTTATGTAAAAAAGGTATTTCTGTACTTAATTTTTGATTAAAAAAAAACATGTTTTCACTTTGAGTGTGTGTGTGTGTGTGTGTGTGTGGTTAAAAAAAAATTTTTAAATCTATTTTGTATTCAGGCTGTAAAACAACAAAATGTGGAATAAGTCAAGGAGTATGAACACTTTCTGAAGGCACTGTAGGTACAGGGATTATCTAATAGTCTGGAAGAAAGGTTATTAACAATCTGTGTGTATTTTGCTGTTCCAGGGAACGTGTCTTTTAATCATTGTAAATTCACTCATGTTTTTGAGATGGAGGGGGGGGGGGTTACTGGAATTAGCTCCCTTGCTCAAAGGTACACACACTCACAGACCCAAATGTAATAAATTGCAGATAAGGGGGCCATACTCTGGATCCTCTCAGAATGTTTACACGTTGAGGTGTTAGAAGCTGTCCTTCTAAGGTGTTCACAAGAAATTGCACCTGTCTTTAGAATAGTGCATAAACATTCCTATTGAACCCCCAAGTAAGGTTTTTCTTTATCTGCAACTGATTGACTTGGGGCCACAGCCAGACATTTTTTTATTTGATTTATTTAACCTTTATTTAACCAGGTAGGCAAGTTGAGAACAAGTTCTCATTTACAACTGCGACCTGGCCAATATAAAGCAAAGCAGTTCGACACATACAACAACACAGAGTTACACATGGAATAAACAAACATACAGTCAATAATACAGTAGAAGAAAACTATACAGTGTGTGCAAATGAGGTAAGATAAGGGAGGTAAAGGCAATAAATCGGTCATGGTGGCGAAGTAATTACAATATAGCAGTTAAACACTGGAGTGATAGACATGCTAAAATGGAAAAGGGATCAGGCTTGTGCCTTGTCTATCCTCAATTCAATGTGTTCTGTTTTGGTGGTTGTGTCTCTCATGACATTATATGGCACAGGGTGGGTTTTTTGTTGATGCGTCACAACTTCAAAAGAGTAGTCCAAATCACCTGAGCAATGGAATCAGATCTAGACATAAAATATTTGTTGTTTTTTATGCCATTTTTGAAGAACCACCATTTTGGGGGATTGGATTCTCAACCCGACTTGGGGATCTTGGATGCCTACAAACTGTTTTTAGGGTTGCTGGGGCGGAGATGCATTCAGGCGACTGCTGATGCAAAGCAATTACACATATTTACATGTTACACGCTTTTGAATGTTTGCGTTGCTGATTTTGAATTACACATATTTACACGTCACCAGCTTTTGAATGTTTGCGTTGCTGATTTTGAATTACACATATTTACACGTCACCAGCTTTTGAATGTTTGTGTTGCTGATTTTGAATTACACATATTTACACGTCACCAGCTTTTGAATGTTTGCGTTGCTGATTTTGAATTACACATATTTACACGTCACCAGCTTTTGAATGTTTGCGTTGCTGATTTTGAAATCAAGAGCATGTTAAGTACCTCAATGTATTTCCTATTCATGTGCTAATTCATGCTCTCAAGACTGTTTTGCTGACGTGGGAGGGAAACATACATTGCCACGATGATGCGTGCAGAGGTGGCAGGGAAATGTAGGAGTGAGTTTATGCCAGACGCTATATGTGCTGATTAAAAGGCCCCAGGTCTAAGTGGTTTGGAACGGCAAGACTTACTGGAGGAACTTTAATGTATCTATTTATATTCTTTAAGTAGTTGCTGGTTGTGTGTGTTGAGGAGAAGAGGTCAAGGAGAAACGGAGCCAATTTGTCGTAATCCCCAAACACAGAGCTCTGCCGAGTTTTCTGCCGAGCTCCACTGTCATCTGCATTTACAAGGGAAGACGAGAATGGCTCGAGGGAGGCTACGGAACTGCATGGCATGATGTCTGGTCTTTCTTCCCACAGTTGTTGTCCCCCCCACTTATGGTCCCTTCCCATCAATGCAGAGAGAAAATAAAAAGATAATAACACAAGGAATATGATACATTGGCTATATACCCGGGGTACCAGTACCGAATCGATCAAGCAGTTGGCGTACCAAGCTTGCATCCAGTCAAGATGCTCTCAATGGTACAGCTGTAGAACTTTTTGATTCCTGAGGGGGAAGAGTACTTGTTGTGTCCTCTTCATGACTGTTGGTGTGTTTGGACCATGATAGATCCAACCTCTTTATCCTACCCCTTTTTCGAACATTCTGTTAAAAATCGCGCAACTTTTCAGCGTCCTGCTACTCATGCCAGGAATATAGTATATGCATATGATTAGTATGTGTGGATAGAAAACACTCTGAAGTTTCTAAAACTGGTTAAATCACGGCTGTGACTATAACAGATCGTGTGTTACATCGAAAAGCGCAAGAAAAACTGCTCTCTGAAAGCTACAAATAATTTCCATGCGTCACTTTCATGGGTTGTTAAAAGGGCACAAAATTAATTATGGATCTGCATGCAATTCCTACAGATTCCACACGATGTCGCCATTGTCGTCATTTTCCAGGGAGTTTTTTCTTGGTAAATCCAACTAACTGGATTCAATTTCTTCCGGTCTCCACCAGGATGTTTTGAATGTGCACATTGGCAGCCATTGATGTGAAGACGAGGAGTTATTGAATACACATCGCCCTGTAATCATTTTGATAGATTATAAACGTTTACTAATACCTAAAGTTGGATTACAAAAGTATTTCGAAGTGTTTTGTGAAAGTTTATCGTCGACTTTTTTAATTTAAAAAAATGACGCAGCGTTTAAAAACAATGTTTTTTTTCTGAATGACACAGCTTCCATAGAAAGCTATTTTGGGTATATATGGACCGATTTAAACGAAAAAAATACCCAATAGTGATGTTTATGGGGCATATAGGAGTGCCAAGAAAGAAGCTCGTCAAAGGTAATGAATGTTTCATATTTTATTTCTGCGTTTTGGGTAGCGCCGGCTACCGCAAAATCTGTTGTTTACGTGTCGTGCTGGTATTTTGGGGGGTGCATGCTATCAGATAATGGCTTCTCATGCTTTCGCCGAAAAGCATTTTAAAAATCTGACTTGTTGGCTAGATTCACAACGAGTGTAGCTTTAATTCAATACCCTGCATGTATGTTTTGATGAACGTTTGAGTTTTAACGAGTACATTTAGCATTTAGCGTAGCGCATTTGCATTTCCAGGTGCCTAGTTGAGACATCTGCGTCTCAAGTAGAAGCAAGAAGTTTAATAGAGGTCGACCAATTAATCAGAATGGCCGATTAATTAGGGCCGTTTTCATAACAATCGGAAATCGGTATTTGGGGATTTAGCCTTTTTTTTACACCTTTAATTTAATATTTATTTAACTAGGCAAGTCAGTTAAGAACACATTCTTATTTTCAATGATGGCCTAGGAACGGTGGGTTAACTGCCTCGTTCAGGGGCAGAACGACAGATTTTCACCTTGTCAGCTCGAGGGAACCAATCTTGCAACCTCTTGCAACCTTACAGTTAACAAGTCCAACGCAATAACGACCTGCCTCTTGTTGCAGGAGACTGCCTGTTATGCGAATGCAGTAAGTAAAGGTAAGTTGCTAGCTAGCATTAAACTTATCTCATAAAAAAACAATCAATCATAATCACTAGTTAACTGCACATGGTTGATGTTATTACTAGATGTTATCTAGCGTGTCCTGCGTTGCATATAATCTGACTGAGTATCTGACTAAGTATCTGACTGAGTGGTGGTAGGCAGAAGCAGGCGCGTAAACATTCATTCAAACAGCACTTTCGTGTGTTTTGCCAGCAGCTCTTCGGTGTGCGTCAAGCATTGCGCTGTTTATGACTTCAAGCCTATCAACTCCCGAGAGTTGAGGCTGGTGTAACCGAAGTGAAGTGGCTAGCTAGTTAGCGTGCGCTAATGGCATTTCAAACGTCACTCGCTCTGAGCCTTGGAGTGGTTGTTGTCGTTGTTTCGAGGGTGGCAGTTGTCGTTGTGTTCCTGGTTCGAGCCCAGGATGGAGCGAGGAGAGGGACGGAAGCTATACTGTTACACTGGCAATACTAAAGTGCCTATAAGAACATCCAATAGTCAAAGGTTAATGAAATACAAATGGTATAGAGGGAAATAGTCCTATAATTCCTATAATAACTACAACCTAAAACTTCTTACCTGGGAATATTGAAGACTCATGTTAAAAGGAACCACCAGCTTTCATATGTTCTCATGTTCTGAGCAAGGAACTTAAACTTTAGCTTTCTTACATGGCACTAATTGCACTTTTACTTTCTTCTCCAACACTTTGTTTTTGCATTATTTAAACCAAATTGAACATGTTTCATTATTTATTTGTGGCTAAATTGATTTTATTGATGTATTATATTAAGTTAAAATAAGTGTTCATTCAGTATTGTTGTAATTGTCATTATTACAAATATAAAAATTAATCGGCATAGGCTTTTTTAGTCCTCCAATAATTGGTATCGGTATCGGCGTTGAAAATTCATAATCAGTCGACCTCTAATCCTTAGTGATGTGGACACTGTGGAACTTGAAGCCCTTGACCTGCTCCACTACAGCCCTGTTGACGTGAATGGGGGCATGCTCGTCCTTCATTTCCTGTAGTCCACGATCACCTCAGTCTTGCTGACGTAGAGGTAGTTGCCCTGACACCACACTGCCAGGTCTCTGACCTCCCTCCTCCCTATAGGCTGTCTCATCATTGTCTGTGATCAGGCCTACCACCATTGTGTCGTTGGCAAACTTAATAAGAGTGTTGGAGTCGTGCACGGCCACACAGTCGTGAGTGAACAGGGAGTACTGGAGGGGACTAAGTACGCACCCCTAAGGGGCCCCCGTGTTGATGGTTAATGTGTCGGATTTGTTGTTGCCTGTCCTCACGACCTGGGGGTGTCCCGTCAGGAAGTCCAGGATCCAGAGCACAGGGACTATGGTGGTCTGCTTTATATAGGAATTTCAGACTGGGTAAAGGAGAGGTTGAAAATGTCAGTAAAGACACTTGCCAGCTGGTCAGCGCAAGCTCGGAGTACACACCTGGGTAATCCATCTGACCTTGTAGCGTTGTGAATGTTAACCTGTTTAAAGGTCTTACTTGCATCAGCCACGGAGAGCGTGTTCACACAGTCATCTGGAACAACAGTTGCTCTGATGCATGGTTCAGTGTTGCTTGTCTCGACGCGAGCATAGATGGCATTTAGCTCGTCTGGTAGGCTCGCGTCACTGGGAAGCTCGCAGTTGGGTTTACCTTTTGTAATCTGTGATAGTTGGCAAGCCCTGCCACATCCAACGAGCGTTAGAGCCGGTGAAGTAGACTTCGATCTTAGTCCTGTGTTGACGCTTTGCCTGTTTGATGGTTCGTTTGAGGTCGTAGCGGGATTTCTTAGTGTCCGGATTGGTGTCTCAAATGGAGGGCAGGGAGAGCTTTGTATGCGTCTCTGTGTGTGGAGTAAAGGTGGTTTAGAGTTTTTTTCGTCTCTAGTTGCACAGGTGAAATGCTGGTAGAAATTTGTTAAAATGGATTTAATTTTTCCGGAATTAAAATCACCGGACACTAGGAGTGCTGCCTCTAGATGAGCATTTTCTTGTTTGCCTATGGCCCTATACAGCTTGTTGGGTGTAGTCTACAGCTTATCATGAGGTATTCTAAACCAAGCAGAACCTTGACACTTCCTTAATATTAGAGATTGTTCACTAGCTTTTGTTAACAGACTACCCCCCTTGAGCTTACCCAACACTACCATTCTGTCCTGCCTATACATAGAAAAAACAGCTAGAATATTATTCACGTTCTGGTTCAGTCCAGTTTTGAGAAACATGGATATTACACTTCTTCAGGTCCCGTTGATAGCATAGTCTCGAAGGGAGCTCATCCAGTTTGTTCTCCAGTGATTGTACATTTGCCAATAGAACAGAGGGTAGAGGAGAATGATTTACTCATCGCCATACTGCCCTACCAAGCAAAAGGGCAGTAACTGCTAATTTGGTCAAATTTTTTTTGGTCATTTTTGCTAAATTAGATACATTAAATACATGCATAATCATGTGGACAAGTGTCCTGCCTCATATTGTGTTTTGGAGAAAATGGGGGTCATGTTAGCAGTAACTGCATAAAGTTACTGTGAAAACAAGGTAAATAACAACAGTTTTTCTCAGTTCCATGCTATGAACAGTTACTGCCTTTTTGCTTGGTAGGGCAGCATAGTTTCATAAGGGTACCTGCATATCGACCTCGATATCGCCGTCTCTTTCTCTTCCGAGTGTCAGGGTTTGATCCGGGATAAGCAGTGTGTCTTGTGCCACCAACTCATTGAAGTAGAAATCTTCATCCAAATCAAAGCTATTAAAAGGGTCCTGTTGTTTCCAGACTTGGTACTTCAGTACCCCACAAGAGAACAGTCTATGACTTGGGTTGCAAAGTGGCCAACCTGTTGACAATCTTATTTCTAACAAGGTGTTTTATTGAGTGACTTCAAATATTACCTTACAGGGCCACAGCAGTAGATCACTCCTTTTGGTGAATAAGATGGACAATCAGCCATAATACCCAGATAAGCCTCATGTTTTGTCTGCAAGTCATGTTGATGTATAGTCTATACAAATAAACCCCTGAATGAACCTAGAAAATGTCTGTAAATCCCCCAAAATATATATATATATTGAATCTTAGCTACTGTACCTGTGGGATCACGGGATATACTTTAAGCAGGTAAAATTGTAAGATCTTCATTACTTATCTAATGGGTCAGAGAACTGAAGAGGGAATGTTCGCAAAAGTAGCTAGCTCACTCAAAGGAATGACCCAGGCCTGTTTATGATAGAAGGCAAATTGTATCAGTGGAAATGAAGATGCAGCAAATATGCTGAGCTTGATTACCAAATGTGCATGTTAATCAATGCTTGGAGGAGGCCATCATTTGCATGTCAAATCATTTGACATTTCCACAAGATGCAAACATTGTTACCGCAGCTGTGGATCCAACATTAGAGAAGATGAATTCATTATAAGGGTGTTTATTTCTTTACTGAGGAGCAAGAACATCTTGTCACATTGGGGAAAAAGAACTAAATAAAATGGATTGCTTACGACTTAAGTAGCTGTATGTGAGATGTTACAGCGTTGGAACGATTGGTTTCACCTGGATGTTTACTGAAACAACCTTTTTTGTTTGCAATCACATTTAAGATACATGTAGTTATTATGGTGGATATCCTAGTTGTCTAATTGAGATTCACTGGTTTTAGTAACCTGTACTTTGAAATAATTGGGTTCAGTTATTTTTGTGTCATTTAAAAAAACAAATGTTGTCATTAAGCAGATGCTCTTATCCGGAGTGACTAACAATTAGTACATTCATCTTAAGATAGCTACGTGAGGCAACAACACATCACAGTCGTATCAAGTACATTTTCCCTCAACAAAGTATTTATCAGCGAAGTCTGTGCTAGTGGGAAAGGAGAAATGCCTTTATTTTTTTTACGGGAAAGGGAGTGGTGGGGGGTCTTGAGAGTTGTTATTTAAGATACTTTTCAAAGAGGTATGGTTTCGGGACGTTTTTGTAATTTGGGCAGGGACTACCCTGTGCTGACTTTAGGGGGAAGCTTGTTCCAACATTGGGGTACCAAGACAGAGAAGAGCTTGGCCTGGTCTGAGTGGGAGCTACCCTCCCGTAGGGGTGGGATGTAAATGCCGGGTTGGGATGTAGGGTTTGAGCATATGCTGAAGGTAAGGAGGGGCAGTTCCCCTTGCTGCTCCGTAGGCAAGCACCAGGGTCTTAAAGATAATGCGAGCTTCGACTGGAAGCCAGAGAAGTCTGCGGAGGAGCAGGGTGACATGGGCGAACTTAGGAAGGTTGAATATTTATCACAGGGCCTTGTTCAGGTAAGGCCTTCATTTAATAACAGATCACAATCCCACAGACCACACACACCACCAAATGTGCAGTCATAAAGGGGAGAATCTCCATCTTCTGTAATCTTCCAATGGTAAAGCAGCTGGGATTCTAGGTTTAAGAATATATAAGGGCCTTTGCAACCAGCCAGCAATGAAGCAAATAATTTTGATTCAGCATAGCAGCCTGTTGACTTAAGAATCCTTTGAAGCTCTGAAATCCTCCTTCAAAAGTGAAGGGAAGGTACAGCTCTATTAAAAAGCAATTTAACATGCTTTACCTCATAAAGGTTGGAGAATTCCAATCTGGTGGTAACACATACACAGGCTGTGTCTCAAATGACAACCTATCCCCTACATAGTGCAACACTTTTGACCAGGGCTCAAAGGGCCCTGATCAAAAGTAGTGCACTATGTAGGGAATAGATTGCCATTTGGGACACACAGACCGATCTCTTTATTGGCCATGTGACAGACTGTGCAATATAAAAAGAAAGCCCCTCACAGTAAGCACTTTATTGGCTTTGAAAGGTATTTTTCTGCACTCGGCTGGTTATTCACATGCGTAGAAATATGGTTGGTAAAGATAGAAAAATCAATTGGATGACTACCGTTAAATAGGCCTATATTTTGAATGATGCTTGAGGATGTTTTAGTGATTAACAAATGGGGACTTTATTTCTTTCTGTCCTTTTAATTTAAATTATTGAATGAATTCAAGATGCACGTCTTTAGCTAAATTTGTATGTAAGCTTCCCAAATATTAAGAGCTGCTTATGGTTGATTCATCGAAATAAGGAGATCATTATCATGAATGTTGACGCTCACTTACTATTCGAAGTAAACCATTGATAGAGCTACAGTGTATTCGGAAACCTGGACCTTTTCCAACTTTTGTTACGTTAGTCTTATTCTAAAATTGATTAAATAAAAAAAGGGGAAGGTTTACCTTCCAATAGGACAACGACCCTAAGCACACATCCAAGACAAAGCAGGAGTGGCTTAGGGATAAGTCTCTGAATGTCCTTTTGGTCCAGCCACAGCCCGGACTTCAGCCCGATCGAACATCTCTGGAGAGACCTGAAAATAGCTGTGCACGACGCTCCTCATCCAACCTGACAGCACTTGAGAGTATCTGCAGACAAGAATGGGAGAAACTCTTCAATTACAGATGTGACAAGCTTGTTGCGTCATACACAAGACTTGAGGCTGTAATCGCTGCCAAAGGTGCTTTAACAAACTATTGAGTAAAGGGTCTGAATACATACTTAAATGTGATATTTATGTTTTTTATTTTTAATACATTTGCAAACATTTCTAAAAAACATGTTTTTCCTTTGTCATCATGGGGTATTGTGTCTAGATTGTGTAAAAAGTCAAGGAGTCGGAATACTTTCCGAATTCAGTGAATATTGTTTTTAACAATTATTTGAAACGCATCATCTAAATGGCTGCCGCTGGTAAAACCCCTCAGGTCATTATAACTGTAACACACAGAGGGGTAGATTATCACACAATGGAGGGGGTACAGTGAATACAAATATGAGATACATATTTTAGATATAGTCAAATTTAGGTTACACGGTTGTAGAGGGCAAGAGTCTGGGTTGTCTTTGTTACAGCAGCCTCCAGTTGTGTTCTCTGTTGGTGGACTTGATAATGTTGTAGAAATTCATACTGAGAGAGACTGTCATCTTCCAACAATCATCTTTATTTAATGAGGGATTGTTCTAAATTATTTCAGGCTATCTCGGGTCACACAGACCACATCTTGTCTATAGAATGCCGGCTTTAGGTTTTTATCACAAAGTCATTGTCAGTTCAAGCTATCTCTAGCAAAAACCCATTTCCTTGTCCATATGCCCAGACTAACTGCAGGAAGCTAGAGTGGAAACCATCTCTTTATAGAAACACAGCATTTAACAGAACATATATGTCTTACTATTTGATAAGTATATAATCATTAACTGTTAATATCAAACAAATCAGGTAAATACAAACTTTTTTATCACAAAAACTCTCATATCTTCAGATGATGTGCCATTTCCTGCCTGGACAACACCCAAAGATTTTAGTTTTCCTTGCCTGACTGACATGCAAAGTCTAGAAAATACAGCCATTTGTATACGGTTGTCGTGACGTTGTATTAGTTAATGTGATGACTGTTGTTCATCGAATGATTAACGTTTCTAATTGCGTGATTAACTGAATCAAGCAATTATTAACTAATTAACCTGGGGCACCTTGGGAAAACTAGTTTTTATTGAGTTTCTATTTCCCAAATTAACTCAAAGAATATCGATTTTACAACAGCCGCTAATTAACCAGTTACCTCTACCAATCTCGTTCTGAACGTCGTATAGCCCGTGAATCTGCATGGACCCGGGTCTCACCAATGAGTTTGTACCACACAAATCTTAGTTGAATATTTATTTACTAAAAAAGCTAAAATGATGATAAAAGATACACATAGACAAAACACATTATAGGCTATTGATTAGAACTAATAATATATAATGGGCCAATACACAATGGCGCGTGTTACCCAAAATGGGGATTTCAAAGAGAGAGAGAAAAAAGAAAGTACACGAGAGAAATATACATTTGGGTGAATGTCAGCTATGCTATTCTAACCCTAGCCTTGCCCCAAACTGCCGCTCTTATGGGTCAGAATATAATGATGTAATTACGTGGGGATGATCTCAGAGGATTCTCTGTGTGGACCGTTCAGGCTGCTCGATGGCGCACTACTTCGGCGCACCTCTCTGATCGTCCTTCCGATGTCAGTGTCCTTTTGGCTTAGGAGTCTGTTCCCTCACCCTTTGCTCTGGAAGGGGTCTTCTGAGGACAGACCGCTCTGTAGCTCAGAGCTCACAGCATAGGAATGAAACCCTTTAGATACCACAATTCGATGGGAGATGGAGGCTAGGTGGTTCGACTTGAATTCACCCGCTTAGACACAGCTACTCATCCGTAGCTTGGGTAGAAAAGGATTTCTTTGTCTTCAAACTTGCATTGCGTTCTGGGTTCGTTGACTTTTTAGACCTTGGCTGCAGCTTGTGTCACGTAGTCTTCCCTGTGAATTATTTTCTCACAGGTTTTATACCCTTGGGTCAGAAGTGGGCGTAACCGCCTTTAGGGCAATTGTCTGGGCGTACCAAGTTAATGAGGCAAGGTCTAGATTTTATTCAAATCCAATTTTAGACAACTAACTTAACATTTCATATTCCCCAAAACATTCTCTTTGATTTGGGTATTTTCCATACAACGTACAATGTATAAACTTCAAACATATTCTAGGAAAACTCTTCACGTTACAATGTTTTCGTAATAACGTCATCTATTAACCTTTTAATAACAAAACAAAAATGACATACATTTTCATATTCCATCTATCGTCATGACCACCATTATGGCTGACAGAAACCAATGTTCCAAAGTCCCTTTATTTCATGTTAATGTTCTGAGGCTGGTTCTCCATAGTAACAGGACAAAGGAATTTGTCTGTGGCCTGAGATTTACCAGGGGTGTGAGAGGTCATAAAACCCCCTCATCTTCAGACCCCTAGATCTCTCCTCCTCTGTTGGGGTTGAGAGATAATCTGTAGGGTTGTGGTCTCCTGTAACCAGACCTGATCAGGACAGTCATGAAACGGTAGTATACCAATTTGACAGTATCAACTGGGTTTAGACTAAAGACTGTGTTGGCAGAGGAGATGTCAATTCCATGTAGACTTTGGTCTGTTTGATATGAGGATTTCAGTTGGAATATCAGTTTCTATTAAATATTAACACATTACCTGCACAGACCAGTCCGTACGGGAGTTGCAGTGATGAGACAAGACTGTAACTACCAATTGGATACCACGAAGTTAGGGAGAAAAAGGGGTAAATTTTTTTATTAAAAAATACATTGAATGGAGCCATGCCATGTTAAACAATAAGAGCAGTCAGATTAAGTTCAACAGTGACATGACTACTCGCATTCCGTTCTTCAACTAAAGAATACTTACACCCCTAATTTGATTAACTACTACAGCACAAGTGAACCAAAACGCAAGCTATGTTCGAATACCCATGCTAACATGCTGCATACTACATACTTAATGAGTATATACTACATACTATTAGTGACCCGTTTCAGGAAACTAGGCGTATGTCATGGGTCACTACTTCACACGAGAGCCGTTTGAACCTAAACTTTTTATTTTTATCAAAATGTTTTTGGGGGGGCAGAAATGCCAACATGTGCCTTAATAACAAACCTGTTTGGCATCTGTAAATACAAATACATTTGTTAAATTACGAGCCTAGTTGGTTAAAAAACATCAACCTTCCCGCTTGCCATGATTAGCTGAGATGATGAGTGGGAAGGACATGCCAAGAGATGAGTTTGGATTGGTCTGCCATATAGCATGCTTCTTCTCATTTGAGCTGGTCAGTATGTGTAGGGTAATCCTGTCTTTTAAAAATGTATCATGTAATTAAATTTAACAAAAGACTACAGTATGCAAGTATCCATTTCAATAGAATGTCACTGCAACAGCTTTCAGAGCACTCTCGTCTGAGTGTACCAGAGCGCAGAATAACTGATGAATTTACGTATGCTCAGTACCGGTTGAATATTGGCAGGTGTCAGTAAACGTTGGCAAAAAGTGTCATTAAATTGTTGCCAGGAGCACAGTTATAGTCACGAATGCTCTGGGTAACATGAAAACAGCCTAATCAGCTCTGCTAGGGCGAGTAAAATGGTCAGAGTTTGGGTGGGGGCTAAAGCTTAAAATGATTCTTATGGCATTGGTTCACACTGACCGTGTGCAGAGTGACTTGACACAACAACGGCCCAAGCAAGTTGTACATGCAAAACGGAAACAACATGTCTTATTTAATGGCAGGGGTTGCAGTCTGCCGTGAAGCATTCATCCATGTATACAGGTAAGAGTCTAGCTACAGTTTCAGATATTACGTTTCTAATTTTGTCAGGAAGTTTGTTTTCATTGCAAGTTAAAGCTTACTGTTAGTTAGCTAGCTGACGTTAGATGGCTGGCTCGCTAGCTAACATTATGTTTATGATCTTTGTGTATTAATGTTATCTCAGAATGCCATTTCGCATTGTTTAGTTATAGACTAATGTTAGCTAGCTAACTAACTTTAGCTAGCTATGACAATCGGTTTGACTTGCTAGTACTCTATGGTTTGTTGTTTATCTAGCTAGCCACATGTCTAAACAAAAGACAGGCTAACGTTAGTGGTTTCTTTGCAACACTTGCAGTTAGCCACTGATTCCTTCCAAACGATTCATTGTTGAATTTGCGATTTCCAATTTGTTGTGTAATCTTTATGTACAATGGCTGATGAGCGCCGATACATTTTATATATCATTTCCCTTCATCATTTCTATTCATATGACAAGGATTAAGAAGGATTTGCCAGTAGATTGTCGACTTGATGACAACTGATGATGACTGCTAGCTCTTACTTTGAAAGTAAGACGTTGACATGATCAGTCCAATGAAAGATACTGTAGATAGAACGTGATTTGATGTAATTTTATCTGTGTCCAATGACCTTGAGCCTTCTTGGATGGGCATTTCTAATATAACTCTATGGCAGAACCCACGGGGCAAACATTTTCGAGCCCTAATCTTAGAATTGGGGATGACAGATAGCTGAGCCAATCAGGCTCTGTATTTTCTGCTGGCTAGCCCCACCACCACAGAAAGCACTGAGCTAGGCTGAAACACCTGCATTTTGGAGCTGCCTTACTCAAGAAAGCAAAAAAAGAGACCATATTTGTATGCAGCGTCATTAACTCAATGATATTTTTGTTTTTTGCATTGTTTGCAAACTGATATGTGACATGTATTAATGCCAAAATAACAAGCAAAACAGGCAAGACCCCTCCCCCCCAAAAAATTCTAATGACTTTTTATCTAAAAGTGTGGTGCTCAAAACCCCCACCTGACATGGATGATGGATCGCCACTGCTCCTAAAACACATGCCATTAGACCATCACTAGCACATTTGCCATCACTAGCACATTAGACCATCACTAGCACATTAGAGTCTGCTGCCTATATACTGTACATAGACTTGACATCTCTGGCCACTTTAATAAATGGAACACTAGTCACTTTAACAATGTTTACATATTTTGCATTACTCATCTCATATGTATATACTGTATTCTATTGTACTGTATCTTAGTCTATGCCGCTCTGACATTGCTCATCCATCTATTTATATATTCTTAATTCCATTCCTTTACTTTGATTTGTGTGTATTGGGTACATGTTTTGAAATTGTTAGATATTACTTGTTAGATATTACTGCACTGTCGGAGCTAGAAACAAGCATTTTGTTACACCCGCAATACCATCTGCTGAACACGTGTACGTGACCAATAACATTTGATTTGACACGTTGCTGCTTACTATTTTATTTTTTATATATCTACCTCATCTATCACTGATATTGTTCTTGTACATATGTATATTATATTTTATTGATATTGACACTTTCTGATATTGCTACTATGCAAGTAACCATTTAGCTGTACTGTTTACACCTTCTGTGGAGACCCAGCCACTTGGCAAGATGTGAAATAAATGCTATAACCCCCAGACACATGACCCATCAATTTAGATAAGTGTGTCTGGGTAAGCATCATCTAATATTTATGAAATATGTTTATCTGGACTTTTTAATCTACTCACCGTTTAGCACATGACCTCACGTGAATGCTTAAAAAAAATGGGTGGGGCTGGTTTAAGAGGGTGTGAACAATGCTGAATGGGTGTAGACAAAGGAGAGCTCTCCAGTAGGTATAAAACTATTCAAAGACCATTTTCTCAAAAGTGAGTTAACAAGTTTATCACCTTTCAAAGCAGAATTACCTTCCCATTGTTCCTAAAAAATGCATTGTATTATATACCATTTTGTAGCTCTGTCTACTTTTATCCATTGTAAAAAACACCATTTCCAATGTTACTACAGTACATAAGACTGATTTCAACTGTGGATGACCCTGTCCTTCATCCTCTCTGTGGGTATACAGTATGTGTTGGTGTGTGTCTAGGGGAAGGGGAGACTCAGTGAAGAGTCACCTACGCTTTAGTTCTTCGTCTGGCTTGTCGACTAAAGCGGCAGGTCTCCAGGTGACATTTGACACACATTTAGTTCTCAAATTGCCATCAAATTCTAAATGGGGTTTCAGCATTTTAGGGAGTGGCACGTGCTTACACAGTGTAGTCCATTCTATTCCCAGTGGCTCCCTAAATAATATGATTGTGTTACATGTATATTTGTGCTGACTGTTTCCTTTTCGTGTTCTGCAAGGGTTCCACAAAGACAAGGATTAGGCCTTGCACTGCACTCTTCTCAAATTGTGTTCAAAGGCAATCAATACATCAGCCACGAGGTGAATTGTCTCGTTTGCATTTTTCAGATACTGAACAGAAAACCAATTACACAAGGATCCTCTCGAAATTAATTCTTTTTTTTTTTTTTTACTTGTCTTCGTCTTCTTGGAAATAGAAATCCTTGAAAGTTAAAAAGGAAGAAAGAGACGGAGGAAACCAAACGTGTCCGTTGATGTCAAAACACCTCTCTTTGGTTTGGCAGACACTTGCTGGAGAGATGAAAAGCGTCACATGTGGGGGACATTCTATTTGGTAGTCCGACATGATACTTCCTCAAGGAAAGATGTGGAACATACTTATTCCTTGGCCTCGCACAGTGCCTCATTTCAATGTAGCTTACAATATCACTATATTTCCATGTCTTATTCAAATGCAGTTATGCCGGATGTACAGTATAAGGAAGTATGCCTAGTGGCAGTGAAAAGCACTGTATTGGACGATGTTCATGGCTAATTCGCTTATGATTTGCAGCTGGTGGCAGGTCCAGAGGGACAGAAGTGGAAGAAATTGTAAGGCTTGCTTAATTTCAGAACATACCTTCTAGTATAGCAGCTCAACATGCTCCCTTTCACACTTTGACCGTTTTTAGGTTAAGGGTTTTTCCTGGTGCTTCTGCTTTTCGAAAATCTTTTCATTTGAACGACTGGTTTCCGAGTCTTTAAGGTTAAAATTTCAGTGCTTTTGAGTGGAGAGCAGGTGCAAAGTAAAAGCTGAGATATGTGTGTTCTTGTAAGACACTCCTGATAGTTGCTGGCTGTTTCTCGTTGCTTTGGATCTGCATTCAGCAACGATCAAGGTCATGCTTTTCGTATCTTCAGATCACAGCTGTGGTTTGCAGCAATGGTTTGCTGTGTCTGTGCCACATACTATTTTGTGTATAAAAGCATATATTTATGATGGGTAGAAATTGCTTCATTAAACATAGTAGTATTTAGTGTACTTGTTTCTTTCTTCTTACCCCTCAACTTGAGTAGGCCTGGTTCTAGCTTAACTTTTCTGACTGTAATGATGGTGAGCAGTCTACGATGGCCCTAAGTTGCACCCATGGCCCAAACAGCAAACTGAGGCCTATTTAATACACTATCTTCCTTCAAGTTGGAATAACTCCTGTGACACAGTAACATTTTGATTGAGGTTGTGGTTGAATAGCTCTGGCCTTTGTTCAGTCCACTGTACCAGCAGTGAATGCCTTTAAGGGTAAACAGTAATGTCAGGAAAGGTTACCTTTTTCTGTGCATTCCTTCACTTTACAGAGGCTTGCTTATAGGTTATAGGAAATGCTCTGATGTAGTTATTTCAGCACTAGCTTGATATGAGATTCAATGGAATGCGTTCCTCGCAACTGTCATTATTACAGTATTTTATATTTCAATAATATTGTCATATTTATCTTTAAATCCAAATTCTGAGTAACAAAGTTACTACAATACTTTTTGGTTAAAATGCTCAAACAGAAACAAATAGCAAACAAGTGTAATTTTCTCTGTGTTTTGCAGTGCCCCCCACAATCATCAACCTGTCGAAGGGCATCGTGGTCAACGAAGGCTCCAACGTCACGCTGATGTGCCAAGCCAGTGGCAAACCAGAACCCTCGTTTACCTGGAAACTCCTCTCTCCCTCAGGTAAGACACCAGTCTCTCTGTGCATTCAAATGGTCATCAATAAAATACAATAGTGTTTGTCCGTAGCTTATGCCTGCCCATACCATAACCCCACCACCACCATAGGAAACTCTGTTAACAACGTTTGCATCAGCAAACCGCTCGCCCACAGAACGCCATACACGCTGTCTGTCTGCCATCTGCCCAGTACAGTTGAAACCAGGATTTAGCCGCGAAGAGCACACTACTCCAGCGTGCCAGTGGCCATCGTAGGTGAGCATTTGTAAACTGAAGTAGTTTTTTACCCGAACTGCAGTCACATAAAGACCCTGGTGTGGACAAGTAGCACGCAAATGAGCTTTCCTGAGACAGTTTGTGCATAAATTATTTGGTTGTGCAAACCCACAGTTTCATCAGCTGTCCGGGTGGCTGGTCTCAGACAATCCCGCAGGTGAAGAAGCCGGATGTGGAGATCCTGGGCTGGTGTGGTTACACGTGGTCTGCGGTTGTTGGAGGCCGGTTGGACATATGGCCAAATTCTCTAAAACAATGTTGGAGGTGGCTTATGGTAGAGAAATTAACATTCAAGTCTCTGGCAATGGCTCTTTTGGACATTTCTGCACTCAGCATGTCAATTGCACACTCACTCAAAACTTGAGATATCTGTAGTATTGTGTTGTGTGACAAAACTACACATTTTATAGTGGCCTTTCATTGTCGCAAGCACAAGGTGCACCTGTGTAATGATCATGTTGTTTAATGCCATACCTGTCAGGTGGATGGATTATCTTGGCAATCTTGCTCAATAACAGGGATGTAAACAAATGTGTGCACAAAATTTGAGAGAAATAAGCTTTATGTTCTATGGAAAATGTCTGGGATCTTTTATTATCTATCTTTCTCTAGCTCTATCTTTCTCACACTCGTTCTCTCATTCACCAGCTCTCTCTCTTTACCCCCATTTTGTCACCATGACTTTAGGTAGCCCCAATGACACTTGGTGAACTGTATCCTTCTCCTTTCTAAGTAGCTCATTATCTGTCTACTACCTTTTCCCTAATCACCATTAACCACTAATGATATGTATAGAAATAAATTGCTGTCAATGCATTTGGGATAATTAATTAGGATAATTGGAAAGATGTAAATGTTTTGGAGGCGAGTGAGTGACTGAATACATTACAGTATGAGGCGTTGTTGCAAAGACAAACGTGCCACAGTTGGGGATGTCTGAGTATATGTTTACCGAGTGGGTTTGGAGAACTGTGCTCACACATACCGCTATCTCATCAAGGGGAGGGGAAACCACATGTTTGTCTGCCTGTCTCCCTATCTATATTTCTATACTTCACTTAATCAGGTAAGATGATGCTTGCATTTAATGCGCTACATTTCACGTGGAGACAATTGTGTGACAGTTTCCTCCCCTCTCTCTCTCCTTTTGTGTCGCTACAAGGATTGCGGAATTGAAATGTTAATACGACAAGGATGTGACTGGCCATGTATTTTAGGAGATAAGTGAGGAATTGCTTTGATGGGTCTCCATTTGCCACACACAGCGGGTGTCTTCAGAGGAGCCATAATTGCAGCCCGGGTGGCTAAAAAAGAGCCACTGTCACTTGTTGCGCCAGTACCCCCTGAATACATTGAAGACATATGAACATTTACGCAATTACCGCCTCCTTCAGTGTCAGCATGTATAGAATGGAGAAAGTGCTGAAACAAGCCTTTAGTCTGAGTTTTGTCATTTGGTAGTTAGAGGTTGATGTGTATGCAGCCTATTAGAGGGGTGAGTATGGAGGTAAATATAGTTAATTTGAACCCTTTACGGCTGTTATCTCAGAGACACATTTTATGTTTTGTATCTGTGGTTGTTGGGTGGAATTTTGAAAACATTTAGGTTTTTTGATTTGGCAACCCCGTTCCCATGAGTTCCACCCTGGTGTAGGTCTTCTCTACTGTATGCAGTAGCTACACTATATATACAAAAGTATGTGGACACCCCTTCAAATGAGTGGACTCTGCTATATCAGCCACACCTGATGCTGACAGGTGTATAAAATTCAGCACACAGCCATGCAATCTCCATAGACAAACATTGGCAGTAGAGTGGCCTTACTGAAGACCTCAGTGACTTTCAACATGGCACCATCATAGGATGCCACCTTTCCAACAAGTCAGTTTGTCAAATTTCTGCCCTGCTAGAGCTGCCCTGGTCATCTGTAAGTGTTGTTATTGTGAAGTGGAAAGGTTTAGTAGCAACAACGGCTCAGCAGCGAAGTGGTAGACCACACAAGCTCACAGAACAGGACCACCGAGTGCTGAAGTATGTTGTCATGTAAAAATCGTCTGTCCTCGGTTGCAACACTGAAAGCAACGTCCGCATAAGAACTGTTAGTCTGGAGGTTCATGAAATGGCTGAGCAACTGCACACAAGCCTAAGATCACCATGCACAATGCCAAGCATCGGCTGGATTGATGAATCACGTTTCACCATCTGGCAGTCTGACGGACGAATGTGGGTTTTGTGGATGCCAGGAGAACGCTACCTGCCCCAATGCATAATGCCAACTGTGAAATTTGGTGGAGGCGGAATAATGGTCTGGGGTTGTTTTTCATGGTTTGGGCTAGGCCCCTTAGTTCCAGTGAAGTGAAATCTTAATTACATTCTAGACGCTTTGTGGCAACAGTTTGGGGAAGGCCCTTTCCTGTTGCAGCATGACAATACATCTGTACCCGTCAAAGAGAAACAGTGAGTGTTAGCTAGTGCCATTGATGAACACAATAAGAGAATGATAGTTAGTGCATTTGAGAATGCTTTAGGCATCTTAGCCTTTTTTAACTTCGTCACAAAGTAATGCATGTTCAACAACAAATTATTTATTTTAAATCAATTTTGATGATGCTATTCAAACTTGGCCAAGAGCAATCACAGACTTGATAATACATTTGTAATTTTTATAGGGTGCCTTTGCCATGGCCCAATGTTTAATTTCTTTATTGGGGAGAACAAAGAAGCACAGAATGCTTGCTCTTTCAAAATGGGCTTTCAAATGCACAATTTATGTTTATGTGCATTCAAAAAAACTTTTTTTTTTTTATCCTTTCAGGGCACAAGCGATTGCTCGTAACTTAATTTAAACAGTGGAGATGGGGCCTTTGGAGGTTTCTGCTTTGTTTCATATTGAAGCACAGAGACAACTGAATGCCAGATTTAACAAAATCACACATGCAATACACCAAATTAAAGCTACAGTTGTTGTTAATCCAGCCAATGTGTCAGATTTCAAAAAGGCTTTACGGCGAAAGAAAACCATGCAATTATCTGATGATAGCACCCCACCAAACAAACACATGACATTCATATTTCAACCCGCCGGGCGTGACACAAAACTCAGAAATAACAATATAATTCATGCCTTACCTTTGAAGATCTTCTTTTGTTGGCACTCAAATGTCCCATAAACATCACAAACGGTCCTTTTGTTTGATAAATTCTGTCGTTATATCCAAAATTTCCATTTATTTGGCGCGTTTGATCCAGAAGAACACCGGTTCCAACTCACGCAACATGACAACCAAATATCTAGGTTACCTGTAAACTTGTTCCAAACATTTCAAACAACTTTCCTTATACAACTTTTAGGTCTTTTTTTACGTAAATAATAGATCAAATTTAAGACGGGTTAAACTGTGTTCAATACAAAGTGGAGCGTGCTTTCAGGTCTTGCGCCTCTAACAAACAGTACACTTCACTCGACCCTCGTTCTGAACTGCCCTACTTCTTCATTACACAAAGGAAAAACATCAACCAATTTCTAAAGACTGTTGACATCTAGTGGAAGCGATAGAAACTGCAAGCAAGTGCCTTAGATCCCCATAGAAAACCCATTGAAAAGAGAGTGACCTCAAAAATGTTTTTCCTGGATGGTTTGTCCTCTGGGTTTTGCCTGCCAAATAAGTTATGTTATACTCACAGACATCATTAAAACAGTTTTAGAAACTTCAGAGTGTTCTCTATCAACATCTACTAATAATACGCATAACCTAGCTTCTGGGCCTGAGTAGCAGGCAGTTTACTTTGGGCACGCTTTTCATCTGGATGTGAAAATACCGCTCACTAGCCTTAAGAAGTTAAAAGTAGACGCCCTTTGCCTTGATGCACTCTTGGCATTCTCTCAACCAGCTTCATGAGGTAGTCACCTGGAATGCATTTCAATAAACAGGTGTGCCTTGTTAAAAGTTAATTTGTGGAATTGCTTTCCTTGATGCATTTGAGCCAATCAGTTGTGTTGTGACAAGTTAAGGGTGGTATACAGAAGATAGCCCTATTTGGTAAAAGACCAAGTCCATATTATGGCAAGACCAGCTCAAATAAGCAAAGAGAAACGAGATTACTTAAAGACATAAAGGTCAATCAACCTGGAAAATGTCAAAAACTTTGAAAGTTTCTTTAAGTGCAGTCACAAAAACCATCAAGCGCTATGATGAAACTGGCTCTCATGAGGACCACCACAGCAAAGGAAGACCCAGAGTTACCTCTACTGCAGAGGATAAGTTAATTAGAGTTACCAGTCTCAGATTACAGCCCTTCATGGTCAAATTGCTACAAAGAAACCACCATTAAAGGGCAAGCAACACGAGCAATGGACATTTTGAACAGTGGAAAATCTGTCCTTTGGTCTGATGAGTTCCAATTTGAGATTTTTGGTTCCAACCGCCATGACTTTGTGAGACGCAGAGTAGGTGAACGGATAATCTCTGCATGTATGCTTCCCACTGTGAAGCATGGAGGAGGAGGTGTGAGGGTGCTTTGCTGGTGACACTGTGATTTATTTAGAATTCAAGGCAAACTTAACCAGCATGGCTACCACAGCATTCTTCAGCGATACTCCATCCCATCTGGTTTGCGGTTAGTGGGACTATCAATTGTTCTTCAACAGGACAATGACCCAACATACCTCCAGGCTGTATAAAGGCTATTTGAAAAAGGAGAGTGATGGAGTGCTGCATCAGATGACCTGGCCTCCACAATCAACCTAATTGAGATGGTTTGGGATGAGTTGGACTTCAGAGTGAAGGAAAAGCAGCCAACAAGTTCTCAGCATATGGGGCAACTATATACAGTGCCTTGCGAAAGTATTCGGCCCCCTTGAACTTTGCGACCTTTTGCCACATTTCAGGCTTCAAACGTAAAGATATAAAACTGTATTTTTTTGTGAAGAATCAGCAACAAGTGGGACACAATCATGAAGTGGAACGACATTTATTGGATATTTCAAACTTTTTTAACAAATCAAAAACTGAAAAATTGGGTGTGCAAAATTATTCAGCCCCCTTAACTTAATACTTTGTAGCGCCACCTTTTGCTGCGATTACAGCTGTAAGTCGCTTGGGGTATGTCTCTATCAGTTTTGCACATCGAGAGACTGAATTTTTTTCCCATTCCTCCTTGCAAAACAGCTAGAGCTCAGTGAGGTTGGATGGAGAGCATTTGTGAACAGCAGTTTTCAGTTCTTTCCACAGATTCTCGATTGGATTCAGGTCTGGACTTTGACTTGGCCATTCTAACACCTGGATATGTTTATTTTTAAACCATTCCATTGTAGATTTTGCTTTATGTTTTGGATCATTGTCTTGTTGGAAGACAAATCTCCGTCCCAGTCTCAGGTCTTTTGCAGACTCCATCAGGTTTTCTTCCAGAATGGTCCTGTATTTGGCTCCATCCATCTTCCCATCAATTTTAACCATCTTCCCTGTCCCTGCTGAAGAAAAGCAGGCCCAAACCATGATGCTGCCACCACCATGTTTGACAGTGGGGATGGTGTGTTCATGGTGATGAGCTGTGGTGCTTTTACGTCAAACATAACGTTTTGCATTGTTGCCAAAAAGTTCAATTTTGGTTTCATCTGACCAGAGCACCTTCTTCCACATGTTTGGTGTGTCTCCCAGGTGGCTTGTGGCAAACTTTAAACAACACTTTTTATGGATATCTTTAAGAAATGGCTTTCTTCTTGCCACTCTTCCATAAAGGCCAGATTTGTGCAATATACGACTGATTGTTGTCCTATGGACAGAGTCTCCCACCTCAGCTGTAGATCTCTGCAGTTCATCCAGAGTGATCATGGGCCTCTTGGCTGCATCTCTGATCAGTCTTCTCCTTGTATGAGCTGAAAGTTTAGAGGGACGGCCAGGTCTTGGTAGATTTGCAGTGGTCTGATACTCCTTCCATTTCAATATTATCGCTTGCACAGTGCTCCTTGGGATGTTTAAAGCTTGGGAAATCTTTTTGTATCCAAATCCGGCTTTAAACTTCTTCACAACAGTATCTCGGACCTGCCAGGTGTGTTCCTTGTTCTTCATGATGCTCTCTGCGCTTTTAACGGACCTCTGAGACTATCACAGTGCAGGTGCATTTATACGGAGACTTGATTACACACAGGTGGATTGTATTTATCATCATTAGTCATTTAGGTCAACATTGGTTCATTCAGAGATCCTCACTGAACTTCTGGAGAGAGTTTGCTGCACTGAAAGTAAAGGGGCTGAATAATTTTGCACGCCCAATTTTTCAGTTTTTGATTTGTTAATAAAAAAGTTTGAAATATCCAATAAATGTCGTTCCACTTCATGATTGTGTCCCACTTGTTGTTGATTCTTCATAAAAAAAATACAGTTTTATATCTTAATGTTTGAAGCCTGAAATGTGGCAAAAGGTCGCAAAGTTCAAGGGGGCCGAATACTTTCGCAAGGCACTGTGTGTATATATAGATACATGTATGTATGTATGTATGTATGTATGTATGTGTGTGTGTGTGTGTGTGTGTGTGTGTGTTTGTGTGTGTGTGTGTGTGTGTGTGTGTGTGTGTGTGTGTGTGTGTGTGTGTGTGTGTGTGTGTGTTTGTGTGTGTATATATATATACACATATGTGTGTGTGTGTGTGATATATATATATATATTATACACACACACCCACACGTGTGTATATATATATATATACACATACACATCTACAGTGGGGAGAACAAGTATTTGATACACTGCCAATTTTGCAGGTTTTCCTACTTACAAAGCATGTAGAGGTCTGTAATTTTTATCATAGGTACACTTCAACTGTGAGAGACGGAATCTAAAATAAAAATCCAGAAAATCAAATTGTATGATTTTTAAGTAATTCATTTGCATTTTATTGCATGACATAAGTATTTGATCACCTACCAACCAGTAAGAATTCCGGCTCTCACAGACCTATTAGTTTTTCTTTAAGAAGCCCTCCTGTTCTCCACTCATTACCTGTATTAACTGCACCTGTTTGAACTCGTTACCTACATAAAAGACACCTGTCCACACACTCAATCAAACAGACTCCAACCTCTCCACAATGGCCAAGACCAGACAGCTGTGTAAGGACATCAGGGATAAAATTGTAGACCTACACAAGGCTGGGATGGGCTACAGGACAATAGGCAAGCAGCTTGGTGAGAAGGCAACAACAGTTGGCCCAATTATTAGAAAATGGATGAAGTTCAAGATGACGGTCAATCACCCTCGGTCTGGGGCTCCATGCAAGATCTCACCTCGTGGGGCATCAATGATCATGAGGAAGGTGAGGGATCAGCCCAGAACTACACGGCAGGACCTAGTCAATGACCTGAAGAGAGCTGGGACCACAGTCTCAAAGAAAATCATTAGTAACACACTACGCCGTCATGGATTAAAATCCTGCAGCGCACGCAAGGTCCCCCTGCTCAAGCCAGTGCATGTCCAGGCCCGTCTGAAGTTTGCCAATGACCATCTGGATGATCCAGAGGAGGAATGGGAGAAGGTTATGTGGTCTGATGAGACAAAAATAGAGCTTTTTGGTCTAAACTCCACTCACTGTGTTTGGAGGAAGAAAAAGGATGTGTACAACCCCAAGAACACCATCCCAACCGGGAAGCATGGAGGTGGAAACATAATTATTTGGGGATGCTTTTCTGCAAAGGGGACAGGATGACTGCACCGTATTGAGTGGAGGATGGATGGGGCCATGTATCGCGAGATCTTGGCCAACAACCTCCTTCCCTCAGTAAGAGCATTGAAGATGGGTCGTGGCTGGGTCTTCCAGACCTTAACTCTAACCCCTTGCCTCGAGCCTGTTAGACAGCTAGCTAACGTTAGCATTAGTCACATAGCTAATGTTGGCCACTACAAATTTGAATTCGTAACATATCATACCATTTGCGAATTTGCAAACAGTGGCATAACATTTGATTAACACTTGATTTACATCATTAATATTCGGTCTGGTTGGCTGGTAGCTTATACGCGCTTCATCATTTATTTCCTTATAGAATCATAGCTGGAAGGGTGCTGCAGCACCTCTGATAAATTTGTAAAAAATTATAGGATTACTGCTGCCTGTTCAGAAAGAAATTAAATAATTCAGTATAATCTACAACACATGAGTAAACCACTAATTTAGCCACAGAGGATCAATGGCTTCTTTAAAAATATTGTCTAGCTGTGGGTTGTGTAGCCCAATAACAAGGCATAGCTTACAATTGGTAACACCTGGCAAATCTGTCAGTGAACAGCATGCAGACAAAACAGGCCATTTGCAATATTTCAAATACAATCGCAGGAAAACACAGATTCAAGATTAGGTCATTTTTATTGATCTCAGTTTTTATTGATCTCAAAGTAGCCTGTATTTTGATAATTTATGCGTTATTTAAAAATATTCTCCCAAAGTCTCCAGTCATGTAGAATTGCATGAAATTTGTTTGTAAAAGGGCAAAAAACATCAGACCCTAGGCTACTAAAAATGGTCCCATGTGTGCAACTTCTGTAAGTGCCTATATTATACTGTTCTATGCCACTAAACAAATGTGATTATATGCATGCAATGTTTTATTAAAGCTTTTTTGTCTTAATCTCATGTGTTCCGGTACCTAAGAGCTCCCAATGTCACCTCTCACTCACTTTTGGTTGGCATCTCCCAATTTACAAATGAAGCACTGAACACAGATATACAGTAGTCTAGACCCCTCAAACTCAACTCTGGACCTCATAGCCAGTTCCATTGCGTTTTTTTCATTGTTCCTCTCTAATCAGGGACTTATTTAGACGTGGGATCAATTAATTATCAGGTAGAACAGAAAAAAAGCAGGCTCCAGACCTCGTAGGGTAGGAGTTGAATACCACTAGACTCTAGCTAACCGCCATAATATGAAAATATCCACACAAGCCACTAGCCAGCCATATATCTTGAGTTGGAAGATTATGAATGTTAGGCTATATTATGAAGTTATTATTAAAGAGCATTTTAAAATGAACCACAATCAGTAAAAAAAAATACACAGTATATATTGAGCTAGCTAACTAGTAGATTTACATCAATAATCAACATTAAATTATCAGCTGATAGCCTACCCTCTTTTCCCGATGTCAAGCATGTCTTTAGGGGCATTTTCATTTTGAGCACCTGCTCCTTGATAGGTCTGTGCAAAGCCCTGGTTGGCACTAAGGTGAACTTTGCCCCTGTAGTTTCAGAGGCAGATAAGGAAAAACACAAAGTAAACACTCTCACACTCTGTGAAGCTCACGTATATACCCCAAGGAAGTGTACTGTGCCTTGCGAAAGTATTCGGCCCCCTTGAACTTTGCGACCTTTTGCCACATTTCAGGCTTCAAACATAAAGATATAAAACTGTATTTTTTTGTGAAGAATCAACAACAAGTGGGACACAATCATGAAGTGGAACGACATTTATTGGATATTTCAAACTTTTTTAACAAATCAAAAACTGAAAAATTGGGCGTGCAAAATTATTCAGCCCCCTTAAGTTAATACTTTGTAGCGCCACCTTTTGCTGCGATTACAGCTGTAAGTCACTTGGGGTATGTCTCTATCAGTTTTACACATCGAGAGACTGAAATTTTTTCGCAAGGCACTGTATGTCTGCACAAGCTTTTGTAGCCTACTCCCATATTATATGTACTGTAGCCAACTCTTCCATGGTTGTCAACCCTTACGTATGTTAAAAATAGAAGAGATGGCAACAGCACACACATGGGTCTGAGTTAATTATTATGCACTTATGAACCTGTCTTTTCATTTCAAGATACAATATTTCAATTATTTAGAAGATACTCTCATTGGGATCTAATGAAAAGAAAGTGTGCAGTGGCTCAATGACAAACGACCAAACAGACTGCTGATATGTTAAGTAGGTTAATGAAGAACAGAAATACCCGCCCGCACTAAACAATACCAGACAAAAACAGATTGTGCTTATTACAAGATAAATAAACCAAATCACGTGATGCCAATTTACGCAAATCAATTTCCATTCCAAATTGATATTTGCCGCATTAAAAGTTTACGGCGGTGATCATGACGTGTGCATTTATTTTTCAAATGGTTAAATAATTAGGGCGATTGAATAGGTCCACAGCTGGATATTCAAAACCTGTCTCCTATTTACATGTGGGGAGTTTGTCATTCCAGCTGGGAATAGAAGAAGATACTCTCGCTAATTAGGAAAAGCTGCTTATTCAGTTATTCTCTTGAACAGTCCAATCACTAGCCTATGAAAGCAACAGAGGGAGTATTATGTTTATAACAAAAACATACTGTATTCTGCATTAAAATCCCATTCAATATGAGCTGGAGCAGCTCTCAAACAAGTGCGTCCATTAATGGAGTGTGCCGATGGTTGGACTCCTCAGCTGAGCTAACTTTGTAATTGAATGTTAGCGAGAGCTCCTTGGAGTCTTCTGCTAGATTACGCCCTCATTTGCCAAGCTCGGGACTTAGATTCAATTCATCAAAATTGCCTATAAGAGGGGAATCAGTTTTAAATGTTTTTGTGTGCGTGCGCGCGTGTGTGTGTGTGTGTGCTGATTCATGTAAAATATGTTCAAGCAATTGCATAATGGGGATAATAACCATGTAGCTTTTATTTATCACAGAAAGGGAGATGTATAATCATTATGACTGAAAACACTATATACTGTATGTGTTTAAGTTCTATCTATCCAGATGTAATGTACAGTGCATTCGGAAAGTATTCAGACCTCTTGACTTTTTACACATTTTGTTACGTTACTGCCTTATTCTAAAATGTAATAAATTGTTTTTTTCCCTCATCAATCTACACACAATAGCCCACAATGACTAAGCAAAAGCAGGTTTGTAGAAACTATTGCAAATGTATTAAAAATTAAAAACGATATCACATTTACATAAGTATTCAGACCCTTTACTCAGTACTTTCTTGAAGCACCTTGGGCAGCGATTACAGCCTCGATTCTTCTTGGGTATGACTAGGGCTGTGGTGGTCACAAAATTTTGTCAACTGGTGATTGTCAGGCAAATTAACGGTAGTTGACCGTTAATTAACATAAACACATTTCCACATTTAATTAAAAAAATAATAAATCCATGTTATATAGACTACACCTTCACAATAAATCAATTTATTTAAGACAGTTCTGAAGAAGCTGGATATGAAGAAAATGTAGTCTATTTAAGAAGAAAATAATGACTTACTCTGAGTTGTCCTGATGTGGCTGTGCCAAATGGCTATGGGCTATACTAGTTAATTTAGCAGACAAGATTTTATTATTTTGTTGTATGAAGAATACAATTGCTCAAAGCTGAATAAAATATTATTTTCTTCAAACAATTTGAGGGAGTGTGCACGTGTTGAGCGTTTAACAAAGAAATAAGGATTCCTCTATGCTTAATTTAGAGTTATTAGTGTAACTTCAGTTGTTCTATAAAAGCTGGGCTTTACGTTTTGATTTTTAATACATTGTAAGGCTGCATGACGAGACTAGTGATGATTTCAAAAAAGTCGCTTGAAAGGCATGAGTTCTGCTTAGTTTTTTTGCGCAGGCTGTACGCACTCCAAAAGTCTCATTTACAATTTGACAAGCACTTGATAATGCCTCGATTTTCACGGCCACATCCCCTTTGTGGCCGTAATGCACCCTTTAAAAAAATCCATGCCTTTTGCGGCCTAGAGTGCTGCGTTGTGCCCTTCTCCCCGAGTGTGTGCTGCTCAATGCGAAGCGTCTCTCACTCACACGGCTCTCCGTCACATGATGGGGTCTTTCTCACAGGCTACAAGTTAAGGCCGACATCGCATCCTTATCCAATTCCGAGGTGCATATTGATGATATTGACGATATTGGATGAACTGTCCACATTTACTTTTCATCAGCCAACAAGATGAGTAGGCCTAACAAACAGCAAAAGCACTAGCCTATGTCAATCTACTATCCCCCATAGTACAAAAGTCGACCTATTCTGTTTTAGAAATAAATATTCCAAACCGTCTGTGACAGTTGTGGCATGTGATAAGATCCCAATTAATACAACCACTAGCATAAAAAATGTGCCAATGTGGCTGATGCAACAGATCAGAATGTTTAGCTTAAAGTGTTGATAAACTATTAGGCTATTTCTTCACATTTATGAGTGCAGCTATGCACGCATGGTAATAGGCTATAAGTGCAAATGTTCCATAAGTGGAAAAAAACATTATCAAAAGTGAGCACAAATGCAATCATGCATGTAATGCTTTTATTATAATGGTGGTGCATTTCTATGGTGAAAAGGATCTTCCCCAAACTTGAAACTCATCCGGTGCTTATACAGTATATGCCAGTTAGGCATATAGCGATTTTCAGGTCTCTCCAGAGATGTTCAATCGGGTTCAAGTCCAGGCTCTGCCTGGGTCACTCAAGGACATTCAGAGATTTGTCCCAAAGCCACTCCTGCATTGTCTTGGCTGTGTACTTAGGGTTGTTGTTCTGTTGGAAGGTGAACCTTAGCCCCAGTCTGAGGTCATGAGTGCTCTGGAGCAGGTTTTCATCAAGGATCTCTCTGTACTTTGCTCTATTCATCTTTCCCTCGATCCTGACTAGTCTCCCAGTCTCTGCCACTGAAAAACATCCCCACAGCATGTTGCTGCCACCACCATGCTTCACCATAGGGATGGTGTCAGGTTTCCTCCAGATGTGACACTTGGCATTCAGGCCAAAGAGTTCAGTCTTAGTTTCATCAGACCAGAGACTCTTGTTTTGTTTCTCATGGTCTTAGTCTTTAGGGGCCTTTTAGCAAACTCCAAGCGGTTTATGTCTGTCCTCGGTTGCAACACTGAAAGCAACGTCCGCATAAGAACTGTTAGTCTGGAGGTTCATGAAATGGCTGAGCAACTGCACACAAGCCTAAGATCACCATGCACAATGCCAAGCATCGGCTGGATTGATGAATCACGTTTCACCATCTGGCAGTCTGACGGACGAATGTGGGTTTTGTGGATGCCAGGAGAACGCTACCTGCCCCAATGCATAATGCCAACTGTGAAATTTGGTGGAGGCGGAATAATGGTCTGGGGTTGTTTTTCATGGTTTGGGCTAGGCCCCTTAGTTCCAGTGAAGTGAAATCTTAATTACATTCTAGACGCTTTGTGGCAACAGTTTGGGGAAGGCCCTTTCCTGTTGCAGCATGACAATACATCTGTACCCGTCAAAGAGAAACAGTGAGTGTTAGCTAGTGCCATTGATGAACACAATAAGAGAATGATAGTTAGTGCATTTGAGAATGCTTTAGGCATCTTAGCCTTTTTTAACTTCGTCACAAAGTAATGCATGTTCAACAACAAATTATTTATTTTAAATCAATTTTGATGATGCTATTCAAACTTGGCCAAGAGCAATCACAGACTTGATAATACATTTGTAATTTTTATAGGGTGCCTTTGCCATGGCCCAATGTTTAATTTCTTTATTGGGGAGAACAAAGAAGCACAGAATGCTTGCTCTTTCAAAATGGGCTTTCAAATGCACAATTTATGTTTATGTGCATTCAAAAAAACTTTTTTTTTTTATCCTTTCAGGGCACAAGCGATTGCTCGTAACTTAATTTAAACAGTGGAGATGGGGCCTTTGGAGGTTTCTGCTTTGTTTCATATTGAAGCACAGAGACAACTGAATGCCAGATTTAACAAAATCACACATGCAATACACCAAATTAAAGCTACAGTTGTTGTTAATCCAGCCAATGTGTCAGATTTCAAAAAGGCTTTACGGCGAAAGAAAACCATGCAATTATCTGATGATAGCACCCCACCAAACAAACACATGACATTCATATTTCAACCCGCCGGGCGTGACACAAAACTCAGAAATAACAATATAATTCATGCCTTACCTTTGAAGATCTTCTTTTGTTGGCACTCAAATGTCCCATAAACATCACAAACGGTCCTTTTGTTTGATAAATTCTGTCATTATATCCAAAATTTCCATTTATTTGGCGCGTTTGATCCAGAAGAACACCGGTTCCAACTCACGCAACATGACAACCAAATATCTAGGTTACCTGTAAACTTGTTCCAAACATTTCAAACAACTTTCCTTATACAACTTTTAGGTCTTTTTTTACGTAAATAATAGATCAAATTTAAGACGGGTTAAACTGTGTTCAATACAAAGTGGAGCGTGCTTTCAGGTCTTGCGCCTCTAACAAACAGTACACTTCACTCGACCCTCGTTCTGAACTGCCCTACTTCTTCATTACACAAAGGAAAAACATCAACCAATTTCTAAAGACTGTTGACATCTAGTGGAAGCGATAGAAACTGCAAGCAAGTGCCTTAGATCCCCATAGAAAACCCATTGAAAAGAGAGTGACCTCAAAAATGTTTTTCCTGGATGGTTTGTCCTCTGGGTTTTGCCTGCCAAATAAGTTATGTTATACTCACAGACATCATTAAAACAGTTTTAGAAACTTCAGAGTGTTCTCTATCAACATCTACTAATAATACGCATAACCTAGCTTCTGGGCCTGAGTAGCAGGCAGTTTACTTTGGGCACGCTTTTCATCTGGATGTGAAAATACCGCTCACTAGCCTTAAGAAGTTAAAAGTAGACGCCCTTTGCCTTGATGCACTCTTGGCATTCTCTCAACCAGCTTCATGAGGTAGTCACCTGGAATGCATTTCAATAAACAGGTGTGCCTTGTTAAAAGTTAATTTGTGGAATTGCTTTCCTTGATGCATTTGAGCCAATCAGTTGTGTTGTGACAAGTTAAGGGTGGTATACAGAAGATAGCCCTATTTGGTAAAAGACCAAGTCCATATTATGGCAAGACCAGCTCAAATAAGCAAAGAGAAACGAGATTACTTAAAGACATAAAGGTCAATCAACCTGGAAAATGTCAAAAACTTTGAAAGTTTCTTTAAGTGCAGTCACAAAAACCATCAAGCGCTATGATGAAACTGGCTCTCATGAGGACCACCACAGCAAAGGAAGACCCAGAGTTACCTCTACTGCAGAGGATAAGTTAATTAGAGTTACCAGTCTCAGATTACAGCCCTTCATGGTCAAATTGCTACAAAGAAACCACCATTAAAGGGCAAGCAACACGAGCAATGGACATTTTGAACAGTGGAAAATCTGTCCTTTGGTCTGATGAGTTCCAATTTGAGATTTTTGGTTCCAACCGCCATGACTTTGTGAGACGCAGAGTAGGTGAACGGATAATCTCTGCATGTATGCTTCCCACTGTGAAGCATGGAGGAGGAGGTGTGAGGGTGCTTTGCTGGTGACACTGTGATTTATTTAGAATTCAAGGCAAACTTAACCAGCATGGCTACCACAGCATTCTTCAGCGATACTCCATCCCATCTGGTTTGCGGTTAGTGGGACTATCAATTGTTCTTCAACAGGACAATGACCCAACATACCTCCAGGCTGTATAAAGGCTATTTGAAAAAGGAGAGTGATGGAGTGCTGCATCAGATGACCTGGCCTCCACAATCAACCTAATTGAGATGGTTTGGGATGAGTTGGACTTCAGAGTGAAGGAAAAGCAGCCAACAAGTTCTCAGCATATGGGGCAACTATATACAGTGCCTTGCGAAAGTATTCGGCCCCCTTGAACTTTGCGACCTTTTGCCACATTTCAGGCTTCAAACGTAAAGATATAAAACTGTATTTTTTTGTGAAGAATCAGCAACAAGTGGGACACAATCATGAAGTGGAACGACATTTATTGGATATTTCAAACTTTTTTAACAAATCAAAAACTGAAAAATTGGGTGTGCAAAATTATTCAGCCCCCTTAACTTAATACTTTGTAGCGCCACCTTTTGCTGCGATTACAGCTGTAAGTCGCTTGGGGTATGTCTCTATCAGTTTTGCACATCGAGAGACTGAATTTTTTTCCCATTCCTCCTTGCAAAACAGCTAGAGCTCAGTGAGGTTGGATGGAGAGCATTTGTGAACAGCAGTTTTCAGTTCTTTCCACAGATTCTCGATTGGATTCAGGTCTGGACTTTGACTTGGCCATTCTAACACCTGGATATGTTTATTTTTAAACCATTCCATTGTAGATTTTGCTTTATGTTTTGGATCATTGTCTTGTTGGAAGACAAATCTCCGTCCCAGTCTCAGGTCTTTTGCAGACTCCATCAGGTTTTCTTCCAGAATGGTCCTGTATTTGGCTCCATCCATCTTCCCATCAATTTTAACCATCTTCCCTGTCCCTGCTGAAGAAAAGCAGGCCCAAACCATGATGCTGCCACCACCATGTTTGACAGTGGGGATGGTGTGTTCATGGTGATGAGCTGTGGTGCTTTTACGTCAAACATAACGTTTTGCATTGTTGCCAAAAAGTTCAATTTTGGTTTCATCTGACCAGAGCACCTTCTTCCACATGTTTGGTGTGTCTCCCAGGTGGCTTGTGGCAAACTTTAAACAACACTTTTTATGGATATCTTTAAGAAATGGCTTTCTTCTTGCCACTCTTCCATAAAGGCCAGATTTGTGCAATATACGACTGATTGTTGTCCTATGGACAGAGTCTCCCACCTCAGCTGTAGATCTCTGCAGTTCATCCAGAGTGATCATGGGCCTCTTGGCTGCATCTCTGATCAGTCTTCTCCTTGTATGAGCTGAAAGTTTAGAGGGACGGCCAGGTCTTGGTAGATTTGCAGTGGTCTGATACTCCTTCCATTTCAATATTATCGCTTGCACAGTGCTCCTTGGGATGTTTAAAGCTTGGGAAATCTTTTTGTATCCAAATCCGGCTTTAAACTTCTTCACAACAGTATCTCGGACCTGCCAGGTGTGTTCCTTGTTCTTCATGATGCTCTCTGCGCTTTTAACGGACCTCTGAGACTATCACAGTGCAGGTGCATTTATACGGAGACTTGATTACACACAGGTGGATTGTATTTATCATCATTAGTCATTTAGGTCAACATTGGTTCATTCAGAGATCCTCACTGAACTTCTGGAGAGAGTTTGCTGCACTGAAAGTAAAGGGGCTGAATAATTTTGCACGCCCAATTTTTCAGTTTTTGATTTGTTAATAAAAAAGTTTGAAATATCCAATAAATGTCGTTCCACTTCATGATTGTGTCCCACTTGTTGTTGATTCTTCATAAAAAAAATACAGTTTTATATCTTAATGTTTGAAGCCTGAAATGTGGCAAAAGGTCGCAAAGTTCAAGGGGGCCGAATACTTTCGCAAGGCACTGTGTGTATATATAGATACATGTATGTATGTATGTATGTATGTATGTGTGTGTGTGTGTGTGTGTGTGTGTGTGTGTGTGTGTGTGTGTGTGTGTGTGTGTGTGTGTGTGTGTGTGTGTGTGTGTGTGTGTGTGTGTGTGTTTGTGTGTGTATATATATATACACATATGTGTGTGTGTGTGTGATATATATATATATATTATACACACACACCCACACGTGTGTATATATATATATATACACATACACATCTACAGTGGGGAGAACAAGTATTTGATACACTGCCAATTTTGCAGGTTTTCCTACTTACAAAGCATGTAGAGGTCTGTAATTTTTATCATAGGTACACTTCAACTGTGAGAGACGGAATCTAAAATAAAAATCCAGAAAATCAAATTGTATGATTTTTAAGTAATTCATTTGCATTTTATTGCATGACATAAGTATTTGATCACCTACCAACCAGTAAGAATTCCGGCTCTCACAGACCTATTAGTTTTTCTTTAAGAAGCCCTCCTGTTCTCCACTCATTACCTGTATTAACTGCACCTGTTTGAACTCGTTACCTACATAAAAGACACCTGTCCACACACTCAATCAAACAGACTCCAACCTCTCCACAATGGCCAAGACCAGACAGCTGTGTAAGGACATCAGGGATAAAATTGTAGACCTACACAAGGCTGGGATGGGCTACAGGACAATAGGCAAGCAGCTTGGTGAGAAGGCAACAACAGTTGGCCCAATTATTAGAAAATGGATGAAGTTCAAGATGACGGTCAATCACCCTCGGTCTGGGGCTCCATGCAAGATCTCACCTCGTGGGGCATCAATGATCATGAGGAAGGTGAGGGATCAGCCCAGAACTACACGGCAGGACCTAGTCAATGACCTGAAGAGAGCTGGGACCACAGTCTCAAAGAAAATCATTAGTAACACACTACGCCGTCATGGATTAAAATCCTGCAGCGCACGCAAGGTCCCCCTGCTCAAGCCAGTGCATGTCCAGGCCCGTCTGAAGTTTGCCAATGACCATCTGGATGATCCAGAGGAGGAATGGGAGAAGGTTATGTGGTCTGATGAGACAAAAATAGAGCTTTTTGGTCTAAACTCCACTCACTGTGTTTGGAGGAAGAAAAAGGATGTGTACAACCCCAAGAACACCATCCCAACCGGGAAGCATGGAGGTGGAAACATAATTATTTGGGGATGCTTTTCTGCAAAGGGGACAGGATGACTGCACCGTATTGAGTGGAGGATGGATGGGGCCATGTATCGCGAGATCTTGGCCAACAACCTCCTTCCCTCAGTAAGAGCATTGAAGATGGGTCGTGGCTGGGTCTTCCAGACCTTAACTCTAACCCCTTGCCTCGAGCCTGTTAGACAGCTAGCTAACGTTAGCATTAGTCACATAGCTAATGTTGGCCACTACAAATTTGAATTCGTAACATATCATACCATTTGCGAATTTGCAAACAGTGGCATAACATTTGATTAACACTTGATTTACATCATTAATATTCGGTCTGGTTGGCTGGTAGCTTATACGCGCTTCATCATTTATTTCCTTATAGAATCATAGCTGGAAGGGTGCTGCAGCACCTCTGATAAATTTGTAAAAAATTATAGGATTACTGCTGCCTGTTCAGAAAGAAATTAAATAATTCAGTATAATCTACAACACATGAGTAAACCACTAATTTAGCCACAGAGGATCAATGGCTTCTTTAAAAATATTGTCTAGCTGTGGGTTGTGTAGCCCAATAACAAGGCATAGCTTACAATTGGTAACACCTGGCAAATCTGTCAGTGAACAGCATGCAGACAAAACAGGCCATTTGCAATATTTCAAATACAATCGCAGGAAAACACAGATTCAAGATTAGGTCATTTTTATTGATCTCAGTTTTTATTGATCTCAAAGTAGCCTGTATTTTGATAATTTATGCGTTATTTAAAAATATTCTCCCAAAGTCTCCAGTCATGTAGAATTGCATGAAATTTGTTTGTAAAAGGGCAAAAAACATCAGACCCTAGGCTACTAAAAATGGTCCCATGTGTGCAACTTCTGTAAGTGCCTATATTATACTGTTCTATGCCACTAAACAAATGTGATTATATGCATGCAATGTTTTATTAAAGCTTTTTTGTCTTAATCTCATGTGTTCCGGTACCTAAGAGCTCCCAATGTCACCTCTCACTCACTTTTGGTTGGCATCTCCCAATTTACAAATGAAGCACTGAACACAGATATACAGTAGTCTAGACCCCTCAAACTCAACTCTGGACCTCATAGCCAGTTCCATTGCGTTTTTTTCATTGTTCCTCTCTAATCAGGGACTTATTTAGACGTGGGATCAATTAATTATCAGGTAGAACAGAAAAAAAGCAGGCTCCAGACCTCGTAGGGTAGGAGTTGAATACCACTAGACTCTAGCTAACCGCCATAATATGAAAATATCCACACAAGCCACTAGCCAGCCATATATCTTGAGTTGGAAGATTATGAATGTTAGGCTATATTATGAAGTTATTATTAAAGAGCATTTTAAAATGAACCACAATCAGTAAAAAAAAATACACAGTATATATTGAGCTAGCTAACTAGTAGATTTACATCAATAATCAACATTAAATTATCAGCTGATAGCCTACCCTCTTTTCCCGATGTCAAGCATGTCTTTAGGGGCATTTTCATTTTGAGCACCTGCTCCTTGATAGGTCTGTGCAAAGCCCTGGTTGGCACTAAGGTGAACTTTGCCCCTGTAGTTTCAGAGGCAGATAAGGAAAAACACAAAGTAAACACTCTCACACTCTGTGAAGCTCACGTATATACCCCAAGGAAGTGTACTGTGCCTTGCGAAAGTATTCGGCCCCCTTGAACTTTGCGACCTTTTGCCACATTTCAGGCTTCAAACATAAAGATATAAAACTGTATTTTTTTGTGAAGAATCAACAACAAGTGGGACACAATCATGAAGTGGAACGACATTTATTGGATATTTCAAACTTTTTTAACAAATCAAAAACTGAAAAATTGGGCGTGCAAAATTATTCAGCCCCCTTAAGTTAATACTTTGTAGCGCCACCTTTTGCTGCGATTACAGCTGTAAGTCACTTGGGGTATGTCTCTATCAGTTTTACACATCGAGAGACTGAAATTTTTTCGCAAGGCACTGTATGTCTGCACAAGCTTTTGTAGCCTACTCCCATATTATATGTACTGTAGCCAACTCTTCCATGGTTGTCAACCCTTACGTATGTTAAAAATAGAAGAGATGGCAACAGCACACACATGGGTCTGAGTTAATTATTATGCACTTATGAACCTGTCTTTTCATTTCAAGATACAATATTTCAATTATTTAGAAGATACTCTCATTGGGATCTAATGAAAAGAAAGTGTGCAGTGGCTCAATGACAAACGACCAAACAGACTGCTGATATGTTAAGTAGGTTAATGAAGAACAGAAATACCCGCCCGCACTAAACAATACCAGACAAAAACAGATTGTGCTTATTACAAGATAAATAAACCAAATCACGTGATGCCAATTTACGCAAATCAATTTCCATTCCAAATTGATATTTGCCGCATTAAAAGTTTACGGCGGTGATCATGACGTGTGCATTTATTTTTCAAATGGTTAAATAATTAGGGCGATTGAATAGGTCCACAGCTGGATATTCAAAACCTGTCTCCTATTTACATGTGGGGAGTTTGTCATTCCAGCTGGGAATAGAAGAAGATACTCTCGCTAATTAGGAAAAGCTGCTTATTCAGTTATTCTCTTGAACAGTCCAATCACTAGCCTATGAAAGCAACAGAGGGAGTATTATGTTTATAACAAAAACATACTGTATTCTGCATTAAAATCCCATTCAATATGAGCTGGAGCAGCTCTCAAACAAGTGCGTCCATTAATGGAGTGTGCCGATGGTTGGACTCCTCAGCTGAGCTAACTTTGTAATTGAATGTTAGCGAGAGCTCCTTGGAGTCTTCTGCTAGATTACGCCCTCATTTGCCAAGCTCGGGACTTAGATTCAATTCATCAAAATTGCCTATAAGAGGGGAATCAGTTTTAAATGTTTTTGTGTGCGTGCGCGTGTGTGTGTGTGTGTGTGTGTGTGTGTGCTGATTCATGTAAAATATGTTCAAGCAATTGCATAATGGGGATAATAACCATGTAGCTTTTATTTATCACAGAAAGGGAGATGTATAATCATTATGACTGAAAACACTATATACTGTATGTGTTTAAGTTCTATCTATCCAGATGTAATGTACAGTGCATTCGGAAAGTATTCAGACCTCTTGACTTTTTACACATTTTGTTACGTTACTGCCTTATTCTAAAATGTAATAAATTGTTTTTTTCCCTCATCAATCTACACACAATAGCCCACAATGACTAAGCAAAAGCAGGTTTGTAGAAACTATTGCAAATGTATTAAAAATTAAAAACGATATCAAATTTACATAAGTATTCAGACCCTTTACTCAGTACTTTCTTGAAGCACCTTGGGCAGCGATTACAGCCTCGATTCTTCTTGGGTATGACTAGGGCTGTGGTGGTCACAAAATTTTGTCAACTGGTGATTGTCAGGCAAATTAACGGTAGTTGACCGTTAATTAACATAAACACATTTCCACATTTAATTAAAAAGGATAATAAATCCATGTTATATAGACTACACCTTCACAATAAATCAATTTATTTAAGACAGTTCTGAAGAAGCTGGATATGAAGAAAATGTAGTCTATTTAAGAAGAAAATAATGACTTACTCTGAGTTGTCCTGATGTGGCTGTGCCAAATGGCTATGGGCTATACTAGTTAATTTAGCAGACAAGATTTTATTATTTTGTTGTATGAAGAATACAATTGCTCAAAGCTGAATAAAATATTATTTTCTTCAAACAATTTGAGGGAGTGTGCACGTGTTGAGCGTTTAACAAAGAAATAAGGATTCCTATATGCTTAATTTAGAGTTATCAGTGTAACTTCAGTTGTTCTATAAAAGCTGGGCTTTACGTTTTGATTTTTAATACATTGTAAGGCTGCATGACGAGACTAGTGATGATTTCAAAAAAGTCGTTTGAAAGGCATGAGTTCTGCTTAGTTTTTTTGCGCAGGCTGTACGCACTCCAAAAGTCTCATTTACAATTTGACAAGCACTTGATAATGCCTCGATTTTCACGGCCACATCCCCTTTGTGGCCGTAATGCACCCTTTAAAAAAATCCATGCCTTTTGCGGCCTAGAGTGCTGCGTTGTGCCCTTCTCCCCGAGTGTGTGCTGCTCAATGCGAAGCGTCTCTCACTCACACGGCTCTCCGTCACATGATGGGGTCTTTCTCACAGGCTACAAGTTAAGACCGACATCGCATCCTTATCCAATTCCGAGGTGCATATTGATGATATTGACGATATTGGATGAACTGTCCACATTTACTTTTCATCAGCCAACAAGATGAGTAGGCCTAACAAACAGCAAAATCACTAGCCTATATCAATCTACTATCCGCCATAGTAAAAAAGTCAACCTATTCTGTTTTAGAAATAAATATTCCAAACCGTCTGTGACAGTTGTGGCATGTGATAAGATCCCAATTAATACAACCACTAGCATAAAAAATGTGCCAATGTGGCTGATGCAACAGATCAGAATGTTTAGCTTAAAGTGTTGATAAACTATTAGGCTATTTCTTCACATTTATGAGTGCAGCTATGCACGCATGGTAATAGGCTATAAGTGCAAATGTTCCATAAGTGGAAAAAAACATTATCAAAAGTGAGCACAAATGCAATCATGCATGTAATGCTTTTATTATAATGGTGGTGCATTTTTATGGTGAAAAGGATCTTCCCCAAACTTGAAACTCATCCGGTGCTTATACAGTATATGCCAGTTAGGCATATAGCGATTTTCAGGTCTCTCCATAGATGTTCAATCGGGTTCAAGTCCAGGCTCTGCCTGGGTCACTCAAGGACATTCAGAGATTTGTCCCAAAGCCACTCCTGCATTGTCTTGGCTGTGTACTTAGGGTTGTTGTTCTGTTGGAAGGTGAACCTTAGCCCCAGTCTGAGGTCATGAGTGCTCTGGAGCAGGTTTTCATCAAGGATCTCTCTGTACTTTGCTCTATTCATCTTTCCCTCGATCCTGACTAGTCTCCCAGTCTCTGCCACTGAAAAACATCCCCACAGCATGTTGCTGCCACCACCATGCTTCACCATAGGGATGGTGTCAGGTTTCCTCCAGATGTGACACTTGGCATTCAGGCCAAAGAGTTCAGTCTTAGTTTCATCAGACCAGAGAATCTTGTTTTGTTTCTCATGGTCTTAGTCTTTAGGGGCCTTTTAGCAAACTCCAAGCGGTTTTTGTGCCTTTTATTGAGGAGTGGCTTCTGTCTGGCCCCTCTACCATAAAGGCCTGATTGGTCTACGGAGCAATTCCTTGGTTTTTGCTCTGACATGCACTATCAACTGTGGGACCTTACATCGACAGGTATGTCTTTTTTACAAATCACGTCCAATCAATTGAATTTAGCACAGGTAAACTCCAATCAAGTTGTAGAAACATCTGAAGGATGGTCAATGGAAACAGGATGCACTTGAGCTCAATTTCGAGTCTGATGGAACCAAGATTGAAAATTTTTGGCCTGAATGTCAAGCGTTTCGTCTGGAGGAAACCTGGCACCATCCCTACGGTGAAGCATGGTGTTGGCAGCATCATGCTGTAGCGAAGGTTCACCTTTCAACAGGACAACGACCCTAAGCACACAGCCAAGACAACGCAGGACTGGCTTCGAGACAAGTCTCTGAATTTCCTTGAGTGGCCCAGCCAGAACCCGATCAAACAACTCTGAACTGTCTCCATCCACCCCGACAGAGCTTGAGAGGATCTGCAGAGAAGAATGGGAGAAACTGGGAGAAATACAGGTGTGCCAAGCTTGTAGCATCATACCCAAGAAAATTTGAGGCTGTAATTGCTGACAAAGTTGCAACAGAGTAAAGGTCTGACTACTTATATAAATGTGGTATTTAGTTTATTTTAAATTTTAAATTAGGAACCATTTCTAAAAAACAGTTTTTGCTTTTCCATTATAGGGTATTGCATGTAGATTGATGAAGGAAAAATACGATTGAATCAATTTTACAATAAAGCTGTAACGTAATAAAATGTGGACAAAGTCAAGGGGTCTGAATACTTTCTGAATGCACTGTATGTTAAATGTGTGTACAATGTACACAAAAAAGAAAGAGCTGTAAAAACAAAGGAATTTTTGTTCTCCGAATATGCAGTTAAAGCAATAACCAAATGTCATCCCTGCCACTGTTTTGATAAAAAGCTGGGGGATAGGGCTGGAGAAATGTAACCACCTCCAAATTCATAGACAGAGCTATGGATGAAAGAAATGACCACCAATGACCTCAAAATTATAGTATTAACCATGTTTTGACGATATAACGTGTTTGTAAACAATATTAATGTAAACAAACATTGGATTAAAATAAGCTTTTACTTTGGCTCTGATGGAGTACAACAGTTCAACTAAGCTTATGAGGCAAGTTATATTCTTCATGTATCATTGGACATATATCATTAATTTAGAAGTCCAAAAATGGATGTACTAGTCACAGATTGCCCCTTTACTAAAACATAAAATAGTAATTAAAGTATATCAGGATGAACTGGCCATTAATAAATGCCATTTAGCAGATGTTTTTATCCAAAACGACTTACTGTCATGCATGCATACATTTTCCATACGGGTGGTCCTGGGAATCAGGACTTTGCTTTGCAAGCGCCATGCTCTAGGACTTCACATGGGTTAGTTAAGAATGGTGTTCCACCTTATTAATTAGTGGTAGAGTTGCACATTTTTGGTAACTTTCCCAAAATTCCCCAGTTTTCCCGAAATACTGGTTGGAAAAGACCTGGAATTAAGAGGGAATAAGCAGGATTTTCAGGAATACTCCATCCAGGGTTGCTGGAAAAACAGAAAATGTTGGGAAAGTTACCGGAATTGTGCAACCCTAATAAGTGTACCCACATGTACAGTTGTGGCCAAAAGTTTTGAGAATGACACAAATATTAATTTTTGTCGAAGCCTGCTTCTTCAGTGTCTTTAGATATTTTTGTCAGATGTTACTATGGAATACTGAAGTATAATTACAAGCATTTCATACATGTCAAAGGCATTTATTGACAATTACATGAAGTTGATACAAAGAGTCAATATTTGCGGTGTTGACCCTTCTTTTTCAAGACTTTTGCAATCCGCCCTGGCATGCTGTCAATTAACTTCTGGGCCACATTGATGGCAGCTCATTCTTGCATAGTCAATGCTTGGAGTTTGTCAGAATTTGTGGGTTTTTGTTTGTCCACCTGCCTCTTGACGATTGACCACAAGTTCTCAATGGGATTAAGGTCTGGGGAGTATCCTGGCCATGGACCCAAAATATTGATGTTTTGTTCCCCGAGCCACTTAGTTATGACTTTTGCCTTATGGCAAGGTGCTCCATCATGCTGGAAAAGGCATTGTTCATCACCAAACTGTTCCTGGATGGTTGGGAGAAGTTGCTCTCGGAGGACGTGTTGGTACCATTCTTTATTCATGGCTGTGTTCTTAGGCAAAATTGTGAGTGAGCCCACTCCCTTGGCTGAGAAGCAACCCCACACATGAATGGTCTCAGGATGCTTTACTGTTGGCATGACACAGGACTGATGGTAGCGCTCACCTTGTCTTCTCCGGACAAGCTTTTTTCCGGATGACCCAAACAATCGGAAAGGGGATTCATCAGAACCTGATGTTTTTCCTGGAGAGAAGTCCTTCTTTGCTGCCCTTCTTGACATCAGGCCATCCTCCAAAAGTATTCGCCTCTCTGTGCGTGCAGATGCACTCACACCTGCCTGCAGATGCACTCACTCCTGCTCCTGAGCAAGCTCTGTACTGGTGGTGCCTCGATCCCGCAGCTGAATCAACTTTAGGAGACGTTCCTGGCGCTTGCTGGGCTTTCTTGGGCGCCCTGAAGCCTTCACAACAATTGAACCGCTCTCCTTGAAGTTCTTGATGATCCGATAAATGGTTGAAATGGTGCAATCTTACTGGCAGCAATATCCTTGCCTGTGAAGCCCTTTTTGTGCAAAGCAATGATGACGCACATGTTTCCTTGCAGGTAACCATGATTGACAGAGGAAGAACAAAGATTCCAAGCACCACCCTACTTTTGAAGCTTCCAGTCTGTTATTTGTACTCAATCAGCATGACAGAGCGATCTCCAGCCTTGTCCTCGTCAACACTCACACCTGTGTTAACGAGAGAATCTCTGACATGATGTCAGCTGGTCCTTTTGTGGCAGGGCTGAAATGCAGTGGAAATGTTGTTTGGGGATTTAGTTCATTTACATTGCAAAGAGGGACTTTGCAATTAATTGCAATTCATCTGATCACTCTTCATAACATTCTGGAGTATATGCAAATTGCCATCATATAAACTAAGGCAACAGACTTTGAAAATTAATATTTGTGTCATTCTCAAAACTTTTGGCCACGACTCAACAACCTACAACTCCATACTGTGTACTATATATTGTATTACGCTTTAGTTGGAATTTGTTGGCTTGCTAATTGAAACGCATCGTAACTGTCATGAATCCCTCCGGAACTTTAATTAACCACACCTGGCCCCTATTCCCACTGATTGTATTTGTGTATATGTGCCCTTTGGTTTCCATTGGGCTATTGATTATTGTTACAATGTCCGATGGTGCGTGAGAGTACCTGTGCTGTGTGTTTTGGCCTTTCGTGCCCTTGTGGATTGGGCAGATGATTACGGGTCTCGTCCCGTGAATTAATCATTGTGCACTTGTGTTATTTATTTGAGGTACTCCTCGCTCTTTTGTTTGGGGTTCTGCCCTGTGTTTTTGTTATGTGTTTGTTTGGTCTTCATCCCTGTGCCTTTACACGGAACACCGTAATTTGGGGTATAATTTAAAAAACTATTACGCATTCCTGCGTCTGTATCCTATTAGAACCACATGTTGCTTTAGTATGATAGAGAGTTTGACCCAATATTGGATTCAGGATATTATCTCACTGCAGAATATACAGAATGTCCACCAAAACTTGTTTAATTTGAAACTGCAATAAGCTTGGGAAATAAAATGTATTAAATTGTTTGTTTTTGTTTTTATTCACTTTAAATCGATGGTCATTATTCGAGATGTGCTATGCCCAGAAGGTTAGCACAGCGACTCCTGTGGCGGGCCAGGCGCAGTGCACGCTAACCAAGGTTGCCAGGTGCACGGTGTTTCCTCCGACACATTGGTGCGGCTGGCTTCCGGGTTGGATGGCGCTGTGTTAAGAAGCAGTGCAGCTTGGTTGGGTTGTGTATCGGAGGACGCATGACTTTCAACCTTCGTCTCTCCCGAGCCCGTACGGGAGTTGTAAGCAATGAGACAAGAGAGTTCAGTCTATGACTAGGGTGGCTGGAGTAGCTACTAAACAATTGGGAAGAAAAAGGGGTAAACATTTTAAAAAAGAAAAAAAGAAATGCAAGAACAAGGGATGCTTGTGCAATACAAACATCCTAATAGAGACCCATCTCCAGATGAAACAAGCCATAAAATGTTGTGTCCCTTGGACATCACAAAGACTCCAGGGTTTCTGGCTCTAGGCAAGTGTTTTTGGCACTATTTGAGTTTGTGGTGCTGTATTGTAACAGTTTTAATCCTAATTTGGTGTTAGCCAAAGTATTTTGCTATCCAGGTGGGAGTGTTTACTGTAGTTCAATGGCAATGCCAAAATTTGAGCAATTGAATGATACAGGAGAATTTAGACTATTCCAATATTTCGATATGATCATTTAACCGCTCGCTGTTAGACAGACAATATGCAGACAGTATACACTACTGGATTGTTGCTGCTCCAGCCGAACACAGCCAAGCGGAGAAAGTAAACCCAATGCTCATTCTCATTGCAGTCGCAGCGCAAGGTTCAATCTTTCAGCCCCACAATCACCATCACACACTGTTCCAGTGCACTGCACTATCCTCTTGCCTCGGGACATTCAGTGTGGGCCCAGTTATTACAAGGCTTTTCCAGGGTGACAGAAATAAAGAATTAAATAGGTATCCATCAACAAGGAGGGAGGACTGAGGAGGAGAGGGAGGGAGGGAGGGAGGACAGGGGAGGGAGGGAGGACTGAGGAGGAGAAGGGAGGGAGGACAGGGAAGGGAGGACGGACGAGTGGAGGGAGGACGGTGGATTGATGATATTCTGGCCCTTTCTGGAGCTCTCGTTGTAGTCATGACCTAGCTCAGCAGCCACCCGCCGCTTCGCCACGCTTCATGATAGATAGATGAATCAGGGGCTGCTGCCGGATAAGGAGGGATCCCTGGTATCTCACTCCACCACAGTAACTGACTGGCAATGTTTGTTCACTCGACCAGAGTTCCGTCCCAAATGGCACCCTTTACCTATTTAGTGCACTACTTTGGACCAGGGCCCATAGAGAATAGGGTGCCATTTGGGACGCTGACCAGGAACTAACGGTAGCTGCCCCGGATGCATTAATACAATTTAGATTGTTGGGAATCAACGCAGTAACCAAGAATGAAGTCTGTTTGGAAATTGCTTTGTACTAGAGCTACATGGAAGTGTATTGGTTTTTCAGGAGGTTTATTTGCATGTCTTGGTACTTAGACTGCTGTTGCCTTGATGCTGTAAAAAAGGGTATATTGTCTCTTGTAAGGGTGTTTGACAGCTTGATGATTTAAGACGGTACAATTCAGCAGATATAACAATGAATTCCTCTCCAATGAAGTAGAGACTAAGGGGACATTTCTGACCAGCATCCCATTGACAGCCCGACTAGCACAAATGTATAACTGACCCTGACCTTTACCCTCAGCTTAACCACACCCCTAACCATCAAATGTTATTTGTCACAAGCGCCGAAAATACAACAGTAGACCTTAGAGTGAAATTCTTACTTACATGCGCTTAACCAACAATACAGTTTTAAGAAAATACCTATAAAAAAAAGTAAGAGAGAAGAATAACAAATAATTCAAGAGCAGCAGTAAATAACAATAGTGGGGCTATATACAGGGGGTACCGGTGTCAAGGTAATTGAGGTAATATGTACATGTAGGTAGAATTATTAAAGTGACTATGCATAGATAATAACAGAGTAGTAGAAGAAGGGGGCGGGGGGAAATGCAAATAGTGTGGGTAGCAATTTGATTAGGTGTTCAGGAGTCTTATGGTTTGGGGGTAGAAGCTGTTGAGAAGCCTCTGACCTAGACTTGGCACTCCGGTACCGCTTGCCATGCGGTTGCAGAGAGATCAGTCTATGACTAGGGTGGCTGGAGTCTTTGACGATTTTTAGGACCTTAATCTGACACCGCCTGGTATAGAGGTCTTGGATGGCAGGAAGCTTTGCCCCGGTGATGTACTGGGCCGTACGCACTACCCTCTGTAGTGCCTTGTGGTCGGAGGCCGAGCAGGTGCCATACCAGGCAGTGATGCAACCCTTTAGGATGCTCTCGATGTTGCAGCTGTAGAACTTTTGAGGATCTGAGGACAAATGCCAAATCTTTTCAGTCTCCTGAGTAGGAAAAGGTTTTGTCGTGCCCTCTTCGACTGTCTTGGTGTGCTTGGACCATGTTATTTTGTTGGTGATGTGGACGCCAAGGAACTTGAAGCTGTCAACCTGCTCAACTACAGCCCCATTGATGAGAATGGGGGCGTGCTCGGTCCTCCTTTTCCTGTAGTCCACAATCATCTCCTTTGTCTTGATCATGTTGAGGGAGAGGTTCTTGTCCTTGTACCACACGGTGGTATAATTTTAACCAATTCTAAAATGTTATATTGTTTTGCATGTCAAACATGTACCCTTAAAAAAGAGTCACTTCAACATTGTGCCTTGGTGTCCGTTATTTTGTCATGGACGTTTCTCTGTTTTAATTGTATTCAGCAAATCAAATCTCCCAAATCAAAAATAATTTTACCCAGTGGTGTTTTAAAATATTTTTTACTACCAAATGTGCTTTTGCCAAATTGCCACGCTGCCATGGATTTATTGATATAAAATAATGTCAACATCAATATTCACCCCAGCTAAACCTTTGAAAGCTTAAACCCAATACGTTAATCTCAAAATGCTCATTGTTCATGGCATCTATGATAATGCTTAAATGCAAAGGGACACATGCTCCGGCATTAGTGCCTGATGTGGTTTTCATAGCTCATTATGAGTTCAAATGAATGCAGATTCTGATGGGTTGAATCAAAGTGAGACTGTCAAAATGCATTATCTTCGCTGCTAAGTCTTTTGATAGAAGTAAGGCAGTGTCATGGTATCTAATAGAACCCACAGCTATATGTACGGTTTATCCCTCTCTTGTGTTTGTTTTTCATCAAAGAGGATAATAAATCAAAGCTGGCACATACTGTATGATATATTCTGTTTTGGAGTCAGTGAAAAATCTCCTAATACAGGGAAAAGTGAGTGCTACTGACATGCAACAGTTATACTGTACCCTCCCCCTGAAAGCAAATCCATCCATTTGTCCTTTACCTGTGCCCCCCTCTCTCTCGTAATAATAAGGTAAGTAACCGTACCACAACACTGTCACCTTGGAGAAATTGGATTCAGAGGGTGGCCGCTCAATCTCATACTGTATGAACTGACATTGGCTGCAACCCAACTTGGATTGATACACATCCTTCCCACTTCCTCCTGCCCTTTCTATCTCCCTCGCTCTCCCTTGCCCTCTCCCTCTATCTTATGTTTTTTCTCTCTCTTTCTTTCTTTCTGTCTCCCTGCCCTCTCTCTCTCTTGCTCTATCAGTCTCTCCCCCCTATCCCTCTGTATTGAGTTATCTCTCCTCTCTCTCTTTATCTACAACCAGAATCTGCCTGCGGCATAAGTGTGGTGCTCCTTCGGTTTTCAAAGACACAGTGAGTGTATGGGAGCCTCGGGAGCAGGCCCCTCCTGAGATATGCCAGCCCCCTCCCACCCCCACCTCTCTGCTCTGTGTGGTCTCCTGAGGGTCCTCTATTTCTAAGTCTGCGTAAGTGACTGGGGATACGGTGTGCAGGAGGCTGTTATCTTTGTGGCATCTCGTCTCTCACTTACAGCTTGTCCTCTGCTCCTTCACTATCAAGTGCTTGAGTACTGCAGCATTGAGTATTCAGGATTTTCAAGAAGTGGATTGCATTTGAACAGTGTTTATTTGTTTGAGTTCCCCGAAGGTACAATCTATGTTATATTTGATACAAACACAGTTCATTTCAGTATTTCTGACACACGCTTTCTGTGTTCATAGTTGCACAGTAACGCCTGCAGTCGATAGGAAACTCTGCCTCGGCTGAGCCAACATGTCCCTCACGGCCGTCCTTTCATTTTTCTCCACACAGGAAGCAGAAGTCCTGCTGGTGCCCTCTGCCGTACGTCGCTGTGTTTTCACTGGCTTTACTGACGCAGTGGGTGACAGGCACACAGGCCCGTATCGGTAATGAGTGAGGCCACGGCCGTGCTAGGGCCCCCAGCCGAGGTGGGATTTGCTAGCTACTTTCCCCCAACGACACACATTTTACGGCAGCCATAAAATGAGCTGGGAACTATTGATTTTATATAAACACCTCCATCTTGGCAATCATGGGCCCTACAAACGGCCTGGGTTGTACTGTAAAAAGCCATACTTAACCTAGACACTTTAAAGTGTGTTAGATTTACTCACGCTGGTGTTTTCTCTTCAAATTGCTTTGTTGGTTATGGTAACTCCTTGTTGACCCCTTTTACATATAGAGACTTGAAGCATGTGTTTAGTGTTGCCTGTACAGTGTACAAGAGTTGAACATGAGGTCAGTTGGTCGATTTGTGTCCTCTCCGACCCCTCAGTTAAAGGTCAGCCAGGAGCACCGTCTTGATAACCTGCCATAACTCTGTTGACAGATACCCAGCCTGCTAGAGGGCATATTGTTCATGTACACTCCCCCTGAAAGCATGGTATGGATTCAGATTGCTTTATAAACAGCGTGGTACACATATACAGACATGCAAGTCAGTTTGACATTTCTGAGTTTCTGAACAGGAAGATATAAGGGAAAGCCACAGTCAAGACTTAAACCGCTAATTGCTAGGCAGGCTACATAACATTCCTAAGAACATTTGTTGAGTTTTTGCGTCAATAAAACAATCAACTTTTTTCAAACAACTGCACATATGAGCTCTAGTGCTCCAAATGCGTTTTTTTATGAAACAGATACTTAGCTCCATGATGCAGTCTGAATTTGACTTTGCAGTAGTGGTAAAAGAGTTAACAGAGCGAGAGGCTAATGAGAATGACGAAAGACAGCGAGAGAAAGCGGGATGAGGTAGAGAGACACTAGAGAGTGAGTGGGGCACAAGAGAAACAAGAAAGACTAGAAAAAAAGTGAGAGAAGGACGAGGCTTTCTGGGCACCTGTGCGTTGTGGGGTCTGTCTGACACCTGTGCGTTCCGAGGGTTCTCCTGACACCCTCGTCAGGTGATCCGAGATCATCCATGACTGCTTTTGTTAATGGCTCCTACCAGGTGGGAGTCACATGTCTGTTCAAACTCAGCAAAGTGAATACATGTGCATGCCATTACTGTCACCCACAATACCTGGGGAGATTTTTCCTAGTGTTATTTTTTTTTTAAAGATCTTTTTTGACATCAAGTACGTCCTTTGTACTTGACGTTAAGTTCTGTGCATGAAGGAATAAGCCTTCTCCCTCAAGCTTAACTGAAACATTGTATGATTTGCTTTATTGATGTGACAGTGAGGTGAACAGAAACGTGAATACTGAGAGCAGAGCAGTGATGGCTAAAGTGGAACTACAAAGGCAGCTACGCTAATCAATTAGTCATGTTTTCCACTACAAAATGTCAGTTTACAGAATGGTGATGAGTCTGGAGGCAGTTTTAAGTTTTGAGTCAATGTGTTTAAGGAAAGGATAGAGTGAGGAATACAACAGAAATATTCAGACTCCTTGACTTTTCCACATTTTGTTACGTTACAGCCTTGTGCTAAAATGTATTCAATTGTTTTTTTCTCTCTCATTAATCTAAACACAATATCCCATAATGACAAACCAAAAAAAGGTTTTTAGATTATTTTTTCAAACATTTTATTAAAAAAAAAAAGAAACTGAACTATCACTATCAACTATCACTATCAAGTATTCAGACCCTTTACTCAGCAAGTACAGCCTATAGTCTTCTTGGGTATGATGCTACAAGCTTAGCATAACTGTATTTGTGGATTGTCTCCCATTCTTCTCTGCATATCCTCTCAAGCTTTGCCAGGTTGGATGGGGAGCATTGCTGCAGAGCTATTTTCAGGTCTCTCTAGAGATGTTCGATCGGGCTCTGACTGGGCCACTCAAGGACATTCAGAGTCTTGTCCGGAAGCACTCCTGCATTGTCTTGGCTATGTGCTTAGGGTCGTTGTCTTGTTGGAAGGTAAACCTTTGCCCTAGTCTGACATCCTAAACGCTCTGGAGCACGTTTTCATCAAGGATCTCTCTGTACATTGCTTCGTTCATCTTTCCCTCGATCCTGACTAGTCTCTCAGTCCCTGCCGCTGAAAAACATCCCCACAGCATGGTGCTGCTGCCACCACCATGTAGGGATGGTGCCAGGTTTCCTCCAGACGTGACACTTGGCCTTCAGGCCAAAGAGTCTTGTTTCTCATGGTCAAACCAAGCAAGCTGTCATGTGGCTTTTACTGAGGAGTGGCTTCTGTCTGGCCACTCTACCATAAAGGCCTGATTGGTGAAGTGCTGCAGCGATGGTTGTCCTTCTGGAAGGTTCTCCCATCTCCACAGAGGAATTCTAGAGCTCTGTCAGAGTGACCATCGGGATCTTGGTCACATCCCTGACCAAGACCCTTCTCCCCCGATTGCTCAGTTTGGTCGGCTAGGAAGAGTCAAATCTTGGTGGTTCAAAACCTTTTCCATTTAAGAATGATGGTGGCCACTGTGTTCTTGGGGACCTTCAATGCTATAGAAACATTTTGGGACCCTTCCCCAGAACCTGTGCCTCTACACAATTGTGCTTCGGAGCTCTACCGAAGATTCCATTGACCTCATGGCTTGGTTTTTGCTCAGACATGCACTGTCAATGTTATATAGACATGCGTGTTCCTTTCCAAATCATGTCCAATCAATTGGACTCCAATTGTTGTAGAACGATCTCAAGGATGATCTGTAAGGGATGACGCTGGGGAGGAGAAGCAGGTACGGGAAGTTGAAAATTTAATGAGGAACAGACAGGTAACGTGACAGGAAAAGAGTCAGCACACGGGTAAACAAGGACAATCAATGCAGAAGCAGGGAACAGAGCGGGAAACCAGACAGATATAGGGAAGGTAATGACAGAGGTAATTGAGTCCAGGTGAGTCCAATAATCGCTGATGCGCGTGACGGGGGAAGGCAGGTGTGCGTAATGATGATGGCAGGTGTGCGTAATGATGATGGCAGGAGTGCGCAATGCCGGGGAGCCTGGCGCCCTTGAGCGCCAGGGGGGAAGAGTGGGAGCAGGCGTGACATGATCAATGGAAACAGGATGCAGCTGAGCTCAATTTCAAGTCTCATACCAAAGGGTCTGAATACTTACAGTATGTAAATAAGGTATTACATTTTTTTTGATACATTTGCAAAACAACTGTTATTATGGGCTATTGCGTGTAGATGTTTTATTTAATCAATTTTAGAATAAGGCTGTAACGTAACAATGTGGAAAAAGTCAAGGGGTCTGAATACTTTACCTATACATTTTCAGTGTTCCACAAGACAGACCATATCAGTTGAAGACATTAGTTATCCCCTCACCCTTCAATTCCCTGAAACAAATGACAGATAAACATGGAAAAGTATTTTAATTGTTTCTAACATATGATGTACATATGTCAGCTTATTAAATGATTATTAAATGATTGATCTATATATTTTTTTTAATATTTGCTGTACACTGCTGATTTGTGCATGTTCTGGGTTCATCTCCAATTGATTCAGACTTCAACATTTCTTTCGGTCAGAATCCTGAAACAAAAAGGGTTAATTGATAGCTGGCTAGTAAATCAGTTCATGAATCATTGTTGCTTGGAGTCGTGGGAGCTTGCAGTTGAGCTTGACTTAGAATAACATCACTTCTTTCTGATGTAGCCAATAGCTAGGTTTCCATCCAATTGGCGACAGATTTTCATGCAAATATCCAAAATCCGCATGAAGTAAATATGCCAAAGTTCCCACCAGTGGTGTTTCCATTAAACAAACTCGTTACAGATAGAAATCAGTGTGATGACGTAGTGCACACAAAATGTACTTTTTTTCTTAAGTTTTTATCTACCGAATAAAAATAAAAAGTTCAATGTGTTTCCATTGCATTTTCAACTAAAACTGTTGCGTTAAATGTGCCTTCTCTGGTCTTGGCCCTTATTCTGGTGACATGATGATTGATGCTTGGCTGCCATTTGACAAATAAAAATATTCTTGATCTTATCCATAATAATTTCATCATGTAGACTTGCCTACCCACACAACCTATCCGCACTGTATATGCGAGCTGTTGCCTAGAGTGCCACCTCAATATTTATTGGATAGGAGCATCAAGATCACCATGCACTTTCACCACCCTGTGAAGTTCATTATAACTTATTTAGTCTGTAGCCTAATAAACTGCATGATTTCCCAAGTTGTAGTTGGAGGACCACACACCATGTCATCGTGTGACTCCCAAGTTTACTTCAATTTGATGGTTGTTATACTGTATCAATATTTGCGCATAAATGTGTTTCCACCGCTATTTCTCGCATAATACATTTTACCGACACAAAAAGATCTCACCATGTCGAATGAACAAATGATCATCAGCATTTATAAAATTGTACCAAAACGTTGTTTTCTTTTATATGGTATGACTTTACTCTCATAAAACCTGTGGATGGAAATGTGGTTAATTAGTCAATTATATGTCTGAATGTAGTTACAGATGTAGGATCTTAATTTGATTACCCTGTTGTTGCAGGAAATGCAAACGTTAAGGTTTAAAACTGGCTACAGATAAGCCCTGCCTTATCTCCGCTCACTGGTCACCATAGCAGCACCCACTCGAAGCATGCGCTCCAGCAGGTATATCTCACTGGTCACCCCCAAAGCCAATTCCTCCTTTGGTCGTCTTTCCTTCCAGTTCTCTGCGGCCAATGACTGGAACAAATTGCAAAAATCTCTGAAGCTCCCTCACCGGCTTTAATCACTGGCTTTCAGAGCAGATCACAGATCACTGCACCTGTACATAGCCCATTTGTAAATAGCCAATCCAACTACCTCATCCCCATACTGTATTTATTTATTTATCTTGCTCCTTTGCACCCCAGTATCTCTACTAGCACATTCATCATCTGCACATCTACCATTCCAGTGTTTAATTGCTATATTGTAATTACTTCGCCACCATGGCCTATTTATTGCCTTACCTCCCTTATTCTACCTCGTTTGCACACACTGTATATAGACTTTTTTCTACTGCATTATTGACTGTATGTTTGTTTATTCCATGTGTAACTCTGTGTTGTTGTATGTGTCGCACTTCTTTGCTTTAACTTGGCCAGGTCGCAGTTGTAAATGATAACTTGTTCTCAACTAGCCTACCTGGTTATATAAAGGTGAAATAAAAAATAAAACCTCCACAGGTGACCTGGCATCGGACGACGAGTACCTGGACATCCCCAGTATCTCCAGACAGAGAGCGGGGACCTACGAGTGCACCGCCGTCAACGACATCGCCACAGATGTCCAGACCGTGGAGATCACAGTCAACTGTGAGTTCAATGTCAACCCAGTCCTGGCATGTATTATACTGGGAACGAAACGGAAGCAAATGGGCCAAATTGGGGAGGGACTAACACTGAACTTGTCCAATAAGAGAGACTGGTTTTTGTTGCGAAACGTTTTCCATTTGCTACAATGTGCAATAGGCATTCCATTCCCTTGCAGACAGTTTCTCTGAGTCATTGGTCTCATGACCAATAATTTAATATAGATGAATGGATGAAGCTCAGTTTGGGTTAATCTTAACTTTGTTCCAGTTCTCCAGAAAAACTTGTAGGGTTCCATTTACGTGAAATCAGTTTTGATTTGGGTTTAGCTTTATTGTTTTTACACTTCACCAGAAAAACAGTTTGTGAAAGAAAAAATATATATAAGAATTTGTGCTTGCTATACATCATGCCTTATTGGCTGTCTATGGGTAAAGATATTTGATGCATGATGCATGTTGCCATACATTTTTCAAAGACAGGAATCGTTGATCTTATTATACTCCCCTTGTAATCTGTCTGCGCATTATGCCCTGAATATATTCTACCATGCCCAGAAACCTGCTCCTCTTATTCTCTGTCCCCAACGCTCTAGGCGACCAGTTTTGATAGCCTTTAGCCGCACTCTCATACTACTCCTTCTCTGTTCCGCGGGTGATGTGGAGGAAAACCCAGGCCCTGCATGTCCCCAGGCACCCTCATTTGTTGACTTCTGTGATCGAAAAAGCCTTGGTTTCATGCATGTCAACATCAGAAGCCTCCTCCCTAAGTTTGTTTTACTCACTGCTTTAGCACACTCTGCTAACCCTGATGTCCTTGCTGTGTCTGAATCCTGACTCAGGAAGGCCACCAAAAATTCAGAGATTTCCATACCCAACTATAACATCTTCCGTCAAGATAGAACTGCCAAAGGGGGAGGAGTTGCAGTCTACTGCAGAGATAGCCTGCAAAGTAATGTCATACTTTCCAGGTCCATACCCAAACATTTCGAACTACTAATTTTGAAAATTACTCTCTCCAGAAATAAGTCTCTCACTGTTTCCGCCTGCTACCGACCTCCCTTAGCTCCCAGCTGTGCCCTGGACACCATTTGTGAATTGATCGCCCCCCATCTAGCTTCAGAGTTTGTTCTGTTAGGTGACCTAAACTGGGATATGCTTAACACCCCGGCAGTCCTACAATCTAAGCTAGATGCCCTCAATCTCACACAAATCATCAAGGAACCCACCAGGTACAACCCTAACTCTGTAAACAAGGGCACCCTCATAGACGTCATCCTGACCAACTGGCCCTCCAAATACACCTCCGCTGTCTTCAACCAGGATCTCAGCGATCACTGCCTCATTGCCTGTATCCGCTACGGAGCCGCAGTCAAACGACCACCCCTCATCACTGTCAAACGCTCCCTAAAACACTTCAGGCCTGAGCAGGCCTTTCTAATCGACCTGGCCCGGGTATCCTGGAAGGACATTGACCTCATTCCGTCAGTTGAGGATGCCTGGTCATTCTTTAAAAGTAACTTCCTCACCATTTTAGATAAGCATGCTCCGTTCAAAAAATGCAGAACTAAGAACAGATACAGCCCTTGGTTCACCCCTGACCTGACTGCCCTCGACCAGCACAAAAACATCCTGTGGCGGACTGCAATAGCATCGAATAGTCCCCGTGATATGCAACTGTTCAGGGAAGTCCGGAACCAATACACGCAGTCAGTCAGGAAAGCTAAGGCCAGCTTCTTCAGGCAGAAGTTTGCATCCTGTAGCTCCAACTCCAAAAAGTTCTGGGACACTGTGAAGTCAATGGAGAACAAGAGCACCTCCTCCCAGCTGCCCACTGCACTGAGGCTAGGTAACACGGTCACCACCGATAAATCCATGATTATCGAAAACTTCAATAAGCATTTCTCAACGGCTGGCCATGCCTTCCGCCTGGCTACTTCAACCTCGGCCAACAGCCCCGCCCCCCCCCGCTGCTCCTCGCCCAAGCCTCTCCAGGTTCTCCTTTACCCAAATCCAGATAGCAGATGTTCTGAAAGAGCTGCAAAACCTGGACCCGTACAAATCAGCTGGGCTTGACAATCTGGACCCTCTATTTCTGAAACTATCCGCCACCATTGTCGCAACCCCTATTACCAGCCTGTTCAACCTCTCTTTCATATCGTCTGAGATCCCCAAGGATTGGAAAGCTGCCGCAGTCATCCCCCTCTTCAAAGGGGGAGACACCCTGGACCCAAACTGTTACAGACCTATATCCATCCTGCCCTGCCTATCTAAGGTCTTCGAAAGCCAAGTCAACAAACAGGTCACTGACCATCTCGAATCCCACTGTACCTTCTCCGCTGTGCAATCTGGTTTCCGAGCCGGTCACGGGTGCACCTCAGCCACACTCAAGGTACTAAACGATATCATAACCGCCATCGATAAAAGACAGTACTGTGCAGCCGTCTTCATCGACCTTGCCAAGGCTTTCGACTCTGTCAATCACCATATTCTTATCGGCAGACTCAGTAGCCTCGGTTTTTCGGATGACTGCCTTGCCTGGTTCACCAATTACTTTGCAGACAGAGTTCAGTGTGTCAAATCGGAGGGCATGCTGTCCGGTCCTCTGGCAGTCTCTATGGGGGTGCCACAGGGTTCAATTCTCGGGCCGACTCTTTTCTCTGTATACATCAATGATGTTGCTCTTGCTGCGGGCGATTCCCTGATCCACCTCTACGCAGACGACACCATTCTATATACTTTCGGCCCATCATTGGACACTGTGCTATCTAACCTCCAAACAAGCTTCAATGCCATACAACACTCCTTCCGTGGCCTCCGACTGCTCTTAAACGCTAGTAAAACCAAATGCATGCTTTTCAACCGATCGCTGCCTGCACCCGCATGCCCGCCTAGCATCACCACCCTGGATGGTTCCGACCTAGAATATGTGGACATCTATAAGTACCTAGGTGTCTGGCTAGACTGCAAACTCTCCTTCCAGACTCATATCAAACATCTCCAATCGAAAATCAAATCAAGAGTTGGCTTTCTATTCCGCAACAAAGCCTCCTTCACTCACGCCGCCAAGCTTACCCTAGTAAAACTGACTATCCTACCGATCCTCGACTTCGGCGATGTCATCTACAAAATGGCTTCCAACACTCTACTCAGCAAACTGGATGCAGTCTATCACAGTGCCATCCATTTTGTCACTAAAGCACCTTATACCACCCACCACTGCGACTTGTATGCTCTAGTCGGCTGGCCCTCGCTACATATTCGTCGCCAGACCCACTGGCTCCAGGTCATCTACAAGTCCATGCTAGGTAAAGCTCCGCCTTATCTCAGCTCACTGGTCACGATGGCAACACCCATCCGTAGCACGCGCTCCAGCAGGTGTATCTCACTGATCATCCCTAAAGCCAACACCTCATTTGGCCGCCTTTCGTTCCAGTACTCTGCTGACATGTGACTGGAACGAATTGCAAAAATCGCTGAAGTTGGAGACTTTTATCTCCCTCACCAACTTCAAACATCAGCTATCTGAGCAGCTAACCGATCGCTGCAGCTGTACATAGTCTATTGGTAAATAGCCCACCCATTTTCACCTACCTCATCCCCATACTGTTTTTATTTATTTACTTTTCTGCTCTTTTGCACACCAATATCTCTACCTGTACATGACCATCTGATCATTTATCACTCCAGTGTTAATCTGCAAAATTGTAATTATTCGCCTACCTCCTCATGCCTTTTGCACACATTGTATATAGACTCCCCCTTTGTTTTCTACTGTGTTATTGACTTGTTAATTGTTTACTCCATGTGTAACTCTGTGTTGTCTGCTCATACTGCTATGCTTTATCTTGGCCAGGTCGCAGTTGCAAATGAGAACTTGTTCTCAACTAGCCTACCTGGTTAAATGAAGGTGAAATAAAAAAAATTAAAAAAAATTAAAATTACAACATTAACTGTGCTCTGAAGTACCAGTTAAATTAAACCCCTCTGCATTTACAAATTGGTTCTCCAAAGAAGAATGGCTTTCAACTTGATTACAGCTGTTCAGATAGAGGAACATCCTTTCTGGATGGACCAAATCCTCGCTCTGCTATTTACACATGACCCCTGCGTGATACTTTGACCCCCGTCTCTGGAACACTGATCCCATGAGTGCCCTCGTGTGCCCGTAGATGCCCCCAGTGTGTCAGAGGGCAGAGACGTTGGCGTGACCCTTGGCCAGAGAGGGGTGCTGGAGTGCGAGGCGGATGCAGTACCCGAGGCAGACTTCGAGTGGTACCGAGACGACAGAAGGTAACCCGTTGTGCATGTTTGCAAACATGTTGAATTGCTGCTTTTTCCAGGCTTTTTGATTTTCCTGGAAGTAGATTTTCAAGGAAGGTCATTAGATCATCAGCATTTTCAAAGGTGAGAGAGTACACTTGTAGAATGTCCCCATGGTTAGAGACCCAAAGCCTAACGGCCGTATCATTTTGTATTACACATATTACCATTGTACATGGTCAAGACACTGTAATTTCCCCTGCCATTGAACCTGCTTGGAAATTGCAATAAATTATAACATATAGTTAAGATAACAATGACATAAAATGTAGGCGTCGTGGTGGTCATCTCAGACTTCCCCAAACTTCTAGCTGCAGTAAGTTTCCATACAAGGAGGTTGTGAGTAACACAAGAGTTGTGTGCATTGTTGTACTCCCATGGCTGAGGCAGCTCTACACTGAGTGTACAAAACATTAGGAACACCTTCCTAACATTGAGTCAACAAGGCTAGATGTTGTTTGGGTAATGGACCATTCTTGATACACTTGGGAAACTGTTGAGCGTGAAAAACCCAGCAGCATTACATTTCTTGACACTCCCGGCACCTACTATCATACACCGTTCAAAGGCACTGTCTTGCCCATTCAATGGCTTACTGCCACACATACACAATCCATGTCTCACTTGTTTCAAGGCTTAAAAATCCTTCATGAACCTGTCTCTTTCCCTTCATCTACGCTGATTGAAGTAGATTTAACAAGTGACATCTATAAGCGATTATAGCTTTCACCTGGTAGGTCTATTTCATGGAAAGAGCTGGTGTTCCTATTTTTTTGTACACTCAGTGTATACTGTGCCTTAAGTATTCAGACTGCTTATTTTTTTCCACATTTTGTTACGTTACAGCCTTATTCTAAAATGGATGAAATGAAATAAAATCATCAGCAAACTATGCACAATACCCAATAATGACAAAGCGAAAACAGATTTGTTTTAAAGTATTCAGACCCTTTGATATGAGACTCGAAATTGAGACTTTCCATTGATCATCCTTGAGATGTTTATACAACTTGATTGGAGTCCACCTGTGGTAAATTCAATTGATTGGACATGATTTGGAAAGGCACACACCTGTCTATATAACGTCCCACAGTTGACAGTGCATATCAGAGAAAAAAACCAAGCCATGAGGTCGAAGCAATTGTCAGAAGAGCTCCGAGACAGGATTGTGTCGAGATACAGATCTGGGGAAGGGTACCAAAAAATTTCTGCAAAATCGAATGTTCCCAAGAACACAGTGGCCTCCATCATTTTTAAATGGAAGAAGTTTTGAACCACCAAGGCTCTTCCAAGAGCTGGCCACCCGACCAAACTGCGCAATCGGGGGAGAAGGGCCTTGGTCAGGGATGTGACCAAGAACCCGATGGTTACTCTGACAGACCTCTAGAGTTCCTCTGTGGAGATGGGAGAACCTTCCAGAAGGACAACCATCTCTGCAGCACTCCACTAATCAGGCCTTTATGGTAGAGTGGCCAGACGGAAGCCACTCAGTAAAAAGCACACGGCAGCCCGCTTGGAGTTTGCCAAAAGGCACCTCAAGACTCTCAGACCATGAGAAACCAGATTCTCTGGTCTGATGAAACCAAGGTTGAATTCTTTGACCTGAATGCCAAGCGTCACGTCTGGAGGAAACCTGACCCCATCCTTACGGTGAAGCATGGTGGTGGCAGCATCATGATGTGGGGATGTTTATCAGCAGCAGGGACTGGGAGACTAGTCAGGATCGAGGCAAAGACGAACAGAGCAAAGTACAGAGAGATCCTTGAAGAAAACCTGCGCTAGAGCGCTCAGGACCTCAGACTGGGGAGAAGGTTCACCTACCAACAGGACAACAACCCTAAGCTCACAGCCAAGACAATGCAGGAGTGGCTTTGGGACAAGTCTCTGAATGTCCTTGAGTGGCCCAGCCAGAGCCCAGACTTGAACCGGATCGAACATCTCCGGAGAGACCTGAAAATAGGTGTGCAGCAACGCTCCCCATCCAACCTGACAGAGCTTGAGAGGATTTGTAGAGAGGAATGGGAGAAACTCCCCAAATACAGCTTGTAGCGGCATATCCAAGAAGACTTGAGGCTGCTATCGATGCCAACGGTGCTTCAACAAAGTACTGAGTAAAAGGTCTGAATATTTATGTAAATTTTACATTTGATAAATTAGCAAAAATTCCAATAACCTGTTTTCGCTTTGTCATTATTGGGTACTGTGTCAAGATCAAGCACATTTAAAAAAATATATATTTTAGAATAAGTTTTAGAATTTTAGAATAAGAGTAACCTAACAAAATGTGGTTAAAGTCAAGGGGTCTGAATACTTTCCAAAGACACTATGTATTTTACATTCTTAAATAAATTCCTTTATTCATTCATTGACTACAGAGGTGTGCATCTCTCTTCAAGGATCTTCAATGGTTTTGACGGCATGGAGATCGAAGATGCCGGGCAGCTCTCCAAGTTGACCTTCTTCAATGTCTCTGAGGCCGACTACGGCAACTACACTTGCATCGCCATTAACAAACTGGGCAGCTCCAACACAAGCTTTGTCCTGTATGGTGAGTACATTAATTACCATTAACAAACTGGGCAGCTCCAACACAAGCTTTGTCCTGTATGGTGAGTACATTAATTACCATTAACAAACTGGGCAGCTCCAACACAAGCTTTGTCCTGTATGGTGAGTACATTAATTACCATTAACAAACTGGGCAGCTCCAACACAAGCTTTGTCCTGTATGGTGAGTACATTAATTACCATGTGTTCCAGGTGCAACAAAATGAACATGTTGTATGTTGGTAACACTTTATAATAACTTTCATGAAAAGGCCACGATACATGTCTCTAAATGCTTCATAAAGTATTTGACCTGTTGTAAAGGTATACTATGAATGTATACAAATAATGAAATACTTATTTATTAATAGTTTAGAAATAATGTATTAATGCCTGTTATCATAAAGTGTACTGAAAATGTTGTGTTATTTCGACATGATTCTCATTTCACTTTGAATGGACTTTTATTCCTCTTTATGTGATTTATTTGATATAAATAACTGAGGACATTTCCATGCTTAACATCAGTCTGAAGCTGATTTAATGTAAGAATAACTGCATACACTCAATTTAGTAATCTGTGCCTTAATCTAATGCAACATCATAATGATTTAGGTTAACAGCAACATCTTCCACCTCACTGTATGCCTTTTAACACTGCACCCACGAAGCTAAAAAGTCATTCACCAGCTTTACTTTCACGTTGTTCATATTAAGGCAGCAATGTCTATGATTGTGTGCTTTTGTTCGTTTTTATATATTTTGCTCTGTTCTGTTCCGTTTTTCTGGTGTAGAGGTTATTGAACCCACTAGCTCAACACTATTGCAAGGTTAGTACCGGTATTCGGCATGAGCATGTGTTTCGACCCACTCTCTGATGCGCTAACAGCATTCTAACAATGCATGAAAAGCATTGCCATTTTCACATCGACAACAAACTGATTATACGCCAATATCACTGGAGTATCATACAATGCTAATACTGAGGTGACAGGAGGACTATGTTTCTGCCACTGAAAGGGGTTATATAGTGTTTAAGCTCAGCCTGACGAAATGAGATTGTCAGAGAGTTACTGGGCTGTTCTGACTTCTTATGATAACGTTATTAGCTTTCAATTCCATTTATTAATATTGATAAGAAGTTAAAAGGTATATCTGACAGGTGACATTTCCTGGGAGAATTCTCCCAGGCTGATAAGGAGAAAGTATGTCACTGGAATCGTTGTGGAAATGGTAAATGAAGAGCTCTGAGCTTTTAAACGTTTTTCTAACCGTGTTTTGTTCTTCTTTTTTCAACCGCCTAACCGGCTCGCCATGTGGCATGGCTTTATTTTGATTTTGCATGTGCTTCATCTGCTGTGTAAGTATCTATCTGTCCTACAACTATCATTTGTGATGGATCATGTGTGTGTTTTAACGGTTGTAACAATTTGTTATGCAATTTGTCCATCTAGTTGTTGATTTGTGTCTATATAGAAATCTCTAATGTCTAATTCTTCCTTCCCTCTAGTTTGTCATTAATGAATACTTGTAATAAAGGTTACTACTATAGTGTAGCACTATGACTGACCTCTTAGCAATGTGTTAGCAATGAATATTGACATTTGATGTGTTCTTAGCGTCATCATTTTTTGTATTAATTAGACATGATTGGAATGTAAGTGAAACAGGATCCATTAACTGTGGGGCTCCTCTTCAGAGATGTATTAATTGCTTTGATTTGGATTGTGGGGGGAAAGCAGAACTATTATTGTAATTATCCACATGCAGGTTTAGGAATAATCTACAGTGGCAGCATAATTGGATAGATGTCCCAAAAGAAAGCCTGGTGAACTCCAAGAAAATCCAAGGGAAATTAGAAGTCGTTGTATTAACGGTACTCGGCTTCAAAGTAAAAAAATGTAATAATATCGTCCCTCTCTCTCACTCGATAATGCCCCATGTGGTCCAATATTTATTTACAGTAGGGTGAGGAATTATTGGATCCTTTGATAAAAATGTAATAAATAATACAAATACGGAGCTATTTAAAAATGTATATATTATTTTAAACTAATACAGTTGCTCAGGGAGGTTTTGTTTATTAACAGGTAGTAAAAAAATATCTAAAGAAGAAGGTGTCTTGCTGGAAGATCTACTTGCAGCCAAGTTTTTGGCTAAAATATACTTGTAAAGTTAATTATGCCATTGACCTTAATAAGGGTCCCAGGACAAGTGGAAGCAAAATAGCCCCATAAGATCAAAGATCCACTGCCATGTTGTACAGTAAGGATGAGGTATTTCCTGCATATGTATTGTTCTTTCGAAGGCCAAATCATTGGTGTGCATGGCCAAACAGCTCTATTTTCATGTTGTCTGGCCATAGCACCGCCTAATCTTTGCTAAACGGCATTGGCGCTTGGATTGGAACCGGTGCTACGGTCATATGACATGAAAATTGATCTCCTTGGCCACGCTCACTAGTGGTGGGTTTGGCCTTGAAAAGATCAATGCATATGTAGAAATACCTCATCCCTACAGTAAAATATGGTGGTGGATCTAATACCACCATCACAACCATTTTTTAACTGCTATTGTGGTAAACATGTACTGTAATTAGCAGGAATACATTATATGCTATAGGATATTTTGAAACTCACAAGATTGTTTTAGTGAATAAGTAAGTGGTTTGACATTTTAATTGGACCAGCCTACAACTCCCTTATTGCTCCAGGCCCCACATTGTTAGCCCAGCCTCTGCTATCATGCTTCAATTTAGATTAAAAACTCAGACCTCCTACCAACCAAGAAAAAAAAGGCCCTGGTCCTGCTCTTTCCTCCACTGTCTATCAATGGTTATTGCTTGTCTCCCTTCCCTCAGTTGATTAGCTTGTTTACAACCAGCCACAATTAAGGCTGAACCGGGCAGCCGGCTTGGTTGGTCAAGGTTTCATAATATCACACAGTAAGATGATAATAACGGCGGTGATAAGGGCTCAAGTCAACAGGGCTTGCTGGTGATGAGAGGAAGAGAACAGATGCCTTTAGCAATGCTTATATGGCCGCCAAAGTGCCCCCAATTAAACATTCCATCAGCAGGAATCTGAGTATTCTGTAGTCTGGGAATGACCTGATTAGCATAGCTAGCTTAGGTACCCTAGCTATGCCAGGGATAACTTGGACATCTCTATGCTGAATAATAAGTAAACAGAACGGGGATGAATAACAATGTTCTCCTTTGAGGTGGGTACCTAATGGCACTAGCAGGCGTTTGGCCCGGGGTGTAGTTGATTATGTGCCTTGTGTCAATTACTGCAATCCATTTGTTGCTTTTCTGTGGAGTGCCGGGGAGAAGGTATTAGAGCAGTGAATCACTTGTTATCTGCAGATCAGAAGGTTCAAGTCAGCAAAACCAATCTTGAACACCACAAACTCATCCAAATGTTTTGTTCCCTCTCCTCTGCCATCCCTCTTGGCCACAACAGGACCCGGAGCAGTGCAGGACGGGAACAGCGGCTCGATGGGGACGCATGTACACACCTACACCTGTCTACTTCTGGCCATCCTTCAGTTTCTGCTCAGGTTTTGATGCAGTAGGCTTTCTGGCTTCCGAGGGGCAAAGTTGCGTGGTTTGTGTGTTTTCTCTCACCCGGAACCACAAACGTGATGCACATGAGTGCATGGGCTACCCTATTACATCATGTCAAACCTCTAAAAAGTATTATGTAACATACACATTTTTCTTTGTTAATTTTAGGAGTTTTAAGGACATAACAACATTGGATTTTTGGGTTTTGATTTGTTTTCGTTTCCTCTCCCATTATGGTATGATTCTCAAATGTTTATTTTTGGGTGTGGTTTGTCTGTTATTTACATTTTATTTATTTCAGTTTCTACCGAGTGACATAGTCATCTTAGCACCAAGAGTCTTAAGCGTAAATCATAGTCCATTGACGTTAAGACGCAATAGTCCGGCATCCCATTGTGACATAGCTATGCGGCTCTGAGACCTCCATCCACAGCCCGAAAGCGCACCTCCCAACAATTCCCAACCAACGCCGCTCCGGTACACGTCCTTTATTCATTTGAATGTGGTGACGGTTGGAGAAAAAGCTTGAGAATTTGAAAAGTATGAATGCAAATATTCCAGAACACTGCTGTGCGTATGCGTACAAATTTTGGACTATGATAGACGCCCCAAGATTCTTATCCCCAAGAGTTAAGTGTATGAGGTGAATGAAACAAACATCTCAAACAGGCAGTGAAGCAGATGGACTGAAATCACTCTAGGACCTAAAAGCCTGTTGTCATGTTTTTTGTTGTTGGTGTAATTATAATTTAAACCTATTTCTGATTCTGACACATTGACAAACCACAACAATGGTTAATAAGAAATTATATTTTCTCAGCAATGTCAATTGTGATATTTTCAGTTGTTTGTGCTATTCTATCTATTTTTATGATTTTAACACATATTTTGAAAGGGGTAAATACAATATCAACGCTGTAATTGTGATTATTTAGTCAAAGAGCTTGTTTTTCCTCCCTTTTAGCTGGCACAAGTCTACACAAGGTGGTGTAAAGAATTACTTATGATTAGTTATGAATGGGAAGGAAGTTATTTCCATTTGTGTGGACATCTAACTTCAAGTAATGTAATCTCTCACAAATGTTATTAATGTCACTACAACTGGTTTTACTTTAAGGTACTTTAAGTTATATGTATTTACATGGGTCATTTGCACACTAGGGTCAATTCTGAAGTATTCCCATCTCAACAGTGTTGGTAACAAAGAGGCTAAAGAGTAAGATTGTGTCCAATAGCAACTCTATGGATCACTCTAAGGGCAAATTCTAACTTGCACTTGAAAGGATACTTTGGGATTTTGGCAATGAAACTCATTATCTACTTCAGATGAACTCACGGATACCACTTTTATGAATCTGCATCCAGTATGAAGGAAGTTAGAGGTAGTTTCATGATCCAATGCTAATTAGCTTAGCGCAATGACTAGAAGTCTATGGGATCTACTAGCATGCTAGCAGTTACCATGGACTAACACTAGTTAGCAATTGTGCTAACTATAGTTAACAACTTCCTTTAAACTGCTCACAGAGAAAATGGTATCCACAAGTTCATCTGACTCTGGGGAAGTAGATAAAGGGCTTCATTGCCAAAATCCTGAAGTATCCCTTTAAGTAACATTTTCACTTTGATGCATTGATGTCAATGGGAGACTTAGTGGAAATTGGACTGAAGTGGAGCTTAGCATTTGCCCCTAAAAGAGCCCAAAGACCTCTCAGCCATTAGTTTGTCTTTTTTTGTTGTTGTTACAAAATACCCTCACATAACCAATAAGTATTAATTGTTTGGTTGTGTTGAACTGGTACATGCAAATGTACTTTGACTGGAAATGCAAATGTTTTACATATATTGTCTCCCAATAGAGCACATATACATACAGTCCATTAATATATTATAATTTAGTGTTGTATACCGGGTTAAATAATCAGGGCTGAGTTTGGATTGATTTGAAATCAGGCATATATTTGTCTCCTCTGCGACCTTGTCACCAAGGACACACTCAGGAGCTACAACAATACTTCCTGTAACCTTTCTATGTAACACAACATCCACTTAATCTGACTCTATAGAGAAAACATATACTACAGACGTTTGCTCAATGCTCAATTTGTTTTTGTATAACAGGAAAGCACACAATGCTCTGTGAAATCAATATGCAAGAATTTTGCAGCTTTCTTCTGTGCAATTCCATCAACCCTTTGGCCCAGTTTAAAAAATGCACAGCAGTTGCTCTTCCTTGTGATCATTTTTTAAACTTTATTAAAATATCTGGACCCATATTCACAGTGTCTCAGAGTAGGAGTGCTGATCTGGGATATTTTTTGTATTTTAGATCATAATGAATACAATGGCATGGACAGGGGGGGTCTGATCCGAAATGATTCGTTCCTGTGTTGGTTTTAACGTTACATCTATCAGGCAGTGCACTTGTGGAGCTCATGAACAACAAATCATTTACAATGAGAAACCCCAGTCGAGTGGTTCACTGTGGTTAAAAGGATGATTGTAAGGGACTGATGTATAAAAAAAAAAATCCTAATTTAGAGGTCTTAAAGGTTGACTCAACGTTGTGAAATCATCATCATACACAGCGGGACAATTTATTGCTTGTTCCCAGAAATCAACATCTAATCTGCCAGGACTGTTACTATTGGTTCTTCCTTAAATGGGCATGCCTCAGGGGAGGGCACAGATTAACAGTCAGTTTTGGCAGTTTTCTGTTGTTGATGTCTGGAAGCAGGAGGTCACCATGCCATGTACGATGATAACATATAGTGAAGTCTGCCTTCAATATTTTATTTGCAAATGGGGAGAAAGGGACACATTTTGATGTTAAGAAATATTTGACATGTTAATGGTTCAAACCTGTGGTGCTGCCATCAGAATAGGCCATATTACAGCAGATAATTGGGTGCATTTATCACACATTTCAAATGTGTGATGTCTGTGTGAGAGCTGCATTGATTTTACACTGATTAGGAATATCACTTTAATGCATGTCATGCATGGTGCAAAATACATCAGCGTAATGGTTTGCACCTCAAAACCACATGATTATTACCCTTGTAATAGAGGTCTTCAGACCTCCATGGGATAAATAAAGGTTGAATAAGTTTTCTACTGTGGTGATGGCATCACACATTTTTACTGACAAAACGGATCCCAATGCCTATGGAAATCTGTGGTTAACCTCCGTCTAGTGACGGAAACTATATCATTATGTGGACTCAATGAATTAAAGGCCATGCTAAGGGTAGATTCAATAAAAGTGTTACTTTTTAAAACATTTTTTTGCAGTTGTTTCAAAACATATGTACAGAAAGCAACAGCTGGGGCTTCTGAGAAGTCCACGGTATACCCATCACAGAAACCTATTTCCAACTATTGTTTTTGACTGAGCTTATATTGCACCTACCCTTTAGTATAGTGCTCTTTGTGACGTGACATTTGTTGAGTATGCATTACAGTTTGGAATTTGTTTTGGAATAGGGACTTTGGAAATAGCAGTGACATTGGCGGCATACGGATGTGCTTGTCTCAGTTGTTATAAAAGGACATTTCTGTGTTGGTGCATGACCAAATCTCATGATCAAATGAATTTGAATTTCTGATGACACACACATTCCCTCTACTCCAATACAGTACAGTCAAGTCATTCACCCGGCATAGGTCACAGTAATCCCTTAATTCTGGTTGATTCCAAAGTGAAGAGAAAATGACATTCTATTTGACTCCCTGTAATGTAAGATTGTTGATTCATATGTATTTTCTTTATGAAGATTGTGTGTTCATATTTAAGACTGACAATAATAAAAAAAAACATGTATCTTAAATGCCCCATGATCTTTGTTTGAGTATGCTCAATGGCATGGTTTGGAATTGCAAGTCAGCCATTCGCGTGTTTGCTTCATTGGGTAATTTAACTCACCTGGTGTCTCCAGGCTCTGTGTTGCACCACCTTGTCAGCCATACCTCTCTAGGACCCACATGACAGACCTGCCTATTGGATTTTTCCATTTGGGAGACATTTCCAATCTGCTAAACTGTGTTAAGCGAATCAAATCCCCATATCATGCCAGTGGTCTGCCATAAAGTGGAGAGAGTAAGTGCACTCTGTGGAGTAGTGAGTGTGGTGACTGTCACAATGACCGGAGAGTACCATTGATTTTTCACTGACCCTGGTCTTGACTGACTGTGGCCCTGTACAAACACTGTGCCAACTCCCGCTAATGGCCATGTCCCAATGACTAGGCTCTTACTTCTGAGTGAATACTGTAGTACAAATGCTCTCCTCTCACCTATCAATTATGTACCACTTCAGCATGGGGGCTTCCTTAATAGGTTAAATCTTGTTTCTCTGCCCTGCTATACCAACACGACACTGGATGTTAATTGCACGGCGCACCAAGTGAAACTTTCTAATTCTCATTCCCATAGATTATACATGCAACAAGAGGCGCTGAGTCTTCTACAAAACATCACCTAGAGAATAGGTCAGGGGTAGGCGACCCTGTTCCTGGAGTGCTGCAGGTACTGGAGGATTCTGTTCCAACCAGGCAGCACACTGAGCTAATTGATCAGTTTAGTGATTGCCTACATTCAACACACCTGGTCTTCCAGATCTGTTAAAATTAAAAACATTCAGTTCCTGCGCACTCCAGGACCAGGGTTACCTACCCATGCAATGGGTCATTACCAGGAGGATTGCTTTGCAGACAAATTATTATTTAAAACTGTGTACTGTTAAGTGTGTAGCGCATCTTCAGGTTGTTGTTGTTTATTGCCACTTTTCCCCCCCAAAAATGATTACAAATTGGGCTCCTCTGTTGCGCTGCACTCGCTACCATGCTGTTCTACTTCATCCTCAACAATATTTAATTCATGCAAACATCTGCTCCCTGCAATTAACAGAAAGTACAGAACGGGACTGTTAAAAAGAAAACGGGCCTGTCGATAAGATGACATCTTTACCTGTACTGTACTTTATCTTGATCACATTTCTTTAACGGCAACTTCCTAAGAAATGTACAAATGGGGATACATTGGGGAGAAGTTCAGTTAATACAATAGAAGCGGATGCATGTCTGTCTGCAACCTTGTTGACTGATAACACAAGGAGTCTCCGCTGTTAGTTACTTGATCAATGATCAATGCAAACGTCTATCCTCAGTTGGCAGTCGGCACAGCTGGTGGCCATCAATAGCAGATAGCTAGGCAGCCACTTCCCAGCTTTTAAAGGCATTGAAGCACTTGTTGGTTCTACATTTAAGGAGTTCATAAATAAGTCCACGTTCTGAAAGCGTAATGACTGAAAGTTTGTTGTTAATTTGACCAGTTTTTGAAAGATAAATGTACATCATATCAAATTTGTAACTTAACATGCCAACTTCAAAAGGGCTCTGCCTAATTCTGAATATTCTTCCTTGTCCATAATATGTTAGTGTAATTACATACATACTGCATACTGGCAAGCTAAAATCAAGTGGTGTGATATTCAGGCTAACATGTTTAATGCGCATTGGGTCTTGTAAATAACACATGTATAGTCAAGTGTTTAACACTTTACATTTAGCTGGAAATGGGTTTTCTTACAGCTTACGTCAGTAGTTGGCTCTTCAGAAGCAGAGTATAGATTTTAATAGAAAGAGACTGGACAGGCAGATTGGTTGTGCTTGACCTAGCACCCAAGTCCATGATAGACATTTAAACATGGGAGACAAGTCATAGCTGTCTGTCTTGCCACGTAAACCATATCCCCCCTCACTTTCTCAGTGTTATATCCCCTTCTAATTAGTGTCAGAATTGAGTCACAAAGTTAATGATCCTTCCTCACCAGTGGTTTGTTTCTCCCACCATCAATTTTATCAGTCATCAAGGCAGCAGACGATCTTAATGGCGGCGGGTAAATACTTGTGATTGGCACAATAAATATATCCTCACAGGCCCGTGCGGAGCTGACTGAGGAACATAGGATTGTTTGTGGTGCTGATGAGAACCAAAGTGAATACCATCTGTTCTGAAAGGAACCAGGGTCGGCTCGTTCCACGTAATTACAAGAGTGGGAACTCAATCCGGAAACAGGATTTTTTTTATACTCGCACTTTCATGTTTCTTTCTCTCATCTTTTTCTTATTTTTTCTCGCAAAAAAAGGCCTGTTAGCCTGCTTGACTGTGAAGCAGTAATGATGGTTGGAAATCTTGGAGAGCTCCCTCCATGTGTTGCAACATGAAAAAGGCCCTTTTCAAAGACCCGTCTGGACTAGAATGGGTTGGTCAAATCAATGCTATGTTTAACTAGGTTAGCCCTGTGAAATGTCTTATTTTGTCTGCATGCTGAATGCTCATTCGTACAACAAATTTACTGGCGTGCAGCAAATCTCGTTAGTGAGTCTCGTCCATTCAAATGATGTGATTGTTCACTGTGTGGCTTTAATACATTCAATACACACTTATTTTATTAATGACCTCACATTATGAATTATGAGGGTTATGGATTAATGTACGCTATTAAGATCAAAGATAACTCCTGTCTATCTGTATGACCTTTATTAGAGCACACGTGTAGTTCCCTTGAGGCCATAAACCATCTGGGATGACACACACACATCCAACAACACTGAATAAGCCATGAATCATATGTTGGAGTCATCTACGTAGGTGCAATATTCAGCCCTGAAATGTGCATGTCCAACCGGACCTTTCATGTCTACAAATATTTATCTTCAATAGGTCTGGATCTAAAACCAGCGTGGTGAATTTCCTGACCTCTATTGTCTATGGTGCAGCCATTTGTTGGTACAATTCCACTCGTTTGATTGTCTACTAATACACACTGCTCAAAAAAATAAAGGGAACACTTAAACAACACAATGTAACTCCAAGTCAATCACACTTCTGTGAAATCAAACTGTCCACTTAGGAAGCAACACTGATTGACAATACATTTCACATGCTGTCGTGCAAATGGAATAGACAACAGGTGGAAATTATAGGCAATTAGCAAGACACTCCCAATAAAGGAGTGGTTCTGCAGGTGGTGACCACAGACCACTTCTCAGTTCCTATGCTTCCTGGCTGATGTTTTGGTCACTTTTGAATGCTGGCGGTGCTTTCACTCTAGTGGTAGCATGAGACGGAGTCGACAACCTACACAAGTGGCTCAGATGGTGCAGCTCATCCAGGATGCTACCAGGAGACAGGCCAGTACATCAGGAGACGTGGAGGAGTCCGTAGGAGGGCAACAACCCAGCAGCAGGACCTCTACCTCCGCCTTTGTGCAAGGAGGAGCAGGAGGAGCACTGCAATATGACCTCGGGCAGGCCACAAATGTGCATGTGTCTGCTCAAACGGTCAGAAACAGACTCCATGAGGGTGGTATGAGGGCCCGTCGTCCACAGGTGGGGGTTGTGCTTACAGTCCAACACCTCGCAGGACGTTTGGCATTTGCCAGAGAACACCAGGATTGGAAAATTCGCCACTGGCGCCCTGTGCTCTTCACAGATAAAAGCAGGTTCACACTGAACACATGTGACAGACGTGACAGAGTCTGGAGACGCCGTGGAGAACGTTCTGCTGCCTGCAACATCCTCCAGCATGACCGGTTTGGCGGTGGGTCAGTCATGGTGTGGGGTGGCATTTCTTTAGGGGTCCGCACAGCCCTCCATGTGCTCGCCAGAGGTAGCCTGACTGCCATTAGGTACCGAGATGAGATCCTCAGACCCCTTGTGAGACCATATGCTGGTGCGGTTGGCCCTGGGTTCCTCCTAATGCAAGACAATGCTAGACCTCATGTGGCTGGAGTGTGTCAGCAGTTCCTGCAAGAGGAAGGCATTGATGCTATGGACTGGCCCGTCCGTTCCCCAGACCTGAATCCAATTGAGCACATCTTGGACATCACGTCTCGCTCCATCCACCAACGCCACATTGCACCACAGAGTTGGTGGATGCTTTAGTCCAGGTCTGGGAGGAGATCCCTCAGGATCCGCCACCTCATCAGGAGCATGCCCAGGCATTGTAGGGAGGTCATACACACTACTGAGCCTCATTTTGACTTGTTTTAAGGACATAACATCAAAGTTGGATCAGCCGGTAGTGTGGTTTTCCACTTTAATTTTGAGTGTGACTCCAAATCCAGACCTCCATGGGTTGATACATTTAATTTAAATTGATAATTTTTGTGTGATTTTGATGTCAGCACATTCAACTATGTAAAGAAAAAAGTATTTAATAAGAATATTTCATTCATTCAGATTTAGGATGTGTTATTTTGGTGTTCCCTTTATTCCTTGAGCAGTGTATATCCACAACATTTAATAGCTATCTGGAATAGGAATACTGTTCAATAACTCATAGGCCACATTTTGGAAAGCCTCCTATCTGCATGGAGTGCAGATCTAAAAAACAACTGTGGTGAGTTCCCTGACCACTCTTGTCCATGCTACAGCAATTTGTTTTTCAAATGTTCAATTGTTTGATTGTCTACGTAAACCATGTGTACATAACAAAGGAATAACTACTCAAAAGTCTGAATCACTTCTACTATTCCCTAGCCAGGATTTAACTACTCAAAAGTCTGAATCACTTCTACTATTCCCCAGCCAGGATTTAACTACTCAAAAGTCTGAATCACTTCTACTATTCCCCAGCCAGGATTTAACTACTCAAAAGTCTGAATCACTTCTACTATTCCCCAGCCAGGATTTAACTACTCAAAAGTCTGAATAACTTCTACTATTCCCCAGCCAGGATTTAACTACTCAAAAGTCTGAATCACTTCTACTATTCCCCAGCCAGGATTTAACTACTCAAAAGTCTGAATCACTTCTACTATTCCCCAGCCAGGATTTAACTACTCAAATGTCTGAATAACTTCTACTATTCCCCAGCCAGGATTTAACTACTCAAAAGTCTGAATCACTTCTACTATTCCCCAGCCAGGATTTAACTACTCAAAAGTCTGAATCACTTCTACTATTCCTTAGCCAGGATTTAACTAAAATGTGAATCACTGCTACTATTCTCTAGCCAGGATTTCACTGCTCAAAAGTCTGACTTACTTGTACTATTCCCTAACCAGGATTTCCCCTTTGTTACTGCCATAGACCTATACCCACCTACCATCACAGTAGATAAGGCACATCCATTTCTATATTTAATCTATTTCAGGAGTAAAATGGGCATACTGTGTAGGTGGTGTATTGGACTTGTGAAGTTCTCTTGATATTTTGTGTGATTCAGGAGTTTTGTCAAACGGTAACATAATTAGCAGGCATGGGTAGGCATAATTAATTAGAACAGATCAAATGACAACTCATACAGACAAGGAAATACATTTTGTAGAGGTGAGTTCATTATTAACTCTTTCAATCAAGATAAATTGTACAAATGAACATTGAAATTATACAGATGACTCACTGTACGGTCTAGATTGTAAGAAAATCCCTTTGCTGTTCATGCGCTCATACAAATAACATGAAAGAAAATGTTTTTATTGAACGAGTTAGATTCATATATTCATAATATTAGTCTATCACATCAAAAAGGATGGATACTAAACATACTGATACTAAATTAAAATAGAAAGCAAGTTAATTAAATGATCAAGCTACTTAAACGGCTATGGGAAGACATTCATTGTGTTCCCAAACTCGTTTATTTCTACAGTACTACCAAGTCACGGTAATCAAGTATCAATACAATTAAAACTCATTCAAGGTGGTTTGTTGTGAGGGTGTTTTGTGGTTGGAGTAGCAGAAGTGGTTAATGTACTTTGGTGTTCATCCTTGGGCTTGAAATATGGCACATCTTCTGTGTTGCAAGTCAAGGAGCAAATGCATTACAGTGAAGGCTGGGCTTAATTTGGTTTTGCACGATTCATTGGCTACATAGGCCAACACTGTTTCAAAACTAAAGGTGGTATCAGCAAAGAAATACATCAGTGCCGAGGCATCCGGAAAACATTACCTCTTTGGGGAGTAAAACCAAAACGTGATTAATGAGGTGACAGTCATCTACCTTCATCCGCATCCTCATCCCTTTTGTCTAGGGCCAATGAATGTGCTGTCTGACCACAAAAGATGGAATCCAGGGAATGATTACCCTTTGTCCTCCCTATGTATTCCACGTTTTAACGTTCTGTTTTACCTACGCTTCCCGGACGATATTCCATATGGAGTTCTTTATCTACAAATGCCTGGTGGTGAGATAGACAAAGCCAAATGCATGCAGAAATCCAGATAAACAAACAAGCATTTAATGATCTGTATAGTACATGACATTCATTTGTTTGGCGGTGGCGCATTCTGAATAGCGTTTACTTGCTTGCTGATTATTGGCATTGGTTTCATATGATGATTGTAAGTGGCCAGTGAACTCATAAATACTGTGGACAAAAACAAAACATTGTTGCAGTGTATTTAATGTTATGTGATTTGACAGTCAATTCAACCTTTTTATTTGATCAACAAGTTCCTACAAATGTATGTATTTTTTAAAAGTCTGTGTTGGTCCATGATAATCTCATTAGTTGCATTATGGAATGTTTGTTCTGTTGGATGTAGGCATGATGTTTTAGTTACACTTTATTTGAACATTAACACAACACTTTTAATACTTAATGCCAACCGGTACAGAATAAATCTGTTTTATTTACTTGTTATAAGCATGTATGAACCCTTATAATGGCTTATACTATGTCATATTGTTCATAGGCTGTCATTGAAAATAAGAATTTGTTCTTAACTGACTTGCCTAGTTAAATAAAGGTACAATAAATACAAATATTTCTATGCAACAATAATTCAACAACCAAAAAATATCTGTTAGACTTTACACAATAAGATGTATCAACAACTAACATCTAATTCATTGAATATACAACTAATTGAATTGATTATTTCAACACAGCCATTGCTTTTTGTTAGTTGGCTAGATTCATTTAACACATCCCTATCACGTGTACACATGCTTTCTTATGTAAGGAGTTGGATGAAAAACATGGTTTACATCTGTACACTTAATTAGGCTTCTGTTTGTTGCTGTAAATACACAACGGGTCTGCCTTTGATGACATTGCCGTTTGAGATGTTCTACTTTGTGACAGCTGTCATCAGGCCCATGGTGGATGGAGACGGTGCTGTGATACCATTGTCTTCTAAAAGTTCTTAATTAAAATACTCTAGTGTCATTTGAGTGTTTACAAAGGAAGCACACCGAGAATGACGAACAGGGTTCAATATTATGTTGAAGTCAGTTCCCTAACTCGGAAGCCAGTTTCTATTTGATGAATGCAATAAACACATTTAGATGGAAACCTGATAGATGGACCCAACAGATGGATTATCAAACATATCTGACAGGTATCTTGCAACAGACTATCTACAGTACAATGTACATTTTAGAACACCCTCATACCTAACTATCAGCCAACACTGAAGGTTAGCGGGGAAGAATTGCATCTGTTCATTCTTCATTTCTTCGTAAAAGCCCTAAGCAAGTTCCTCTGAGAGTGCACATTCCTATATACTGTTTATGAGATATAAGGTATTCTTTTTGTTCATATATATAATTGTGCCAAGGGATAAAACACATATTTAGAGGAAAATATCATGAAGCTTTATTACACTAAACAGATACAACCATCTCTTACTCTTTCTCAAATAGAAAAGACAACTATGCCTTAACATGCACAAATAGTTCAGTACTGGTAAGTTCATTTAGTTTCTTGCCAAAAGTCATTGACATAGTTTTTGTTAATACTTTTGACAAAATGGGAAGGAAACCAAAAGGTGAAAAAAAGAAAATCTACAATAACATTTCATTTACAGTGAATAGCTTGACAAGTTACACAGAAAAACAAATGTGCAGCATATTATCTCCTGTAATCAATAAACAAGGCAACAGTATCTGCACATTTGAATGCCAATAAAGTCGACCACTCATAAATTACTGTTCCCAGATTGATTGAATGGGAAGAAGATCACCATTTAGGGTGGAACCCTATTTTGAGATTACTGCACATGCCTCGTACTTTGGTGCAAACCTTTCATTGACGTCATTGCATGGTTTACGTCAAATTTGAGTAATGTGCATATCTCAAGCTATGATTTGTCCTATGTGTAACTACCAAATATCTATTTGAATTCTGCTCCAAAACCCCTCACTCTCATCATTGGTTTTGGGGCAGTTACAATGCAAATTAAATAACTATATGGCCGTTATGTTTGCCAAGACCTACACATGTTTCCAAACATACAGGGGCTCACTGTGGGTGGAAACTGAGATTGAGTAGTGCTCCTTTTAAAGTGCATATACAGTAATGTGTCCGATGTTTCCTTATTCTAGCATGACATTTGCACGTGGTTGAGTTATTGTATGTCCTTCAGATGTGTAATAATTGGAGCAGAATGTATGTACAGTATGTATACATGTATTATGCCCTGAAGCTGGTTAACGTTGCAGTTTATTTATCTGAGAGTGCAAGTGCCAGCGATGCAGTCAAGGGAATCATGTGCGGACACTGATAGCATAGAGCTCTTCTTTACAGATTAATACGTTGTTGTACTTAATATTTTGTGAGGCTACAAACATATGAACCCCCTTAGTTTGAATCAACATGATGCCGTTAAGTGCAATTGACATTAGTTGTTTTCTACGAATTGTAAAATAATTGTGGAAGTTGCCATGTTTATCGTAAGGCTATTGTAACCTGAAATTGAAAAAGAGACTTCAAGACATTGATATTGGAATGAAATTGAAACATTCACAATATGTTTATATCTGATGGAATTGCATTGCTGTTTCCAGATAATACTGTTGCTGTTGAGCGTGATACACTTAGCCTGGAATACAGTGTGGTACCAACTACATAAATATATATACTTTTTTTTAAAGCACACAAGGCACACTGCTCGCATGATATAGATAGTTGTATACTCTATATACCCTCTCTTTCAGTTATACTGCATACCTCACAACGTACTGAGATTGTTCCCAGATTTGATAATGTTTTATGATAAACTACCTTGAAAGTTTCACTTCCATGTGTTGAGACACTGCAACCCATTATTTTTATCTTTATTTAGCTAGAGAACAAATTGCTTTGGGGACTTTGCTGAATTATCCATTTAAAATAATGGTGCAGGAAAAAAACAGTGGACTTTTCCAGATTGCGTATTAGTTGTGTTATATTATGTTGGCTTTGATTGGCGTTATGTTCATACCGTTAGCTAGCTGGACATAATCATTTTTTTGCACCCAGACATACTACTTAGTATCACTTCCTATCTGTGTGCTATTTGCTAAAGGAAATCATTATTAACAAACATGAACGAAGTAATGTAAAACAATGAGAAAACATACGTATTACTTGCCAAACACTGGGCCTTGTTACAAAGGGCTTATCATTTGACAATAATAATTAGTGAAAGGTTTCCTATGCAATTTCTGTCTGTTTATAATTTTGTAGAGAATAAACAAACGAAATAATGAATATGGTTCATTAATTATTAATAGACAATTACAAGCTGTTATTGACAGCTTATGTACAGTGTTACCCAGTACACAGTATGGTCAATACTTTGACTGATTGTACTGTATAGTGGATAGGGTTTGATCCGAGAGAAACACAACAGCTACCTATCTAGGAACTTAGTTTAGTCATGTATGTTGACTCCAGGAATGGAACATTTAAAGTAGACATTGTTTCCCCGGGATCGAAATCTATCTTTGGTCCTCTCTTTGTCACAACTGCAAGATTACAGTTATGACTAATACGCTGTTCTTGATGATTTATACACAGATTCACATGAACTTTGTTTTTGACGGTGTGACTGCACTTGTGTAGGCTACAAAAGCTTTCCTTTCACTTTCAATGGATATTTTTTTTTCGTGGATGAGTTACAACAGTCAGCAGTTCTCCATAAATAAAAGTGCAGACATTGGAAAACTTTGAAGAAATACTCATTTCTGTTTTTAACTGTGGATCAAAGGTTTCAAGCCACTTTGCCCCTTAGGGCCACTGTACATGGGTGGGGGAGGGGCAAGAAAAACAAAAGCATTTAGCCTTCTGTCCTAGGGGACAACAGTCTTTATAAAACTCACTTTTTACATATAAACAGCACGTTCAAAACCACACCGTAGACTGATGTTTGTGTATTGACAACATTTCATTTGATCTGTATTCAGCCAGAAACAGTCAATCATTGAATATTCTCTTTTTTTCAAATGCAATGCACTACATAACCTTAGTTTGTCTTCTCTTCATTTGTATGGTTATTGTGGGGATAACACTGACCATTTACATTTAGAGCAAAGTGGAATGTTGTCTTTAAGTCAACCACATTTTGCTATATTAGATTGTGATTTCCTGATTTGTTGAGCTTTAACATACCTTTTCCCTCCAACCCAGTTCACCAGTCTTCACTATGGGCCCGATTCCGACCCGAGTTAAGCATGTGTAAATGGAATGTAATTCCTTTTTTATGTACTTCTCTCTATGCGTACTCTGACGAACTGAAGCATGAGAGTAAAGTGCTATTCACCTGCTATTTGTTTTGGTTGGAGCTGGAATAAATGAAGGTGTGGCAGAGCTGTGTCTACAGATACTCCGTATTCTGACCTTGCCTTAATTCCACCACCTTTACCTACAGGTTCCAAGTGGAAAAAGCATCTACTTTATTTTTTTGATAGAAATACCACCATTCTCCATGCACTTTAATAACTTGACAAGAGCTATGTAAATGAGTAATCCGTTTGGATAAGGGAAATAACATTTGTTTTAGATCTATTTTACCTTATAATCACAAATGTGAAACCAGACAAATGTGAAACCAGTAATATGACAGCAAACTGAATAATATCAACATAGTGTAACAGTAAAGTTTAAGAAATGCCGTGCCATTATGCATCATTTAAATTGTAAGGCCTTTTAGCAGGGATGGACACTCTCAAATGTCTTAATTATAGGCTACCTCGACTTTCTCTGTTTCCATTTCTATCATGTTAAAAATGAGCCATTATAGTATTGACCGTCAGTAGGTCTAATAACCACACATATTTAACTGACAATTTACTGTTAGATCCCTTCAGTTGGTATAGCCTACATTATCATTCCATTACTGTTAGATCCCTTCAGTTGGTATAGCCCACATTATCATTCCATTACTGTTAGATCCCTTCAGTTGGTATAGCCCACATTATCATTCCATTACTGTTAGATCCCTTCAGTTGGTATAGCCCACATTATCATTCCATTACCGTTAGATCCCTTCAGGTGGTATAGGCCACATTATCATTCCATTACTGTTAGATCCCTTCAGTTGGTATAGCCCACATTATCATTCCAATACTGTTAGATCCCTTCAGTTGGTATAGCCTACATTATCATTCAAATACTGTTAGATCCCTTCAGTTGGTATAGCCTACATGATCAATCCATTACTGTTAGATCCATTCAGTTGGTATAGCCCACATTATCATTCCATTACTGTTAGATCCCTTCAGTTGGTATAGCCTACATTATCATTCCATTACTGTTAGATCCCTTCAGTTGGTATAGCCTACATTATCATTCCATTACTGTTAGATCCCTTCAGTTGGTATAGCCCACATTATCATTCCAATACTGTTAGATCCCTTCAGTTGGTATAGCCTACATTATCATTCAAATACTGTTAGATCCCTTCAGTTGGTATAGCCTACATTATCAATCCATTACTGTTAGATCCATTCAGTTGGTATAGCCCACATTATCATTCCATTACTGTTAGATCCCTTCAGTTGGTATAGCCTACATTATCATTCCATTACTGTTAGATCCCTTCAGTTGGTATAGCCTACATTATCATTCCATTACTGTTAGATCCCTTCAGTTGGTATACCCTACATTATCATTCCATTACTGTTAGATCCCTTCAGTTGGTATAGTCTACATTATCATTCCAATGTTTCCTTTACCTTCATTTGCTTCCTCTGTAAACACCATCTCGGCCATGTTGTTGTTGCTGATGATCATTAGTAACAGTTAATAGTATAAAAAAAGGCATATAGGCTAATTAAATTGTTATGGAGCAGAGCGCAGACCAAGCCATAAGAGTTTGAACCCGACGCATGGCCCATTACTTGGCAGTGTCATCACACAGTTCCATGGTTAGTGCAGGCAATAGATGAGGGTATAGCCTACACTATTCTCCCTATTATAATGATATGTACACTATTCTTCCAACATTACCATGGGTTACAGAATTGAATGTGGCAATTCTTCAGAATGAATCAAACCACGGTTTTCTTTCTTCCGTGCATATATTTAGATGGCTTTCTTTCATTGATCTAACTAAAAGGTACAACGTATTCCAAAGGGATGGCTTAAGATAAATGTACTGAAAACTCCTCAAGAAAAAATCTGTTGGACAGCAAGTAGGACATATTCAATGATTGAATTACATTTATGCAGCGCGCGCAAGGGAACCACGCCTGCAAAGCCCGTTACGCACCTTCATAAAGTGCGTACAAAAGGTGTAATTTCCTAAGTCGGAATTTGGCCCTAGAAAGGGGGCCCAACTTTAGCCATTATGGTCTCCAAAATAGCCTTGTGTGTGTGTGTACACACTCCTCTCTGCTGCTGCCTGATAACCATGCAGTTTTGGGACGACCCCAACATGCAACAAACCAGGTGTTGATGGCATTGTGGGGCAGCTGTGCGAAGGCTGATCAGAAGTGACAGCTGTGACATTGAATGGTTCTTATTCATCTGGAAGAAAAGGGGAAGATGTAACAGCTTGAGCCTCCCCATATAGATAGTTGATAGAGATACAGGGGACAGAGATATCCTCAGCCTTCATTATTCCACCCTCTGATTGAGAGAACACTGGGGTCAGGGCTTCTGTCAAAGATTAAAAGGTCGCTTGAGGTATTCAAAATGACTCTCCTTGTAGCACAATGAATACTTACTTTTACAGTGTAGTGCTATATGGTATTTTAACAACTTTTTTACAGTGTGGTGCTATATGTTAACAGATGTGTGTGTCAACTTGTGGCGTTAGATGTGTTACCATGTAACAATACATTCAATAGTGGTGCAGTCTTTTCTGTTCCACTTCAGGTTATTTTGCTAAAATTCACTTGCAGTAGCTTTCTCAATGATGTTTACTTGGGGGTGGGGGGGGGGGGGGGGGCAACTCTAGTGAGATCAAATGGCAAGCTATGTTTGTTAAAGCACATTAATTGTTTTTCACTGGACATTTTATAATGAAAACTTCAGAGCCTTAATTGGATACAAAGCATATTCCTACACTTCACTGCAAACAGCCTCACTCTAGACATGACTCGCACACTGTACGTTGTTTCATTTTGTGTGGGCTATCATGGGTAGTATTGTGTCACATACTCAAAAGGACTGAGGACTTCTTTGTTTTAACAGTTCATAATTTATGGACAATGTAAAACCTTATCTCCAGCTGACATGTTGATTACTCACCATAATGGTTACATCATTGCGATTCATGGACTCACTTGATCAAAACAAATTGTTGCCACTATATGTTATGACATGGGGGATCGGCAATGCTATAGCAAACAGTAAACCATGCAGGTAAAGTACATGAGAAACAAGCATTCTAAACTGGAGGAAACACATGTGGTTCAGTGAATTTCTGCTAGGCACTTTGCAGAATTATAATTGATTGTGACAGTAATTTAGGTAATCAGGCAAAGTAATTAGGAAACCATTCTTAAATCAAAAACTTTTGTCTGTTCAAAAGATATGCAGCTATGAACATCCAATATACACACCAGCTTCATTGTTTATTTGAAAAAGTCCTAAAACAGTGAAAAGACACTAACCTACTGACATTGACAGTGTTTCAATCCATCTCTGGTCAATGCAGAGGGCTGACTTCTGGGTTTATAGTCTCTCATGTCTTACCATTTAAAGAGAGAGATGACTCATTTCTCTTCACTTCATGTAGTGGGGAGTGCAGAACACATTTCTACATAAACTCAGCAAAAAAGAAACATCCCTTTTTCAGGACCTTGTCTTTCAAAAGATAATTCGTAAAAATCCAAAGAACTTCACAGATCTTCATTGTAATGCTTGTTCAATGAACCAGAAACAATTAATGAACATGCACCTGTGGAACGGTTGTTAAGACACTAGCAGCTTACAGATGGTAGGCAATGAAGGTCACAGTTATGAAAACTTAGGACACTAAAGAGGCCTTTCTACTGACTTTGACAAACACCAAAAGAAAGATGCCCAGGGTCCCTGCTCATCTGCGTGAACGTGCCTTAGGCATGCTGCAAGGAGGCATGAGGACTGCAGATGTGGCCAGGGCAATAAATTGCAACATCCGTACTGACACACCTAAGACAGCGCAACAGGGAGACAGGACGGACAGCTGATCGTTCTCACAGTGGCAACACCTGCACAGGATCGGTACATTGGAACATCACACCTGCGGGACAGGTACAGGATGGCAACAACAACTGCCTGAGTTACACCAGGAATACTTGCATCAGTGCTCAGACTGTCCGCAATAGGCTGAGAGAGGCTGGACTGAGGGCTTGTAGGCCTGTTGTAAGGCAGGTCCTCACCAGACATCACCGACAACAACGTCACCTATGGGCACAAACCCACCATTGCTGGACCAGACAGGACTGGCAAAAAGTGCTCTTCACTGACGAGTCTCAGTTTTGTGATGGTGATGGTCGGATTTGTGTTTATCGCCAAAGGAATGAGTGTTACACCGAGGCCTGTACTCAGGAGAGGGATCGATTTGGAGGTGGAGGGTACGTCATGGTCTGGGGTGGTGTGTCACAGCATGATCAGACTGAGCTGGTTGTCCTTGCAGGCAATCTGAATACTGTGCGTTACAGGGAAGACATCCTCCTCCCTCATGTGGTACCCTTCCTACAGGCTCATCCTGACATGACCCTCCAGTATGACAATGCCACCAGCCATACTGCTCGTTCTGTGCTTGATTTCCTGCAAGACAGGAATGTCAGTGTTCTGCCATGGCCAGCGAAGAGCCCGGATCTCAATCCCATTGAGCACGTCTGGGACCTGTTGGATCGGAGGGTGAGGGCTAGGTGCCATTCTCCCCAGAAATGTCCGGGAACTTGCAGGTGCCTTGGTGGAAGAGTGGGGTAACATCTCACAGCAAGAACTGGTAAATCTGGTGCAGTCCATGAGGAGGAGATGCACTGCAGTACTTAATGCAGCTGGTGGCCACACCAGATACTGACTGTTACTTCTGATTTTAACCCCTCCTTTGTTCAGGGACACATTATTCCATTTCTGTTTGTCACATCTGTTGAACCTGTTCAGTTTATGTCTCAGTTTTTGAATCTTGTTATGTTCATAAAAATATTTACACATGCTAAGTTTGCTAGAAATAAACGTAGTTGACAGTGATTTTTTTGCTGAGTTTATATCCTGTTGGCATCATGTTGTTTTTATTTAACCACTTGTGTTTTGTTTGTAGACACCAACATGAGCTAAATGGTATATTGTGGGATGACACTACAGTATATAGCCAGAGGGAAACCGAATTGTTTGTGCAATGAATAACCTGTTTTCATAGGACATTTCTGCCTGTGTATATCAGCCTTGTCATTCTCAACTTCCTTTCAAAAAGCTGTAAGCCAATTTCAGACAATGTACAGTCTTGGACTATGCAGTCCTTCTTAGTGACACCCCCCCCAAAAAATATATCAGTATTTTTTATGTTTTAATCATGTTTGTTTTGCAGTGCTTGGACTTCATTTGTGACAAAAATTCCATAAATATTTTATATTGTATTGTTCTGCCTCAGAAATGATAGCACACTATGTTACACTGAAGTTGACATTGTTTATATTGAATGGTCTGTTTTTGTTATTATTCTGTTGCATACAACTGTAAAAATACAGTAAATTCAACAATCACAATGTATGTTTTCATTTTTTTGTTGTTTACTTAAGAAAAACTTATGTTATTGTACAGAGATCAAACAGGACATGACACACCAGTAATCCGAATGTACACCTCAATATTTGGGTAAAACCAGTCAACTATCAACACATACATGAACTTTTTGTTTCCCTTTTTTACATATAAAAGTTTAGATTGACACAAACTCTGTAGTACTACCATCACCTCAGATCAGCATCCATGTCGACCCTCTCCCTCCCCACCACCCTAGACGTGTCCCGTCTTCTGGTTTTTGTCCAAATGAAGACATACCGCCAATGCACACAAAAAAAAAAAGAAGAAGGGTGAACCAACGATGTTATTGGTAGTTCCTTTTGTTACTTTTCTTCTTCTGGGACCAAGAGTCTTGTTGTTGTTCAGTGCTGAGTAAAGCTGAGGATGAACCGTGTTGCATCAAAACTTGAGCAGGAACAACAAGAAAACAGTCAGCAGGAGGCAAAAGGAGCAGTGGGTCGACAGGGCAGCCCTGTTCACATCATGCATCATAGTCCCAGGACCTGTTGGGAAAAATAGTTTGATATTAACGTCACTAAGGCATCTCAAGAGGCAGTGCTTCTTATACCTATCTTCCCCTCCACAACTAAACCAGTGCGGGTTCTATCGGCTTTAACTTACAACTTTAGATGCCTGATTGTTGGCTTTACAGCCCTCTCCTGAAATGTAATTTAGGGGATGGACTGCAAAGAGGTCATCATCAGCAGTAACGATAGGCATAGAACCAACAAGATGGATTCCTCCTGCACATTGAATAGGACTGGTTCCTTTGAAAACTGAACACAAGGTCCATCAGACACTGGTCATCTTAACAAAGCATAGCAAGGATCTCAAATAGCTTTTTCCACGCAAACACATCATTCATATCAGAGATGACATGGCATTCTATCCCCTTTGATGATCAAAAAGAAGAAAGCAGTACAAAACAAACATTCCCCCAAATCCCTTGGCATGTGAACTGAGGAGCACGACTAGGCTAGGCTAGATTTGATTTTTCATGATGGGCCTTTATAACGTTGAGAATAGAATAGTGTAGGATGACTAAAATGGCTTCTTAATGTGTTTTTCTTGCAGTCTGTTAGTCTTTGTAAACTGCTGGAACTGCAGTCAGAGGAAAAGTTGACCAAACATTGTGGATGACCTGAAATGCTACCCTAAGAACAAATTTGTATACTGAGCTATTGTATTCGCTCAATAGCTATTGTATCCAACGAGGCTCAGCTCTTTCACATTATATGCCCCTAGAGATAATCAAAATAAGTTGCTGCTTTTTGTCCTATTTATAGTAACAATGTTAATTTATGGCTTTATTCTACATTACATAACTGCAAGTTTGGTTCACTGTGGAGTATTCTCCCACAGATTAATAAGACCACTGACAAACAAAATGTATCTATTTGCATTACACCCCACCCCACAGACAGACACATCTACATTTAGGCCAAGATTGATTCAGATCAGCGTTAACCCGCAGTTACCGACAACTGCACAGCATATCATTGCTTTTGTTTAGGCGATGTTGGAGGTTTAACTGCAGCCGCAGCTGCTCTTGTGGTCATTGTCACAAAACCACACAATATACAGTTGAAGTCGGAAGTTTACATACACTTAGGTTGTAGTCATTAAAACTTGTTTTTCAACCACTCCACAAATGTCTTGTTAACAACCTATAATTTTGGCAAGTTGGTTAGGACATCGACTTTGTGCATGACACAAGTAATTTTTCCAACAATTGTTTACAGACAGATTATTTCACTTATTTCTCTGTATCACAATTCCAGTGGGTCAGAAGTTAACATACACTAAGTTGACTGTGCCTTTAAACATTTTGGAAAATTCCAGAAAATTATGTAATGTCTTTAGAGGCTTCTGATAGGCTAATTGAAATAATTTGAGTCAATTGGAGGTGTACCTGTGGATGTATTTCAAGGCATACCTTCAAACTTAGTGCCTCTTTGCTTGACATCATGGGAAAATCAAAAGAAATCAGCCAAGACCTCAGAAAAAAAATTGTAGACCTCCACAAGTCTGGTTTATCCTTGGGAGCAATTTTCAAATGCCTGAAGGTACCACATTCATCTGTACAAAAAATAGTACGCAAGTATAAACACCATGGGACCACACATCCGTCATACCGCTCAGGAAGGAGACATGTTGTCTCCTAGAGAAAAGTGCATCAATCCCAGAACAACAGCAAAGGACCTTGTGAAGATGCTGGAGGAAACAGGTACAAGAGTAACTCTATCCACAGTAAAACGAGTCCTATATCGACATAACCTGAAAGGCCGCTCAGCAAAGAAGAAGCCACTGCTTCAAAACCGCCATAAAAAGCGTGCAACTGCACATGGGAACAAAGATCGTACTTTTTGGAGAAATGTCCTCTGGTCTGATGAAACAAAAATAGCACTTTTTGGCCATAATGACCATCGTTATGTTTGGAGGAAAAAGGGGGAGGCTTGCAAGCCAAAGAACACCATCCCAACTGTGAAGCATGGGGGTGGCAGCATCATGTTGTGGGGGTGCTTTGTGGCAGGAGGGACTGGTGCACTTCACAAAATAGATGGCATCATGAGGCAGGAAAATGATGTGGATATATTGAAGCAACATCTCAAGACATCAGTCAGGAAGTTAAAGCTTGGTCGCAAATGGGTCTTCCAAATGGAAAGTGACCCCAAACATACTTCCAAAGTTGTTGAAAAATGGCTTAAGGACAACAAAGTCAAGGTATTGGAGTGGCCACCATAAAGTCCTGACTCAAACATATAGAACATTGGTGAGCAAAACAGAAAAAGCGTGTGCGAGCAAGGAGGCCTACAAACCTGACTCAGTTACACCAGCTCTGTCAGGAGGAGTGGGCCAAAATTCACCCAACTTATTGTGGGAAGCTTGTGGAAGGCTAACCAAAACGTTTGACCCAAGTTAAACAATTTAAAGGTAATGCTATCAAATACTAATTGAGTATATGTAAACTTCTGACCCACTGGGAATATGAGGAAAGCAATAAAAGTGGAAATAAATCTTTCTCTCTACTATTATTCTGATATTTCACATTCTTACAATAAAGTGGTGATCCTAACTGACCTAAGACAGTGAATTTTTACTAGGATTAATTAAAAACTGAGTTCAAATGTATTTGGCTAAGGTGTATGTAAACTTTTGACTTCAACTGTATATATAGATATTTTTAACTAGGCAAGTCAGTTAAGAACAAATTCTTAACCTTTTGGTTACTGGCCCAACGCTCTAACCACTAGGCTACCTGCCGCCCCAATAATATATTTATATTATTGCATCTATAATTGCTATAATTGCATCCCAGTGCACACAATAACATATATTACAGCGATATTGTTCTACAACAGTAACAGTAGGCAGTCTTACCATAGAGGATTATGCTTGCATTGGTGATCCCCATGGTGTTCATGGCCACACACGTGTAGTTTCCATAGTCCTCTTCAGAAACATTCAAAAACATAAGCATGGATTGTTTACCTTGGTTCTCTATCTTAATCCCATTCAGTCCATTTAGGAGTCTGTAAAGAAGAAAATACATTCTTAAAATATGAATTCTGTAATCCCATATCTATATGTTTATCAATAATAAATCCCCATACCCGTGAAATTGAAGGGTATATCTTATAACAATCAAATTTGGCCCGTTAGGCCAGCGAATCTCAACTGATGGGGGAGGTTTTGAATGGGTTGTGTCTGAGTAAAAAAACAGAGAGAAATAATAATTTAAAAAAAAGTTTATGAAAAATACTCCTGTCTGAACTTAAATTACTAAAACCAGTTAGAAAGTGTGTAGAAATTACAATGAACCTAAAATATATTTTTTAAATAATTTGACCTCTGAACTATTTTTCTTCAATCACAATATTTTCAATTTACTGTACAGTTGTTAGCAGCTGGTCTCAAGCCCGTGATCTTAACATTCATATGGGCAAAATTGAAATTGATTATCCTAATACCATAAAAAAATAGTTTTCCAGATTTCATTTTGGCCGCAGAAAAATGGGATGCGAATATTGGATCGCGACTGAGACAAACTGGTTAAATTTTGGTCATGAGGCAAAACCAGTTGAGAACCACTGCATTAGGGGATACGATTTGAAGGTGTAATCTGTAAACAATGTCAGTATAATCCAGTCAGGTTTGACTGAACAAGTGCCATTGAGGTCGTTGCTGTGTTGGCATTTGTGTATGTCCTTGAAGGGTTCAGCACAAGTACGAATGCTACAGTTGGTAAGGACTATTAGTCTCGGGAACTTATGGACAAAAATACTTTTGAAATAAGTCTCTAAAGCCCTAAAACCAAACACAGCTCATTAGGTCGTGCTGAGACGACTGCTCTGCATCGCTGTACAACAACCTGCGTTGTGTAACATTTTCTCTTTGGCTGCACTGCTAATATTCCCCACGCTTCACTGGCTTGTGCCAGTTCTTTGGGAAACAATAATTTTTTGAAGCGTAGTCATTCATTATAAAAAACCCTGTACTTTCTCAGAGGTTGTCCAAGCAACGCAGCCCATTGACAGAAACGAATTATGCAAAGAAATGCAACTCGCCTTTGGTGGCCATGATGGTTTAGATTAGAAATTGTTCTCCAAAGAAAGTACTTTTAATAGTCGGTTCTTAGTGAGACAAAATTACATTTTGCCAGTGGAGAATAAAAACAACTGTGGGATTTACATCTCCTTACAACCAACAAAGGCCAAAACTGAGACCCTTAAAACCTAGACTCTTTTCTAAAAGATCTATTAGGACTTACCTGCGGTCCTCTTTGTACCACTCAAAATCTGCACCAGGAACAGCAGAGGCCTCACATTGGAGCACCCCTTTTTGGCCCACTGGGGTACCTGTACTCCCAGCCTTCAAAATGAAGGGAGCATCTGTAAGATGTATGAAATTGAGGTTATTTAATGAGTTTTATAGCAGTGCATATACATTTATTAAAAATAGACTCAGCAACATGACATCATCACATACAGCAGGGCAACATCCTGCTTACAGAAATCAACAACAACAAAAATCTGCCACTATTGGGTCTTCCTAATGTGGGTATTCCTCACAGGAGGGAGCACATTGGAAATAGCCTGTTTTGGCAGTCTTGACAGATTGAAATTATGCTTTTGATTTCTGCAGGCAAGAATTATTTCCGCTGTGTATGATGTCATATTGCTGTGTCTAACTACCTGATAACCATTACTTTGATGTCCTTTAAAGTGAACTGTTTCAAACAGGTGAAGTATCTACTATCCTGAATAATCTGTAAGGTGCGTCAGTATATTTTCTGTTGATAACAATGTACACTCGAGCTAGCATGCTAAACTAACAAGAGGCATCTAAAATTATCTTAATAACACTAATTTAAAAAAAACTGGGCTCCTGAGTGGCGCAGCAGTCTAAGGAACTGCATCTCAGTGCAAGAGGTGTCACTACAGTCCCTGGTTTGAATCCAGGCTGTATCACATCCGGCTGTGATTTGGCCCGGTGTCATCTGGGTTTCACTGGGGTAGGCAGTCATTGTAAATAATAATGTGTTTTTAACTGATTTGCCTAGTTAAATACTTTTTTTATTATAAGCTTTTAAAACAAGCTTGGATCAACAACTTCCTGGGAAAACCATGTGGCTGATAAAATAGCAACAAATAAGATGACCATTTAGCTTTGTTTAAGTGTTGTGGTGCTTGGCATCATTGTTTGTTTTCATGCTTACAATTGACTGTGACTTTCACTGTCTTCACATCTGGGGCTGAGATGTCATTGGAGGAGATGCATTCATACGATCCCGACTGTTCTTTAGTGATCGCTGTCATATCAACATATTCCCCTTCAGTGACAAATTTGTGTCCTGAAAAATAACACAATAACATCTGTTTTTAAAAATAGAAAGCATACAGAGGTGCATAAAGTATTACCAAACCCCCCACGATTGAAGTGCAGTTTCTATATTTTTTTATATTTATTTTTCATCTAAAATATATCCCAAAAAGCCACATGACAAAGTTGGAAAGAAGTGGAGTGTGCTCAACTAAGGTGAGTCGAGGTGCAATTCAAAAATATAATCATAATTGAAAAGGAAAAGGTGCAACACTTGCTCACCATGAAACATTACTTGTTTTATTTAATGTTTCGCCTTCTGATGAAGGCCAATGAAGGCCGAAATGTCCATCTTTTAACATTGCCTAAATAAAACAAATAATTTGTAATGGTGTTGTTATGTTGTGCTTTTTATATTTTTATATTTTTAATATAACAAAGAACCATAATAGATTCATAGCAGCAGCAGCTCTTGAATTCGACACACACATATGCAAACATACTTCTGTTTTCTAACGGTCTAGCGAGCATGAAACATTACTTGCAACCAGGTTAAACAGGTGTGAGATTCAAGATGCATAGAAATCACCCTTTCAAATGGTCTGCAGCATTGACCAAGGTAGCGTGTAGGCTATACATCAGACACTACAACGTGATATTTCTACACCTGTTGGTTGAACATTTGAAAGAAGGAGCCACTCAAGGTGGAAATTCTCAAGAGTTACAGTAGCTGTGTCTTGTACACAACAGCAGCAGGTACCACATTACAGAAACACTGGCCCTCAATATGTTATCAAATGTCAACACACATCACATAAAATTAAATTTCCCCAGACATCAGCAGTACTGTGGTTTAATCTCTACCCACTGCTCCCGCGAGGGACATCATAAAGTCTCTAAGGTCTTGCTATTCAAAGAAACTTGCCGGTATCAGTTATTTCTCCTCTCTCTCTGTGTGTGTGTGTGTGTGTGTGTGTGTGTGTGTGTGTGTGTGTGTGTGTGTGTGTGTGTGTGTGTGTGTGTGTGTGTGTGTGTGTGTGTGTGTGTGTGTGTGTGTGTGTGTGTGTGTGTGTGTGTGTGTGAGAGAGAGAGAGAGAGCAGGAGGCAATGGGGCTGAGACTGAAATGGAGCGGCACCTTTACTTGGAGATAACCCATTCCCAATCAGCTGAAATGTCACATACAGCAATATCTCGACATTAGCATGATCTCATTACTTTCCCCAAGCCCTGGTCCCACCAACAGCTACTGCTGCTGCAGCTGACAAGGGACTGACTGGAAAGGTTGTCCTGGCTGGGTTGTTTCTTTTAACTTTAATGTGCTGGGCCATGGGAAATGGAAGTACAGATAATTTAACATTTTATAATGTGTTTCTATCTACATTATGCAGATTGAGGCGAAGAAGTGGAAATTGAGTTATTGGCCATTACTGTGTTATTTTATGGTTGCAGGCGGTGATCGGGTGAGTGATGGCAAGGTTAACCTATGATAATGCAGATGGCAGAATCGGTTATGCCTGTATTTTCAGTCAAGTCGATAAAATAATTAAAAGTTTGGGTAATGTCTTAAGATTCGTGATTCAGTCACTCCTTTGTATCTGCAAACCCAAGGAAACATGGCACCATTTACATGGTGCAGTGCCTTCAGAAAATATTCACACCCCATAACTTTTCCAAATAGTGTTGTGTTACAGCCTGAATTGTACAACTTAATAACACATTTAAAGCTGAAATGTCTTAAGTCTATAAGTATTCAACCCCTTTGCTACAGCAAGACTAAGTATGTTCAGGAGTAAAATGTGCTTAACAAGTCACATAATTATTTATTTTTTTATTTCACATTTATTTAACCAGGTAGGCAAGTTGAGAACAAGTTCTCATTACAATTGCGACCTGGCCAAGATAAAGCAAAGCAGTTCGACACATACAACGACACAGATTTACACATGGAGTAAAACAAACATACAGTCAATAATACAGTAGAAACAGGTCTATAAACGATGTGAGCAAATGAGGTGAGATAAGGGAGGTAAAGGCAAAAAAAGGCCATGGTGGCAAAGTAAATACAGTATAGCAAGTAAAACACTGGAATGGTAGATTTGCAGTGGAAGAATGTGCAAAGTAGAAATAAAAATAATGGGGTGCAAAAGAGCAAAATAAATAAATAAATAAATAAAATAAATACAGTAGGGAAAGAGGTAGTTGTTTGGGCTAAATTATAGGTGGGCTATGTACAGGTGCAGTAATCTGAGAGCTGCTCTGACAGCTGGTGCTTAAAGCTAGTGAGGGAGATAAGTGTTTCCAGTTTCAGAGATTTTTGTAGTTCGTTCCAGTCATTGGCAGCAGAAAACTGGAAGGAGAGGCGGCCAAAGAAAGAATTGGTTTTGGGGGTGACCAGAGCGATATACCTGCTGGAGCGCGTGCTACAGGTGGGTGATGCTATGGTGACCAGCGAGCTGAGATAAGGGGGGACTTTACCTAGCAGGGTCTTGTAGATGACATGGAGCCAGTGGGTTTGGCGACGAGTATGAAGCGAGGGCCAGCCAACGAGAGCGTAAAGGTCGCAATGGTGTGTAGTATATGGGGATTTGGTGACAAAACTGTGATAAGACTGCATCCAATTTGTTGAGTAGGGTATTGGAGGCTATTTTGTAAATGACATTGCCGAAGTCGAGGATTGGTAGGATGGTCAGTTTTACAAGGGTATGTTTGGCAGCATGAGTGAAGGATGCTTTGTTGCGAAATAGGAAGCCAATTCTAGATTTAACTTTGGATTGGAGATGTTTGATGTGGGTCTGGAAGGAGAGTTTACAGTCTAACCAGACACCTAGGTATTTGTAGTTGTCCACGTATTCTAAGTCAGAGCCGTCCAGAGTAGTGATGTTGGACAGGCGGACAGGTGCAGGCAGCGATCGGTTGAAGAGCATGCATTTAGTTTTACTTGTATTTAAGAGCGATTGGAGGCCACGGAAGAAGAGTTGCATGGCATTGATGCTTGCCTGGAGGGTTGTTAACACAGTGTCCAAAGAAGGGCCAGAAGTCTACAGAATGGTGTCGTCTGCGTCGAGGTGGATCAGAGACTCACCAGCAGCAAGAGTGACATCATTGATGTATACAGAGAAGAGAGTCGGTCCAATAATTGAACCCTGTGGCACCCCCATAGAGACTGCCAGAGGTCAGACACACTGAACTCTATCAGAGAAGTAGTTGGCGAACCAGGTGAGGCAATCATTTGAGAAACCAAGGCTGTCGAGTCTGTCGATGAGCATGTGGTTGACAGAGTTGACAGAGTCGAAAGCCTTGGCCAGATCAATGAATACGGCTGCACAGTAATGTTTCTTTTCGATGGCGGTTAAGATATCGTTTAGGACCTTGAGAGTGGCTGAGGTGCACCCATGACCAGCTCTGAAACCAGATTGCATAGCAGAGAGGGTATGGTGAGATTCGAAATGGTCGGCAATCTGTTTGTTGACTTGGCTTTCGAAGACCTTAGAAAGGCAGGGTAGGATAGATATAGGTCTGTAGCAGTTTGGGTCAAGAGTGTCCCCCCCTTTGAAGAGGGGGATGACCGCAGCTGCTTTCTAATCTTTGGGAATCTCAGACGACACAAAAGAGAGGTTGAACAGGCTAGTAATAGGGGTGGCAACAATTTCGGCAAATTTTAGAAATAAAAGGGTCCAGATTGTCTAGCCCGGCTGATTTGTAGGGGTCCAGATTTTGCAGCACTTTCAGAACATCAGCTGACTGGATTTGGGAGAAGGAGAAATGGGGAAGCCTTGGGCGAGTTGTTGTGGGGGGTGCAGTGCTGTTGACCGGGGTAGGGGTAGTCAGGTGGAAAGCATGGCCAGCCATACAAAAATGCTGTTTGAAATTCTCAATTATAGTGGATTTATCAGTGGTGACAGTGTTTCCTATCTTCAGTGCAGTGGGCAGCTGGGAGGAGGTGTTCTTATTCTCCATGGACTTTACAGTGTCCCAGAACTTTTTTGAGTTAGTGTTACAGGAAGCAAATTTCTGCTTGAAAAAGCTAGCCTTGGCCTTTCTAACTGCCTGTGTATAATGGTTTCTAGCTTCCCTGAAAAGCTGCATATACGGGCGGGGGCTGTTCGATGCTAATGCAGAACGCCATAGGATGTTTTTGTGTTGGTTAAGGGCAGTCAGTTCTGGGGAGAACCAAGGGCTATATCTGTTCCTGGTTCTACATTTCTTGAATGGGGCATGCTTATTTAAGATGGTTAGGAAGGCATTTAAAAAAAATAACCAGGCATCCTCTGACGGGATGAGATCAATATCCTTCCAGGATACCCCGGCCAGGTCGATTAGAAAGGCTTGCTCGCTGAAGTGTTTCAGGGAGCGTTTGACAGTGATGAGTGGAGGTCGTTGAAGACAGCAGAGGTGTATTTAGAGGGTAAGTTGGTTAGTATGATATCTATGAGGGTGCCCGTGTTTAAGGCTTTGGGGAGGTACCTGGTAGGTTCATTGATAATTTGTGTGAGATTTAGGGCATCAAGCTTAGATTGTAGGATGGCTGGGATGTTAAGCATGTTCCAGTTTAGGTCGCCTAGCAGCACGAGCTCTGAAGATAGATGGGGGGGCAATTAGTTCACATATGGTGTCCAGAGCACAGCTGGGGGCAGAGGGTGGTCTATAGCAGGCGGCAACGGTGAGAGACTTGTTTTTAGAGAGGTGGATTTTTAAAAGTAGAAGTTCAAATTGTTTGGGTACAGACCTGGATAGTAGGACAAAACTCTGCAGGCTATCGTTGCAGTAGATTGCAACACCGCCCCCTTTGGCAGTTCTATCTTGTCAGAATTTTTGGTGGTCTTCCTAAGCCAGGATTCAGACACAGCTAGAACATCCGGGTTGGCAGAGTGTGCTAAAGCAGTAAATAAAACAAACTTAGGGAGGAGGCTTCTAATGTTAACATGCATGAAACCAAGGCTATTACGGTTACAGAAGTCATCAAAAGAGAGCGCCTGGGAAATAGGAGTGAAGCTAGGCACTGCAGGGCCTGGATTCACCTCTACATCACCAGAGGAAAAGAGGAGGAGTAGGATAAGGGTACGGCGAAAAGCAATGAGAATTGGTCGTCTAGAACGTCTGGAACAGAGAGTAAAAGGAGGTTTCTGGGTGCGATAAAATAGCTTCAAGGTATAATGTACAGACAAAGATATGGTAGGATGTGAATACAGTGGAGGTAAACCTAGGTATTGAGTGATGATGAGAGAGATATTGTCTCTAGAAACATCATTGAAACCAGGAGATGTCATCGCATGTGTGGGTGGTGGAACTAATAGGTTGGATAAGGTATAGTGAGCAGGACTAGAGGCTCTACAGTGAAATAAGCCAATAAACACCAACCAGAACAGCAATGGACAAGGCATATTGACATTAAGGAGAGGCATGCTTAGTCGAGTGATCAAAAGGGTCCACTGAGTAGTGAGGTTGGTTAGGGTCATGATGATTCAGACAGCTAGCCGGGCCATCGGTAGCAAGCTGGCATAGGATGGAGGTCTGTTTTTAGCCACCTCATGCGTTTCCGTCGGTAGGATTAGTGGGGTTCTGTGTGGTAGAGGGGATCAATCCAATTCACAAAAAAAATAGTATAGTTTTAGAGGCCCAAGAAAAAAAATGGTCCGATAGGTCTATTCAGATAGCAGCCGATAAGACAGCTAACGATTAGCGAACCGCCGTTCAGGTAACGTTGCGACGGAGGAGCCAGCTGGATAACTCCCTCGGGCAGATAACGTCGGTAGTCCAGTTGAGAAGGCTCGGTGGGGCTCCGCCTTGGCAGTAAAACGGGTCCGGATAGGTGATTGTAGCCCAGGAGTGACTGATGGAACTCTTCAGCTGGCTAGCTCCAGAATAATTGATGTTTGCTCCGGGATCGACGTAAGCCGATAGTCACACGGATAGCAGCTAGCTAGCTGCGAGATCGAGGTATAAATGTCCAGAGCTTGCGGTTGAAATCCGGGGACATGGAGAGAAAAATAGGTCCGGAATGTTCCGGTCCGAGCCGCGCCGTACAAAACTGGCGATAGATTTTCGAGCTAAAGGATAGCTGATGACCACAAACCGTGGTTAGCTGAATACTAACGATTAGCCAGTAAAGAAGCTAACTAGCTTCTGGCTAGCTTCTGATTAGCTTCAGGCTAGCTTCTGGTTAGCTTCAGGCTAGCTTCTGGTTAGCTTCAGGCTAGCTTCTGGTTAGCTTCAGGCTAGCTTCTGGTTAGCTTCTATGGAGGATTACAGATTTGAGGTAAATAATACTTTCTTTTGAACAGGCTAGTTTTGAAGATGAGTTTATGGAAAATAAAAAATATATATAAAAAGGTATGCGAAGAAAGTTGTAAATATATATATATGGGACACGACAAGACGAGGACAAAAGACATCTGACTGCTATGCCATCTTGGTGACAAGAATGGGCAACAACAAAAAAGGATGATAATGAGTAGCATGGACTCACTCTGTGTGCGTTAATAGTGGTTAATATGATTTTTGAATGATTATCCCATCTCTGTACCACACACATACAATCATCTGTAAGGTCCCTCAGTCATGTAGTGAATATCAAGCACAGATTCAACCATGAAGACCAGAGTGGTTTTCCAATACCTCATAAAGAAGAACACCTTTACAATGCCTCGGAAAGAAGGACAAAGATGGCGCCAGAGGAGATGGATGGCGTTTTACGGACTCCTAACCAATTGTGCTATTGTGTGCTTTTTCGCGTTATTTGTAACTTATTTTGTACATAATGTGTCTGGATATCAGGACAGTGATTACTCACCTTGTACTAGACAAAGATTTTTTCTTTCTGGAGTCGAACACAAAGGATTTACTTCAGACACCCGACAAGGCCCAAATCCTCATGATTCGTATGAAGAAGAGGCAGAGATATTTGGGACGTAGGTCGGGGTGCCTTGTAAGGATCCGACGGCGAGTGAGTAATCCCCCTCTATCATCAGTCCTATTAGCCAATGTGCAATCATTGGATAACACAATGGATGAGCTCCAATCAAGACTATCCTACCAAGGAGACATTAAACATTGTAATATGATATGTTTCACAGAGTCGTGGTTGAACGACGACAAGGATAACATATAGCTGGCGGGGTTTTCGGTCCATCAGCAAGATAGAACAGCTGCCTCTGGTAAGACAAGGGGTGGTGGTCTGTGTCTATTTGTAAATAACAGGTGGTGCACGAAATCTAATATTAAGGAAGTCTCAAGGTTTAGCTCACCTGAGGTTGAGTATCTCATGATAATCTGTAGACCACACCATTTACCAATAGAGTTCTCATCTATATTTTTCGTAGCTCTCTATTTACCTACACAAACTGATGCTGTCATTAAGACGGCACTCAACGAGCTGTATAAGACAAGAAACAAACAAGAAAATGCTCATCCAGATGCAGCGCTCCTAGTGGCCGGGACCTTTAACCTAATTTCTACCAGAATGCTAAATGTGAAACCAGAGGGGAAAAAAACTCTAGACCATCTTTACTCCACACACAGAGACGCGTACAAAGTTCTCCCTCGCCCTCCATTTGGCAAATCTGACCATAACTCTATCCTCCTTACAAGAAAAAACGAAGCAGGAAGAACCAGTGACTCACTCGATAAGGACGTGGTCAGATGATACAGATGCTAAGCTACAGGACTGTTTTGATAGAACAGACTGGAATATGTTCTGGGATTCTTCCAATGACATTGAGGAGTACACCACACCAGTCACTGGCTTCATCAATCGATGACGTAGTCCCCACAGTCACCGACTGTACAGTACAAACCCCAACCAGAGCTAAAGCTAAAGGCTAGAGCGGGACTCTACCCCGGACGCTTAAAATAAATCCTGCTAAGCCTTCCGACAAACCATCAAACAGGCAAAGAATCAATACAGGACTAAGATTGAATCGAATTACACCGGCTCCAATGCTCGCCGGATGTGGCCGGGCTTGCAAACTATTACGGACTACAAAGGGGAACCCAGCCACGAGCTGCCCAGTTACGCGAGCCTACCAGACGGGCTAAATGCCATTTATAATCACTTCGAGACAAGCAACACTGAAGCATGCATGAGAACACCAGCTGTTCCGGACGACTGTCTGATCACGCCGATGTGAGTAAAACCTTTAAACAAGTCAACATTCACAAGGCCACGGTGCCAGACGGATTACCATGACGTGTACTCAGAGCATGTGCGGAGTGTGTCTTCACTGACATTTTCAACCTCTCCCTGACTGAGTCTGTAATAACGACAAATTTCAAGCAGACCATCATAGTCCCTGTGCTCAAAAACGCAAAGGTAATCTGCCCAAATGACTACCGCCCCGCCCCGTAGCACGCACGTCTGTAGCCATGAAGTGCTTTGAAAGGCTGGTTTTGGCTGACATCAACACCATCATCCCTAGAAAATTCAGAACCTCCTTCAGGAGAAACCTTCATGTGAAATATTCACATGGGTTTGTGTAGTGGTTCAAAACACTTATTTGTTTTATTTGACAGACGTCTTGAAAAGGGGGAATGATTTGTTATCTTGTATTTATCCAAGAAGTTAGTTTTTCCTTGTCGCTGTTCAAACAAGTATTCCTGAAGTAAGACAGTACTGGAGCAATCAAATTTGTTCACATCTGTGCAGCTGAACAGATATCCTCTGCGATAAAACTATTTGCTAGGGATCAGAAAAACCTCTGACACAGGCAGAATTACATACACAGCTTCTTTCTCAAAGGATAACTGAGAGGGCAACTTGTGCTTGTTTGCTGACACATAGTACCATAGCTAACTGTACATGTGAAGAAGGTTATTTAAGCCCAACACAAGTGCATGAAATGCATAGACATAACTACTAGACTGTAGGGCAGAGTTGCACTTTGCATCACTACCCATTCCAGGAATAGTTTTGAAGTTTCAATTGAATCACACCACACAAGGTCAGCCAGTGGCTATATGTAGGTTATCCAGCCCTTCACATTAAACGTTGAATGGTATGATGGAATAGAAATCCTAGCCAATACTACAAAAATATATTAAACACTAATAACATATTTCACCAAAAATGTATCACTGAATCATATATCAGTGATTGATAAACACATTCATACACTATATATACAAAAGTATGTGGACACACCTTCAAATTAGTGGATTCGGCTATTTCAGCCACACCTGTTGCTGACAAGTGTATAAAATCAAGCACACAGCCATGCAATCTACATAGACAAACAATGGCAGTAGAATGGCCTTACTGAAGAGCTCAGTGTCTTTCAACGTGGCACCATCATAGGATGCCACCTTTCCAAAATTCACCAAATTTCTGCTCTGCTAGAGCTGCCTAGGTCAACTGTAACTGATGTTTTTGTGAAGTAGAAATGTCTAGGAGCAACAATGCCTCAGCCATAAAGAAGCGCAATGCCAAGCGTCAGCTGGAGTGGTATAAAGCTCGCCGCCATTGGAATCTGGAGCAGTGGAAACGCATTCTCTGGACTGACAAATCAGGCTTCAATATCTGGCAGTCCGATGAACAAATCTGGGTTTGGCGGATGCCAGGCAACACTACCTGCCCGAACACATAGTGCCAACTGTAAAGTTTGGTAGAGGAGGAATAATGGTCTGGGGCTGTTTTTCATGGTTCAGGCAAGGCTCCTTAGTTCCAGTGAAGGGAAATCTTAACTCTACAGAATACAATGAGATTCTAGACTCTTCTGTGCTTCCAACTTTGTGGCAACAGTTTTGGGAAGGCCCTTTCCTGTTTCAGCATGACAATGCCCCTGTGCACAAAGCGAGGTCCATACAGAAATGGCTTGTCGAGATCGCTGTGGAAGAACTTGACTGGCCTACACAGAGTCCTGACCTGTGTAACCCCACCGAACACCTTTGGGATGAATTGGAACACAGACTGCTGGCCAGGCCTATTCGCCCAACATCAGTGGCCAACCTCACTAATGCTCTTGTGGCTGAATGGAAGCAAGTCCCCGCAGCAACATCTATTGGAAAACCTCTATATTTATGCCCATGATTTTGGAATGAGATGTTTGACGAGACTGTGTCCACATACTTTTGATCATGTAGTGTAGCATACATACAATATTCAACTAGAATGTAAAATTGCTAAATTAATCACACAAATAAAATAATCCCACTGGGATTGATAAACACATATTTAATCAAGTTTAATTTCAGTAACACATTCTTGATTTTCTTCAGAAGACAGCACTAAAACAGCATTGTGACTCAAACAATGACAACATTTCTTAAATGAAAAACTGTTTTTCCTTGAATACTCCATCAACAATAGAACTGTAAATGACTGGAAATTGTCAACAGCTGCACAATATCTTTAAAGTTCCTGCAAAAATGTATGACAACAAAACAAAACCACAAAGCCTCAATCTGTATAGATCAAATCTACTATTTTCACTTCAACATACATTGATAATCCTTCCTATTCTAATGTGCATGGTTCTATGTAGAACAAAGTGATTGCATTAACAGGGGAGATAGGTCATCTGTACATTGTAAAAGTAAACAAAAAACTTATAAATAAACACCTAACAGGATAATGCAGCTTTTCATTGACTCCGATGCGTGACTGATCGCTGATTTGAGTTTGGGAGATGGAAGTGCAAACAAAGCCGGAGGCCCATTGCAATTACAGCCAACAGCCTCCCTTATAATCCTGAGGCCATTATGGAACTGTCTGTCCACAGTGAGAGAAGGCTTATTAGATTGTTAAAGGGGGGGTAGCGACTAGGAGAGCATGAGGAAAAATTAATAATAGAGCCATCTCATCCCTCCCCCCTCTGGTTTAAAGCCCCAGAGATAAGCTAGGCCCTAGCAACATTATTGAGATTAGTATCGACAACAAAAGGCTCTCCACATTACACTTCACATGGACTTCTTTGCATCAACCAACGAGTTCTCAGAGGGGGATGGAATAGGTTGATGAGAGTGGAGAGTGAGTGCACATTTGCTGTTGTAACAAAGCACACCTTGGGGGAAAACATCAACACACACACACACCCAACCACCCAGAGATAGCATCAACATAGACAGAAACTGATCTGTGGCAATTTCACTGGGGCTGGGAGAATACCAGTATCGCAATATTTTTCCATTGCAAAAAAAGAAAACATGAAGCAGACCAAACACGTTGGTAATTTAAAAACAAGCTGCATGTAAAATATTGTGTGATATAACATAATGATGTTTGTTTCCAACATTAGGACTGTTTTCCTAAAGAAGTTAAGTTGTCAAGAAATGTCTTGTTTCCTTGTCATGATAGTAATGAGCAGTGGCATAAAGTACTTAAGTAGTACGTATAAGTATTTTTTACTTAAGTAGTTTGTTTTTGGTATCTGTACTTTACTTTACTATTGATATTTTTACAACTTTTACTTTTACTCCACTACATTCCTAAATAAAATAATGTACGTTTTACTCCTTACATTTTACCTGGCACCCAAAAGTACTCATTACATTTTGAATGCTTGCAGGACAGGAAAATTGTCTAATTCACACACTTATCAAGAGAACATACTTGGTCATCCCTACTGCCTCTGATCTGGCACACTCACTAAAAACAAATGCTTCATTTCTAAATTGTTTCTGAGTGTTGAACTGTGCCCCTGACTATCCGTATATTTAAAAAACAAGAAAATTGTGTCGTCTGGTTTGCTAAAAATAAATACATTTTAAATTATTTATACTTTTTATTTTGATACTTAAGTACATTTAAAACCAAATATTTTTAGATTTTTACTCAAGTAGTATTTTACTGGGCGACTTTCACTTTTACTTGAGTCATTTTCTTTTAAGGTATCTTCATTTTTACTCAAGTATGAAAATTGGGTACTTTTTCCACCACTGCTAATGAGTATTGCGATACTGGTATTGTCCCGGCCCTAAATTTAACCATATACAGTTGTTACGTCTGTCGTTAGTGGTAGAATGACCGGACCAAGGTGCAGCGTGGTAGGCGTACATTTTCTTTATTAAATGTTCCACAAAAAAAAACAATAAACAACACAACGAACGTAAAGCTTCGGAGTGCAACACATGCAACAAACAAAGACTGCCTATGGGGCTGCCTATGTATGATCCCCAATCAGAGACAATCAGAGACAACGATAGACAGCTGCCTCTGATTGGGAACCACACTCGGCCAAAAACAAAGAAAAATAAAACATAGAATGCCCACCCAAATCACACCCTGACCTAACCAAATAGAGAAATAAAAAGGCTCCGTGACAACAGTGGGGTCTGAAATTATTGGATCCCTTGATAAAGATGAAGCAAAAAAGACTGTATTAAATAAATAATACAAATACTGAGCTTTTAAAAACTGCTCAGCGAAAGAGATTTTGTTTAACAAGTAATGATATTCATTTTTTAAGATAAAAAAAAAATGGATTGAATCCCCTGTTTTCAATACTCCTGCACCCTCCCCTTGCAAGGATAACAACACTGAGCCTTTTTCTAAAATGTTTTATGAGATTAAAAAACACATTGGGAGGGATCTTAGACCATTCCTCCATACAGAATCTTTCCAGATCCTTGATATGGTCAGATGACATGAAAATAGAGCTTTTTGACCACACACGCCAATGGTGGGTTTGGCCTTTCAAAGAACAATGCATATACAAAATATGCATTATTCACTTTTTAGCCTAAAACCTGGTTGCCTCTAGTAGGAGGCTGAAACTTAGACACAAGTGAATCTTCCAGCAAGATAATAACCTCAAGCACGCCAAGCAATAACACCCGACCACAAAAGCAACATTTTGCAATAGCCATCTCAGTCTCCGGTATTGAACCCTATGGAAAACCTGTGGTTTGAATTGAAGAGGTTCTATTGAAAACCTGTGGTTTGAATTGAAGAGGTTCTATTGAAAACCTGTGGTTTGAATTGAAGAGGGCAGTTCACAAGTGCTGAAGAAGGATATCAAGGATCTGGAAAGATTCTGTATGGAGGAATGGTCTAAGATCCCTCCCAATGTGTTCTCCAATCTTATTTTTCTTTTTAAAGGTACAGTGTAGTTATTCTCACGAGGGGAGGATGCTGGTGTATTATAAACGGGATCCAATCATTTTGAACAATGCATTTTTAACTGATATGATTCCATTGGCTATTTGAATTCTCGGTGGAAATGGAACAACACCATTTAAGCATTTAAAGTCAATTACTCTCAATTCATCCGATTTCTGCCAGTATTCATTTCCAAAGATAACAGATCCACCTATGTGAATAACTGCAGTTGATTTGAACTTAATAGACAGGCCTCAAAGAACGCTAATCCTTTATCATGCAATATATCAGGGATGGACATAATTTGGTTTTGCATCAGCAGTTTTTCTCTTGTTATGCCACTCACTGATAGTCAGTCAATTAGCCCATGTCAGCAAAAAAATGTTTTTGATTGGTAAGTTAGTTTTGCGGTCAGCTCTCTAAACTTTTATCATGGTTGAATTACCGGCTGGGAGGCCTCCATTGATTCTGTTAGTCAGTCTCACTATTCTCACTTAGTCAGTCTCACTCATATTAAAAACTGCAAACATTTCTCTCCACCCTATTGCAAATGTGTAGAATTGTTTGTGGCCACCACCTCCATCAAAGTTGCCCTCCCTGTCATATATTATATACAGTACATCACAACACTTAACAATGTTTTATTGTTACACTTTTTAAGCTATACTGTTTAATGAGTACTTGACATTCTACTGTGTGTGTTTTAATGAGTTGGTGTGAATTCAGAACAGCAAGCATCACTTCATCTTCTGCTCCATCTTGAATCAACAGTCAAAGCCGTTCCCAGATGACCAACTATCCATAAATCACCAAAAACGACATAATATCCTCAAGTCAGTCTTGAACGGCCATCTATTATGCAGGGGTGTCTGTTTTATCAGGCTAAAAGTTGAGGTGGACATTGCCCTTCTGTTCCAAACTGCCATTGAATTCCTATATGAGTTCTGCCATATGCCCTTTCAAGCTCAAGTGGCCGTTTATTATGCACCCTAAATATTAACAACCATAGCCTCACCCAATTACCATCTGTCCCCAGAATTAAAGTGACAGAACACACTTTCACTTCAGTTTTTGGGAAACAGAGAGGTTGTCTTTGATGTCTTATAGTCGTGCCCTTTTCTCTAGAAACACATTATGAGAAATATCTCAAAAATGTATGTCAATAGATCACTAGCTAAAGCTACAATGCAGATTCCACCCTTCTCTCCATATAGGTGCATCATAGCTTTGTTTGTGCTGACAATGTCAAGTTCAGTGTTTTCTTTTGTTATGTCCTTGCCAAAGCAACATACAGTATGTCATTTTAAATCAGACAGACTGTACTGTACTCTGTCCTTAATAATGACCACCAGGTTGCCATGGAAATCTCTGAAGATAAACAGAGCAAATAGAGTGTAGAAATGGAAATGCACACATAGTATAAAATAACAGAGATGAGGAGGCTTGTTCAGGCATGGAAGCTGTCCAAGGATGTGTCTCAAATGACTATTGCCTGTATAGTGCACTACATTTGTTATATATGTGGCTCTGATGAAAAACGGCGAACTTTAAAGGGAATAGTAGGGTTTCTTTATAAGACGTCATCCCTTAGCTATGGGGTGAAATAAAGTATGGCCAGCTGTATGTATAAGACATGATGAATAATAGATCACTAAAGTGAAAGCATAATATGTTTATGATATTCCTAAACCAAACATGGTCCTGCTAAACTGCGTCAACAATATCTTACTCAGTCAGTTGAAATGGTCCTTCACATACTATAACACAAATCTGATCTGAAGTCTGTCCTATGATTAATGCCATGGTTTGCCTTGTTGTATGCTCTGTATTTCCATAGTCCATTCTGCTTGCTAAGCTGGCTAAGGGGAACAGGGTTGTCTGTAGCTTTAGCTCATTTCTGGCCCTGTGGTTCGCAGTAAATGAATATCAACGCATTATAGGATGACATTCCACTTATAATGAGATTTCCGAGTGCTAATGATTTCATAATAAACCATTGACCATTATTCATGTTTGTCAACACATCTAATTGTGATATGCAATCATTGCCAGATGGAATGGCCCCTAATAGGTTTCAAAGCGTTGATTATGACTTTTGTCTGCATAAACCAATTAGGAGCCTGCTGACACACTTGATAAGGAGTGGTTATATTGAAAATAATGAGAGTGCACTGGGGACTTAGCTACTACTGTATAGCAGAGAGAAGAAGACAACACATTCTCCTAGCAGGATAGAGGCATATTCACACACAGGCACACAGTAAACTCACGTCAAGTGATTTATACCCTGGTTCTTTCATAACCTCACTATTTAGATGTCATATTTTTGCAGGGCAGACTAGGACACTGGAAAATGGTGCAGTTAAGAGTTAGGTACAACATTACCTGGAAATGAAACCAGTAACTCTGAAGCAGTTTGGCATTTATTGATATGACTCATATACTGGAGGTAGCTCTGCACTAGTGGTCACTAGCTGGTCATAAAATCTGATTTTAAACCTAACCTTAACCACACGGCTAACCCTAATGCCTACACCTAACCTTAAATAAAGACCAAAAAGCACATTTTATTTTCATGAATTTTTACGATAATAGCCAATTTGTACTTTTAGCAGCTAGCCCATCTAGCGGAAACCACTCAATTCTTCCTCCAGGGCAAGACTCATGACAATAAACATCAGCCTGTAACTCTGAATCCACTTTGTAGCACTATTACATCACAAGTTGCTGTTTCACATAACCTCTGATGAACCAAGTCAAAAAAAATGTATTAGTTCTTTATTTAATAACCAATATGTACAATAAAAACCAACGTTTCTGAAAAGATTCCTCTCATTGAGAAGTCTGGCCTCAACTCAATGCTCTGGGCATCAATAACAATAGCACATGCAAGTGTACAGAAAATGTGATTCCTAGACAAGAAATCAACTGTCTGTAAGGGAGCCTTGTTAATCATACTGTACATCTCACCATGTTAATTGGAAACGTAGACACGTATAGCTGTATGCTGTCAAAGCCTGTCAACGCAGTTATCAATATTTGTTGGCTTAATATTGGCTAATATAAGGCTTAATGATGTAAGTACTGTGTGTAGTATAGATCAAGATAATCATGAATTGTGAATAAATTATGTCTATCACAGCTTTTCATCAAGAGCTATTGTATGGATGGATCTCTGTTGTTATTATATTGTATGGATCTCGGTTGTTATTATATTGTATGGATCTCGGTTGTCATTCTATTGTATGGATCTCTGTTGTCATTGGTAGAAGCATTCCCAATTATTATACCTCACTACGCACTATTCTGTCACTCCATTACCATGCAATGACTAAACAAGTCCAATCTGGGATCTGTTGTCATAAATAAAAATCATAAGACCTTTTTCAAATGACAGAAAAATACAAACAAGCTATATATTTGTCAGCTCTTGTTTAATGAATTTGACTCTAATGTATTAGATTGACTTGTAATTTCCCCACCTGTCCAATTTGGGGGATATTTTCAAAAGCCTTGTAAAGTGAAATTGCTCTCTCAATTATCCTCCTTATTTCATTAATAATAGGCCTACATTATGAGAACTGGTCACCAGTTCAATGACTTTTATTATATCCTAATGGACAAACCTTTTCCATAGAGGTCAGAGGCACATATTGTGATGGAAATGATATTGTTACAGCTAGTGGATAATTGGAGACCTGAGTTGTATTCAGTAGGCACTAGACAGGAGAAAACATTTTGAAACGGGGAGTGAAATGGGGATATAATACCTGAAAGTGTCCAGTAAGAAAACAGGCATTGGATAAATGCCTGAGCCCTACTGAACACCAGATGGTTACTGAATTGGTTTCGCTACACACTAGCCTACTACTTCACTGTATCTGTGAAGCTGTGCCAGTTGATAACCGAACCAATTAAAACAATCTCGGAGCAGAAACCAATCTTTACCACATCATACAATAAGACTGCAGTAAAAACAGTGTAATTAGTCAATGATTTCAGGGGTCATATGGTTCGGTATCACTTACTAATTGAGATTCCCTCTTGAATATTACAGTATATTGAATTATGAATGAGGCAATAAAGCTTAATACTATTTTTTGAACTACCAATGCATTAAGTAGGCCATTACTCTTCAAAATATTTATTCCTAGCAGTGTTAACTACAGAATCAGAGCATATTCTGATACTTCTTCGAACAGTGATATGACAGGGAAATTCACAGAACATTGTTTTTGCCTTTCAGAAGAAGGAAATTACTTATCAAGAGCCAATTTAGGGAATGACATCCGGATATTAAGGGACATTACTGCGCATAAAGAGAAAACTGAATGATTTTGATTGTGTATCGAGCAACCATTATAAAATGCCAATATAAAGCAGCTATGCTCTAGTCTTGCTCGCTCAATGTCATCTAGCACTGGGATGGGGCGGAATCCACCCCAATCAGCTTGCGGATAAGTAACGGGTCACCATGGTTACGCGGTTCTGCCTGACTTATCATCACATGCCTCCCTGAACCGCCTTCTGCATCCTGATCTTTAACGAGGATCTGGGAGATGAATCGCCTCAGCTCTTTACAGTACAAATATATCTTCATTAGGACAGTCATCGCCCAGACAGGGTCTAATTACTGAGAGGTTTTGATTACTGACTGCCAATCAATTACTCTGATATAATTCCTCACCCCTGAGATGGGCTGGAGTGATTACTGCTTCATTGGGTATTGGTCTTTCTGTCTGTCTGAAGTTGTTGTCTGGGGGTTTTGAGACAAAGATACATACCTGTCAGAGCTAAAGACTAGTGGCAGAGCCGATCCATTCCCTGGCTGGCTTTTCGTTCTCTTCCATATCTGATCAGAGCATTTGAAAACATCCTTTGTACCAGAACTAAGAGACGTCGATAAGATTTACACACATTTACACATAGAGTGGCAGGCTTGACTTTGCGAATTGTGGGCAGTTAGTTAAGCATGGAGTGTCAGCACTGAGGAATAATGCCTCTGAGGTATATTGCTATACCTGGCACGAGCAATAGCTACATATAATAGGTAATATTACTTGAGAAGCTTGTTCAATTTAAAAGTTGTTGATTACAATCAATAGGTCCCCAGGCAATGTTTTTTCATGTGCATTATCAAATCACACAACTGCCAAACATTTAGAATAATCTGATAATAAAGCCTATAGAAAAATAAATGCATGAAAAAACCTACCTCTATAAAAACCGATAACTATTGTGCATATCATTGTGAATATCAAGATGTATTATTTCACTACAGTCTACCTTCCTAAAATCAAGCTGGAAAACCCTTTTTGAATTGACCTAGTTTTGGCACCCATCACGTAACAAGGCACACTCGATTTCCTCACTTGTGGCAATAGCATGTTATTCTTGTCAAGAACATGCCCACCCTTATCAACTATAGAGTTGAGGCGCAGACATCATAGACGAGAGCTACACGGCAGGATGTGAAATTCCTGGGGTGGTGTTGCATCAGCCCGCTAATTGTACCTGATGATAATTAATAATGATCCTACCGGGAAGGCGTTCCAGAGCTCCCTCTCGACAGGAACGGTCGTGGAGTGTGACAATGCTCCATGTTGAGATAAGAAATCACACATCTAAGTTTGGAAATGAGAAGATGAGAGGGAACAGGGAAGTGATACAAACTGGGAATACATGTCTCGTTCAGGCTTCATCAGGTATGCGACTGGTTTAATAATGTGAGGATAGAGTGATTGTGCATGAAACACAGTGTAGCATGGCTAGTGTAGCATGGCTCGCTAATGATGTGGGAGGCCGATGTGAGATGGGAGAGATAGGTAATGTGGGAGAAGTTTGGTGGGTATAGTGGAGAGAGACACAAGCCATTAGCCATGGCATAGGGGACCAAAGAGAGACAGTGTATTGAACTGTTCATTAGTGTTTTTTGGTGGCCAACAGCCAAGTAACGCAGGACACTTATTTTTATTGTATTTTTATTTAACCTTTATTTTATCGCGGAGTCATACTGAGACCAAGGTCTCTTTTACAGAGGAGCCCTGAATATTGAACAAAACCTACAGTGGGGGAGTCAGGTTGATGGTGAAAACACAGAGCAATGTGAGCAAGAGCTGACTTCCATTACAAAAGGTGTAAAACCCACGCACAAATATTTAGGCCTACTCTCCCATTGATTCACACTGTAGGGCTGACCTGAACCGTTCTGCATGGCACAGATATTTTCTTTTCACATTGTTCTTTACAGCAGCCAATACAGCTCTGCTTGGCTTGGCTCGATTTGGCCTTAGGAGTGAATCGGACAAAATAGTGATGTTCTCAAAACATGTCAGTATGATGTTTACTCTAAGTGAGAGATTAAGCCAAACAGATCATTGATGTCAGGATCTATAACGGATGCTAGATGACTAAATCTTTTTAAAGCTAATATCTCAATGACACATTTGGGGCACTTGATTTGCCTGGTGCTTAAATGCACTGGTACACTCAAACACATGATTGAAGTGAGGATCCCTGAAAAAACTAATAGGCATAAAAAAAAAGACATATGATACTTCTGAAGCCAGCTGACAGACGAAATTTATCGACGTCCTGATTTGCTGCTTTGAATCACAATTTCCCTATTTAGTGGCAGCCTTGACGGAATGAAACATTTAAACATTCGACTGGCAGCAATTCCCCCAGCGTGGTAGACTGCAGCCTCCCACCTAAGTGACTGTATCCTGGGCATTTTACAAAAGTATGACAACCACTCAGCGTGTTCCCTTTTCACCTGTCTCTCTGGCGGCCTTGGGAAGCCATGTCATCCACAGAGGGGTACGAGGACACCTGTCAGAAGGGCCACAGCCATAAAGAAAGCCTTTACTTAGCGGGGACATGGGAAAATGGAAATACCACGGCGGCTGACGAACATCTCCACCTGACGCCACCCAATGCGGCACACCACACCGTCCTATCTGTAATCACAGCGTGTTGTCGCCACTGAAATACTGACATTCACAGGCCTATCAAGTCCAAGGGTGTAAATCAACAGCCGTGTTGCTAAAAGTAGTGGAGGAGAGCATTTTCCACCTCCCTGTAGCCTAATCTATAGTGATAGGGAACATCTTATGAATATCGACAGGAATATGTGTTAGTTTCATCACTTGTGAGGTTGGATAAAGTTTGAAACCGGCAGCCCCACCACTGCCAATGATGGGGAAGGGGACGCAACACGTGATCAAACCTCTATTATATATTACCTCCTATTCCTCAAAAACAGAACCTTTTCAATGAAAGGGTTGTTTTACATTTAATTGAATACTTTAAAAACCCTTCTCCGTTCCTTGTGGTAATTACTCATCTGTATGTAAGTGGATAAGTGAAAACAAAACATCCATCATATTACTTTCACTAATCAAACCTTGTCAGATCTGTAACATTCAAAGAGAGAAGGCTTCCTTCATACTGAGCCCCACATCTTCAACTACCGTGCTACAGCTGTTCCTGTAGCCTGTGTTTTTTCTATGTATAGATAAAGGCCCAGCCATCATTGCTAAACACATTCTGAGCAGGAAACTATAGCGGACGACTCGACGCTACACGTTTCACAGTGGCAGTGCTCTTAGTCATGAGCTGGAGGATTAATCATTGTCTGCTGACAACCCTGCATTGAGCTCTACAACCCATCTGACACAGTCCTGACACACAGACTTCCCTTAACTCTCTGGGTCACTCTGCTACATAGATAGGGTTAGTGAACACACAAAGACACACAAGCATGCGCACACATGCGTAATCAGGCACACACGTATGCACGCATACAAACACACATACACATCATAAGACACGCACTCTACACACACATACACATGGGTTACGTGATAGTGGAGTAGTGGCCTGAGGAAACACAATGTATTGGGTAAAGTGTTTTGACATGTAATGTCCTGTAATATGTTTAACTGTATATTACTTTCTTAATGTTGCTGGACCCCAGGAGGAGTAGCTGCTGCCGTGGCAGCATCTAATGGGGATCCTTGATAAATACAAATACACACACAAACACACACACTCAACAGCCCCCCACTGTGCGATTACATCTCTAAAGATACATAGGCAGTGTTCACTGTAGACAACACAGACAGTAACATGAAGATCATATATTTTTGACATACAGTACCAGTCAAAAGTTAAAACACACCTACTCTTTATTTAGACTATTTTCTACATTGTAGAATAATAGTGAAGACATCAAAACTATGAAATAACCAAAAGTAACCAAAAAACCAAAAGTGTTAAATAAATCAAAATATATGTAATATTTGAGATTCATCAAAGTAGCCACCCTTTGCCTTGATGACAGCTTTGCACACTCTTGGCATTATCTCAACCAGCTTCACCTGGAATGCTTTTCCAACAGTCTTGAAGGAGTTCCCACACATGATGAGAACTTGTTGGCTGCTTTTCCTTCACTCTGCGATCAAACTCATCCCAATCCATCTCAGTTGGGTTGAGTTTGGGTGATTGTGTAGGCCAGGTCATCTGATGCAGCACTCCATCAATCTCCTTCTTGGTCAAATAGCCCTTACACAGCCTGGAGGTGGGTTTTGGGTCATTGTCCTGTTGAAAAACAAATTATAGTCCCACACTAAGCGCAAACCAGATGGGATGGTGTAGAATGCTGTGGTAGCCATGCTGGTTAAGTGTGCTTTGAATTCTAAATAAATTACAGACAGTGTCACCAGCAAAGCACCCCCACACATCCTCCTCCATGCTTCACAGTGGGAACCACACACACGGAGATCATCCATTCACCTAGTCTTCGTCTCACAAAGACACGGCGGTTGGGACCAAAAATTTCAAATCAGACCAAATGACAGATTTTCAATGGTCTATTTCCATTGCTCGTGTTTCTTGGTCCAAGTAAGTATATTCCTCTTATTGGTGCCCTTTACTAGTGGTTTCTTTACAGCAATTTTACCACAAAGGCCTGATTCACACTGTCTCCTCTGAAGAGATGATGTTGAGATGTGTCTGTTAATTGAACTCTGTGAAGCTTTTATTTGGGCTGAAATTTCTGAGGCTGGTAACTCTAATGAACTTATCCTCTGCAGCAGAGGTAACTCTGGGTCTTCCTTTCCTGTGGCAGTCCTTATGAGAGACAGTTTCACCATAGTGGTTTATGGTTTTTGTGACTACACTTGAAGAAACGTTCAAGTTCTTGACATTTTCCAGATTGACTGACCTTCATGTCTTAAAGTAATGATGGACTGTTGTTTCTCTTTGCTTATTTGAGCTGTTCTTGCCATAAAATGGACTTGGTATTTTACCAAATAGGGCTATCTTCTGTATACCACCCCTACCTTGTCATAACACAACTGATTGGCTCAAACGCAATAAGAAGGAAAGGTATTCCACAAATTCACTTTTAACAAGGCACACCTGTTAATAGAAATGCATTCCAGGTGACAACCTCATGAAGCTGGTTGAGAGAATGAAAGAGTGTGCAAAGCTGTCAAGGTAAAGGGTGGCTACTTTGAAGAATCTCAAATATAAAATATATTTTGATTTGTTTAACACTTTATTGGTTGATTCCATATGTGTTATTTCATAGTTTTGATATTTCACTATTATTCTACAATGTAGGTGTGTCCAAAATTTTGACTGGTACTGTATGTGCATAATGTTGATCTACATGAACCTGCTCCTGTAACGGCTTTCTTCCGCTGAAGGAGAGGAGGACTAAAATGCAGCGTGGAGTAGTGTTCAACATCTTTAATATAGACGATCAACGAGAACACTACAAAATACAAAAAAATAAATGTGAAAACCGAAACAGTCCTATCTGGTGCAATGACACAAAGACAGAAGACAATCACCCACAAAATACCCACAGAATATGGCTGCCTAAATATGGTTCCCAATCAGAGACAACGATAGACAGCTGCCTCTAATTGAGAACCAATCTAGGCAACCATAGACCTACAAACTACCTAGAAAGGAAACAGCCCCATAAACAAACAAAAACCCCTAGACCGGACAAAACACATAAATCCCCCATGTCACACCCTGACCTAACCAAAATAATAAAGAAAACAAAGATAACTAAGGCCAGGGCGTGACAGCTCCCTAGTTTTAAATATCTTTTCAGAAAGAGATAGTGCACACTAAGTCCTAGTGGGGGTTATTGGATAGGAACAACTTAATAAAACTACATTTTACAAGCCAAGCATGTCTTCTCGAAGGAATGTATTTGTGAATATTTGTTATTGTACAGTCCGGGCCAAAAGTTTTTAGAATGACACAAATATTAATTTCCACAAAGCTTGCTGCTTCAGTGTTTTTAGATATTTTTGTCAGATGTTACTATGGAATACTGAAGTATAGTAACAAGCATTTCATAAGTGTCAACGTCATTTATTGACAATTACATGAACTTGATGCAAAGAGTCAATATTTGCAGTGTTGACCCTTCTTTTTCAAGACCTCTGCAATCCGCCCTGGCATGCTGTCAATTAACTTCTGGGCCACATCCTGACTGATGGAAGCCCATTCTTGCATAATCAATGCTTGGAGTTTGTCAGAATTTGTGGGTTTTTGTTTGTCCACCCGCCTCTTGAGGATTGACCACAAGTTCTCAATGGGATTAAGGCCTGGGGAGTTTCCTGGCCATAGACCCAAAATATTGATGTTTTCTTCCCTGAGCCGCTTAGTTATCACTTCTGCCCTATGGCAAGGTGCTCCATCATGCTGGAAAAGGCATTGTTTGTCACCAAACTGTTCCTGGATGGTTGGGAGGAGATGCTCTCGGAGGATGTTTTGGTACCATTCTTTATTCATGGCTGTGTTCTTAGGCAAAATTGTGAGTGAGCCCACTCCCTTGGCTGAGAAGCAACCCCACACATGAATGGTCTCAGGATGCTTTACTGTTGGCATGACACAGGACTGATGGTAGCGCTCACCTTGTCTTCTCTGGACAAGCTTTTTTCCGGATGCCCCAAACAATCGGAAAGGGGATTCATCAGAGAAAATTACTTTACCTCAGTCCTCAGCAGTCCAATCCCTGTACCTTTTGCAGAATATCAGTTTGTCCATGATGTTTTTCCTGGTGAGAAGTGGCTTCTTTGCTGCCCTTCTTGACACCAGGCCATCCTTCAAAAGTCTTCGCCTCACTGTGCGTGTAGATGCACTCACACCTGCCTGCTGCCATTCCTGAGCAAGCTCTGTACTGGTGGTGCCCCGATCCCGCAGCTGAATCAACTTTAGGAGACCTGGCGCCCTGAAGCCTTCTTCACAACAATTTAACCGCTCTCCTTGAAGTTCTTGATGATCCGATAAATGGTTGATTTAGGTGCAATCTTACTGGCAGCAATATCCTTGCCTGTGAAGCCCTTTTTGTGCAAAGCAACGATGGCGGCACGTGTTTCCTTGCAAGGAACCATGGTTGACAGAGGAAGAACAATGATTCCAGGCACCACCCTACTTTTGAAGCTTCCAGTCTGTTATTCGAACTCAATCAGCATGACAGAGTGATCTCAAGCCTTGTCCTCGTCAACCCTCACACCTGTGTTAACGAGAGAATCACTGACATGATGTCAGCTGGTCCTTTTGTGGCAGGGCTGAAATGCAGTGGAAATGTTTTTTGGGGGATTCAGTTCATTTGCATGGCAAAGAGGGACTTTCAATTAATTGCAATTCATCTGATCACTCTTCATAACATTCTGGAGTATATGCAAATTGCCATCATACAAACTGAGGCAGCAGTTTAAATATTTGTGTCATTCTCAAAACTTTTGGCCATGACTGTACGTACAGTTGAAGTCGGAAGTTTACATACACTTAGGGTGGAGTCATTAAAACTCGTTTTTCAACCACTCCACGAATTTCTTGTTAACAAACTATAGTTTTGGCAAGTCGGTTAGGACACCGACTTTGTGCATGACACAAGTAACTTTTCCAACGATTGTTTACAGACAATTGTTACAGATTATTTCACTTATAATTCACTGTATCACAATCCCAATGGGTCAGAAGTATACATACACTAAGTTGACAGTGCCTTAAACAGCTTGGAAAATTCCAGAAAATTATGTCATGGCTTTCGAGGCTTCTGGTAGGCTAATTGACATCATTTGAGTCAATTGGAAGTGTATCTGTGGATGTATGTCAAGGCCTACCTTCAAACTCAGTGCCTTTTTGCTTGACGTCATGGGAAAATCAAAAGAAATCAGTCAAGACCTCAGAAAAAAATTTAGACCTCCACAAGTCTGGTTCATCGAATTTCCAAAGGCCTGAAGGTACCACGTTCATCTGTACATACAATAGTACGCAAGTATAACCACCATGGGACCACACAGCCGTCATACCGCTCAGGAAGGAGATGCGTTCTGTCTCCTAGAGATTAACGTACTTTGGTGCAAAAAGTTCAAATCAATCCCAGAACAACAGCAAAGAACCTTGTGAAGATGCTGGAGGAAACAGGTACAATAGTATCTATATCCACAGTAAAACGAGTCCTGCTCCAAAACCGCCTTAAAAAAAGCCAGACTATGGTTTGCAACTGCACATTGGGACAAAGATCGTACTTTTTGGAGAAATGTCCTCTGGTCTGATGAAACAAAAATAGAACTGTTTGACCATAATGACCATCATTATGTTTGGAGGAAAACGGGGGAGGCTTGCAAGCCGAAGAAAACCATCCCAACCGTGAAGCACGGGGGTGGCAGCATCATGTTGTGGGAGGAATGGAACTCTGTCAGGAGTAATGGAACAAAATTCACCCAACTTATTGTGGGAAGCTTGTGGAAGGCTACCCGAAATGTTTGACCCACGTTAAACAATTTAAAGGCAATGCTACCAAATACTAATTGAGTGTATGTAAACTTCTGACCCACTGGGAATGTGATTCAATAAATAAAAGCTTAAATAAATCATTCTCTCTACTATTATTCTGACATTTCACATTCTTAAAATAAACTGGTGATCCTAACTGACCTAAGACAGGGAATTTTTACTAGGATTGTGAAAAACTGAGTTTAAATGTATTTGGCTAAGGTGTATGTAAACTTCCGACTTCAACTGTATTTAGGCTTCATCAGTAGGCAATATTCCATGTCATGTTATGGTTAGTTTACATACCAGAGAAAATTACAGACAGTGCATAACTTGATTCAATGTTTTGTGAACTGCTTGGTAAAAAAATGGAACTGGGTGAATATTCCGATGTTCTCGGACTAATTCCACAACTAATGCTAATATGGATTTCCATAACAAACATACTTGCCAGAGCAAGTATCAGAATCCAGGCAGTGAGGCATAAAGAATTGAAACAACCTCAGTACTCTTGTATAAATAGCTACACTGAAAACAAAAATACTGCAATTGCTGTTTATGGCTGGTCTCCTTAAGACAATATTTAACAGAATGTTTCCTGAAGGGGAGAAATGCAGACGTATAAAGAGCGTAGATTAAGCCATTTATTCGGTGGTTATATAATAACCTCAAGGTTATTTATAAACTGGCTGGGTCAAGCCCTGAATGCTGATTGGCTGACAGCTGTGGAAAATCAGGCCATATACCACGGATACGACAAAACATTTATTTGAAGTGCTCTAATTAAGTTGGCAAGCAGTTTATAATAGCAGTAAGGCACCTCAGGTGTTTGTGGTGTATGGCCAATACACCATGGTTAAATCCAGGTACTCTGCGTTGCGTCGTGTTTAAGAAGAGCCCTTAGCCATGGTATATTGGCCATATACAACACCCCCTCGTGCCTTATTACTTAATTAGGCAATAGGAACAATAAAGACCAAAAAAGCTGTCATACTGAACACAACTTAAACCCTCTCTTCTACCTCCCAAAATATGCACACACAACCTCCAAAAAACAACCTCCTTGCAGACATAGTAAAAGGAAGAGAAAGAGAGATAAACAAAAATGGTCTGTTCTTTTGGATGCGTCTAGTTTAAAGAGTACATCTACTTGGTCTTGCATTTGCTTTTGACCCACATCCTCCCTGAGCAAAAAAAAGCTAAGAAAAATACATTTGCAGCCAAGAAAGTACTTCTTGGCATGGCTTTCAAAGACATTGACAGAATGGGGACAGTTTAAATGTGATATATGGTGATACAAATCTTGCCTTGTCAGCAGCGCATAACAAAATGATATAAAAAAATGGTCACACTTCTATTTCCACAATGCCCTAATTACAGGGAAATAAAAGCACAATTAGGTGGAAACCATGTGTCACTTTGCAGCTAACTAGGTTGCTTTAAAGTTTGATGAATAACATAAGGATAAACAAAAGTAGTCAGAAGGTGGCAAGTCGTGGAATGCCCCAGAAAACAGCCTTGCAAAGCAAAAAATTAAGAAAAAAAAAAATTTACTTTCCTATTTGCTCTCTGAGAGAACTGAATACACTATAACCATCACCTTGTAGAACAGGAGGACAGAAAAACAAAGATTTTCACACCTGACTCAGCAAAACTATTTGGATTTTTGTGACTAAAATACACATACAGTCGAAGAGATGATAAATTGAGTTACCGCAGTCTCACTCCTGTGCACATTGTAAAAGCAATATCATCATCGTATAACTTTCTGATTGCTCCTGATGTGTACAAAGACAAAAAATCACATCCCTCCCCCATAAGTCTCCCCTCTCGGAGACATGAGTTACAAGGCGGATTTACATTCACAAACATCATCACTAATACCATTTGAATGATCTACTCATTCTACTGTACCTGATAATCACTACCGGCCTCACATAATGCCACTTTATAAGCACTGAGAATACCATATTCATGAGTGACCACAGACGACTTCTAATAAAAGAGTAAATGTCACATTTCAATAAAGATCCGTCTGGCAATCAGAACCATTGGTGAACAGACTCTGATACCATTAAGAGATTCTCTATAAGCAAAATGAATAACATTTGTATAGGAAGCTCACATTTTGGTTCTAGGCTGCTATAATGTCTGCCACAATCTAACATATTCTCATCTCACCTCTCCTCAAAATTTGACTTCCCTGACACTTCCAATAGAAACTAGCTTTAGAATTCTCAGTGCACACACACTGGCCACACAACACAATAAGCATTGTATAAGGCAGACCAGGCATACAATATATCTTTTCACATCTTCAATTCAGGGCTAGATTATAATCTGGACCACGGAAGATCTGTGTTGAAATGTGCCTACGTGGCTTCGATATTGATAGTAAACAATTGCACTAGTTGCAAAATTGACTAAGATGTGTAAGTGGTAGAAATTTAGTCAAATAGTATCTTCCAAAAAGGAGATTTGCGAGATTTATGTAATCTAAGGTATGAAACAATTTTCCTTGGGATGTGTTAAGATTTAAATCCTGTCCACATGCCCACTTCTGGAAGTACCCAAATAATAATTGATTCGGAGCACAGCTGCAGAATCATCCTACAGCCCACCCTTTTCTGGACAGAACGCAGAGCTAACCAATTGAGGCATTAGTACACAGCATCTTGGGACTACTTTGATTGACATAACATGAGACAACGTACAAAACATACATTGGCACCAATGTTATGTTGAAAGAACGAGAACTGTTACTTATAAACAGCTTCTTTTTTTGTCTAAGACCCTCGTGGTCTTGTCATATAGCCGTAATTTACCACTTACTACTATAATTGACTTGTGGTGTAATCCTGGAGATGGCGAGATACAACAGCTGTGAGTTCGAAACCCACAAGGTTTTTCTTTGAGGAAAAATGCTCCACTGCTTTGATTATCAGAACGTCCTGTTGGATGCTTTCATGGAAAAGTTTTGGATGACGTCCAACTACGTCAATGATTTTAATTGGCTTATATGGAATTTGTTACCGGACATAATCATGCTTCTCACCTGATCGTGTTAGCACAGCGCAGCGCAGCACAGCACAGCACAGCACAGCACAGCACAGACAGACAGACAGACAGACAGACAGACAGACAGACAGACAGACAGACAGACAGACAGACAGACAGAAATCTTACAGGAAGCCTGGGGATCCTCTAAGGAGAGATGCATTAATAATCAGCTATGTTAAAAACACAGCTGTGTCTGCACCTGGGCCCAGTTGAGAAGATTCCTAGAGGTCTGTTGATAGTGCCACCTTGCCTTCTGTGTCTGCAGATGAGGCATCTGCAAGCTGCACCACAGGTAAAGCTTTATCACTGCAGTGCAATCTGGGAGACTCATAAAGGAGAAGGATTGTTTTCTTTTATAAAGTTTCCAATCTTCATGACACCATATTCAACTTATTTTGTGTCATTCTTTCATCCGTAGCACTCAAGTTTGCATGGACATTGTTAATATTCCTTATTGGAGGAAACTGGGTGGTTTTTGGTTTACTATTAAATCATAATTTAAGTATGAAAATATTTATGGGTATTGGGTGGGGTAATTGCACCATGTAGTACCCACTGTATCTTCGCCCTAACAATTTTAAAGAAGAAATTAGTATGATCTGTGCAGCAATCCTCATTCCTAACCATTCAACTAGTGCAATTCTTTTAACAAACAGCTGTTATTGTGGAATGTCTCACCTCTCAATCCAGAAAAGCTATTGCTATCACCTATTCATTCAAAGTTACATTATCTTACAAATGCATTATCTTAAAAGGTGTTTCCTTACTGCTCAAGGTTAACCAATATATATAAAATTAATAGCGTCGCCATTCAATTTGTTCACAGGAAATGTTTCCTCGTGTTTTTACTGGTTCTGTTCCCATCAAAATTCAGCTGTGAAGTGTTTAGGGCTGAAGTACTTGACTGATGTAATATTGCCAGAACAACAAGAGCCTCATCAACAATCGTAACCCAACACAAATTGCAACAAATGCGACTACGTGAAATAAAGCCAAACAACGCAGACGTACACCATGAAAAGAAATTCATCCTTGATTTGTTTACACTTCTCTGTAAAAAGTCAAAGCATTCACAAAAAACATTGATGCTTTAGGAGAGCGAAGGCAGGAGAGAAATATGGGGTGGCAGCGTAGCCTAGTGGTTAGAGCGTTGGACTAGTAACCCCTTACTACAAATCCCCGAGCTGACAAGGTACAAATCTGTCATTCTTTCCCTGAAAAAGGCAGTTAACCCACTGTTCCTAGGCCGTCATTGAAAATAAGAATTTGTTCTTAACTGACCTGCCTAGTTAAATAAAGGTAAAAAAAATACAAATACAAGACTACTTGTTGAATCCTAAACAGAACTCTAATCATCTGTGTACACCGAGTAACAAGCCTTTATAACTCAACATACCACTAGCTTAATGATAGAGCAGCTATTTCCATGTTAAAATGTTATGGGATGCATTTTCTCCATAGTTTTTAATGGTAAACCACTTGGGTAGGCCTACATTATGATCAATTAGCCTGTTACGGTTTTCTTCCGATGAAGGAGAGGCGGACCAAAATGCAGCGTGGTAATTTTTATACATCTTTAATAAAGATGAAAAACGAACAATACAAAAACAAAAAACGTAACACGAAAACCTAAACAGCCTATACTGGTGCAAAACAGAGACAGGAACAATCACCCACGAAACACTCAAAAAATATGGCTGCCTAAATATGGTTCCCAATCAGAGACAACGATACACACCTGCCTCTGATTGAGAACCACTTCAGGCAACCATATACTTTCCTAGATAACCCCACTAAGCCACAATCCCAATGCCTAACAAAACCCCAAGACAAAACACACCACATAATAAACCCATTTTGGCCTGACCAAATTAATAAAGAAAACACAAAATACTAAGACCAGGGCGTGACATAGCCACAGGAGCCTACTTGGCCACTGTTAAAACTGTAACTTTAAGTGGGTACACCCTCAGTGTTCACAGTAAATGCACGCTGGAAGTTGCACAGAATTTGCGCTTAGCAGACCTGAAATTGTCAAAAAAAATTAGAGGGAACATTGGATGTGATGCTTGTAAGGGAAGTGAACTGTACAGACAAAACTACAGTACATGTGGCTTCTGTAGGTAAGCCAGCACACATTGTTTTGTGGTCGGGCCTACGTAAGGCTGCAATCCATTCTACATGGTCCCCAGAGTGAGCTGAGTAACACGGTCTATGCTCTAACGTGGGGTGTGAATCCATTAAGGCTTCCCTTTATCTAGTTGCATGTCGATATTTTAATCCAACACTGGCCATTTTCCCAGCACTGAGAACCACTGAAGGTTCGAATGACTGGATATACTCCCTCACACCCTACCTCACACCCAACCTTAGGTTGTGGGTGTCTCTCAGAAGGCGCTTGCTCTGAAAGATTAGGAATAACTTAGGTGAGAAAGGACATTTAAAATGAAACCTAAACCTGATACAATGTTGCTACTGGTATGTTGAGTTATAAAGGCTTGTTACCTGGTGTACACAGATGATTAGAGTTCTGTTTAGGATTACAGTAGCAGCCATTGTGTGGTGTTCAATGTAGGCCTACAGACTTAAAAAAACAAAAACATGCAGGGCTTGACATTAACCTGTTTATCCAACTGTCCTTCAGACAAGGAGGTGACTGAAGATGGTGTTGTGTTGTTTGACGCAAGAAAGCACTTTACAAAATATAATGCATTATACATTTCCATACCATTATTACAGAGAATCAGACAAATTATGCTACCCTAATTAGCTATTTCAACATTGATTATGTTAACTAACAGTGATCTTTACTCTGTGGGCTGATAAAGTATTTATTCTGCATGGCAGTCTACATAGTTAGTATTGTTTATCTTCCATGGTGTTATGACCATTATGAGTCTACGGTGTTCAAATCCGTGATTCTTACAAGTAGAGTGCACTAAATAAAGGTGTGTTTAAGACAAAGGACTTTACTTTTCCTACAAAAAGAACTCAACAGGAGAGAGAATACTGGGGAAAATGGGTTTCGTACTTGGAAAAGGTCTAATACAAAGATGTCAATGTAACTAATATGATGATATGATGATGAAGGTATGAAGTGCACTGTAACTGCCAGATCTTTAAAAAATATATATATATATTTTATTTGACTTTATTTGTAGTTTCTTTGTGTTCCTACAATAAAAACAAAGTATACATATTTTTTTTAAATGTCTTGCTCATTCCCCACATGTCTAATAACAGTGGAAGTAACTTCATTGATTCTAAAGTATTTGAGAAATAAAAATGTATCAAAAATGATCCTTATCTAAGACACAAAGAACAGTTCTTGAGATGTATAAAATGTCCTTCTTATCTTCCTCAAGTAACTTCTTAATTGTATTTCAGTGTCTTTAAAATCAAAGGGGTTTTGGCTGGCCTGGCTCTGAGCGCTGTCGAGGACGGACATACAGTGATGAATTAGCCACGTTTAAAGATTAGCTGGAGCTTCACTCGGAGGAATAACGTTAGATGACATGTTATTAAGCTGTAATGAAGAGCCTCTTGAAGCCTTGAGATGCCTGGGTGCTCTGGGGGGAGGGGTTTTTGCCTACACAGTGGATGGGAGGGTGGGTGTGGTTGGAGTGGTGGGGGGAGGTGGGGGTAGCTACCACCGCCACATGGAAACCCCCCAGTGAACTAATCATGTCAAGAGATGAAATGATGAACCCCCATCTCCTCATCCCCCCACCCTCACGTCCCTCCCTCGCTCCTCGAACGAAAGAGGGGGAAAAAGCAAACAGATGCAGACTGCGGTCTCCTCTTGTCCTCTCTCCATTATTAATGATTAAAGTTCATATAGAATTAGCCGAGTTTGTCGATGATTTACAGTACCAGTCAAAAGTTTGGACACACCTACTCATTCAAGGCTTTTTCTTTATTTTGGCTATTTTCTACATTGTAGAATAATAGTGAGACATCAAAACTATTAAATAACATATGGAATCATGTAGTAACCAAAAAAGTGTTAAACAAATCAAAAAATGTTTTATATTTGAGATTCTTCAAAGTAGCCACACTTTGCCTTGATGACAGGGGAGTGTGAAACTTGTCCAGTAGAGTACTGGTTGCACCTGTCTTCCTGCTTTGCACTCCTCACCTGAAGAAGGGTTTGGTGTCGACACTGTTGAAAGGGAACGCTATTTCTACTAGTACGCTAATTTCTCCTTTTAACCTCCACAAAACCTTACCCATAGGTGTTCCCTCTTTCAGTGAGTCCAATTTCTCACTGCCTTAAGGTGCTTCAGTTCGGCTGGCGGCTAGCTGAAGTTCGCTAGGCGGGACAAGCGAGTGTGCTCACATACTCCCTTAAAAGACCTTAGCTCGAAAAATGGAGAAAAAAAAAGGTGTCAATAGTATATTTGTCCATTTTGAGACACCCGTAGCCAGTATTCACTTCCTCAAATAGTGTGTATTAATCTAAGATAACTCAAGAAATCTGTAATACATTTTTGCAAAGATCTTAGTCACACAATTTTATATCTAACTAAGGTCTTTGGTGCAGATTTCTCAAAGAAAAAATGTGCATGAAAACAAGACTACTACTGAAGAATCCCTACTGTTGACCAATCAATGACTTCAGCTACCGACATTGGCTAGCCTCAAGAAAGAATGTTGTGTGCCCAAACAACCGAAAAACCCTTTCCGAAGTCCAAAACTAACAAACACATCACAAAATGTCAAACTCAATGTCACTCCAGTAGGTCATTCACAACTACTGTCGCAACATTCCCTCTGAAAATGATTCAGGAAATAATATGTAAGCTATTGTACTAGCACCATTCTACTATACTGAACAGTTACTACTAAAAGGTAGCCAGTACTTTATAGGCAATTGATTTATCTTGTTTCTTCAAGATCAAAGTTCTAAGTTTTAGAGGCATTGGCAAGCATATGTTTTGGATTTGCCCAAAGAAACTTCACATTTATTAAACTTTTCGAGGCAGAAGGTTTTTTTCCAATCCCCTTGGCTTTTTTTAAGGCACGGTCAAGCAGATATTAATGCTTGGGATATTGTCCGCCACAAAGCCACTCTTTTCAAACCATAATTGAAAAAGGTTCTGTCTAAAGCAGCTTTCACTGGCCTTTCCAATAGCAAGCTAATAATTTCTTACCTTGTGTGTGTGTGTAGTGGAAGAATGAGATAAGGTGATATTCGCAACTGGTGACACTAGCAACCGGCAACACTAGCAACTGGGGACTGGCTGGCATGGGAGCACAGCATAATGGCACTTTCGGTGGCCTAGCGGTTAAGGGTGTGGGGCCAGTAATCGAAAGATTGCTGGTTCGAATCCATGAGCCGACAAGGTGAAAAATCTGTTGATGTGCCCTTGAGAAAGGCACTTAACCCTAGTTGAACTGGATAAGAGCATCAGACAGAAAAAAATTGAAATCAAGATTTATGACCTTGTTTTGATGACTGACCATTTGTGGGCTTTCACAAGGGTCAAACACACCTTATCTGTGGTCTTCTCGGTTGAGGGACATTCCCGCAGAACCTTGAGAGCACGGACAGTGTTGGAGGTGTGAAATATTCAAAATTAATGTTACTGTTTGATTTAAATGGTCAGGTTTCAAGAGTTCATAAAGAGCTACAGTATGAATTTGTATTTGTTTTATTGTACTGTAAGTGCTATGGATTTATTGTTACAGGGAAACAGTGTTTTTTGTTGGTTGGACGGAGGATAGTTCAAAGAGGAGTGACACTGGTGTGCTCCCATCATTTAAATTGAGATGATTCGATTAGAATCTGGGTGGGTTGTTCTTGCCTTTTGTTTTTACTAGCAAAGTGCAAAGAAATGTTCATGCAGATTGGGGGTGAGTTCTTGCTTGAATTTGGTTAAAAGGACAGTGAATTCACTTATGCTTTCAGGACTTGTTACCAAGCTCTTGTGTGTATCACACAGATCGTTTTTTATGTGTGAGATTATTCTGAACTGAAGACACATGTAACCACGTTAAGTCTTAGCCTATTGGTGATAGTCATTTACTTGGAGTAGTCTGTAATGTTTCATGTATTTCATGTGCACTGTGGTCATTTGAGTGTTAATTATTTTGTGACTAATAAATTATATTAGTTGAAGTGGGTAAATGCATTCCTCATTTTACAGAGTAATTATTTGATTGACTATAGGCTTATAATTGATTAAGTCTATTTCTATAGTTGTTATATAAACTATACATTGCACATGCTTCGGTACAACCTTGACATCTTTGATCCGTTTGCCTCAATATATTAATGCTAGAATATTGGTCGCCAAGATTAGCTATTTGTATCTAGTCTTTTAATAATTGCATAACAGTGCAAGTAAGATACATGTTCATTATAGTCATACTGAGAGGTGATGTAAGGCTCGCTACCTTGACTAGATTCCTCCAGAGATGTACAAGGCTTGTTGCATTTATTCACATAAATTGGAGTCAGATTGATTAATGTAGTTAATTATTATATTCAACATAATTTCTACATAATGGTTGTATAATTTCCATCCACTACATGTGACCACCTAATCCGATAACAGTAGTGGATATTTGTTGGAACACATATTCTGATTCCTTTGGAGAGCAAAATTTAGATTGTGTATGGTGTCCATATTAGGATACATGTCAATCGAAGTTGGAATTGGATGTGTGACTGTCCTAACATGGAAACAGTATAGGTGTCCTAGATTGATGACATCATACCTGTCCTGATGTCAGCCTCTGACAAAAAACGTGAACAAGTTTACATAAATAAATAGAGGTGTCACAACTGGGTGAGGTTGTCACAAGTTGGAATAATGGCATAAAATGTCTGTCACAGACATTGAAAATGGTTATGACTGTATACTTACTTACTTCGAGCAATATGCAAATCTCATTTTGAGAATGAATGGGCCCTCTTATTTCCTCCCAGCATAGTTCAAAATCATTAGAGGGAAATTTGAAACTGGGGAAGGATTCTCTGTATTTAGCACATAAACAGTATAATTGATACATGGTAATCCTATGAACACTTCCTGATTACAACACAGTCACACTACTGTGATTTTCATTGAAAACTCTGCTTCATGGACCTATGGTTATACTGCCAATAACAACCAGAAAATGAGATTAAGGAGGAATATTGTCAATGAAGGAATTACTGAAATACTAGAATGTTTTATTTTTTTGATGGCTGTTACCTATCTTATCATTTAATCTTGATCTTGATATTTCAGTGTATTCTATTTTTCCCTTCTCAGAGTGTTGCCAATATTCATATTTCATTTTACAATGGATAACATTTCTGCAGAGAAAACAAGCAGAGAGGACCCAGTAAATTAAATCCTACAACAGCATGAGCTCCAGAATATGATTTCACGCAGCACTGCAAGTTCAATTCATCAGAGATGAATATGTCGCTCTGCTTATGTATCCTGTGGGCAATCACAAATTGCATATGAATTGTTGAGTGCCATTTTGTAAAGTGCCAAATGCTTCAATGTCAAAGGAAAAGGGACAAATCACATCCTGAGCCATATGCTGTGAATGAGGAGGTCTGCAAACAAATTACAACAGCTGGCTTCTTGAAAAATAGTGTTTTCACTGAGGCTTTGGATCATTTTGGCTCTGCCTAATTCAATGGTCATTACGGAATATGAGCTTTTTGTAATGCCTATGAACAAATACACACACACGCACACACACACACACACACACACACCACTCAGTGTTAGTAATGTCTAAGTGTTGGACAAATATATCAAAAGCCTTTTCTGTGATTCTGGCAAGCAACTGTTTCAACATGGACAATATTGCTTTTCAATTCTTGTTTGCAAAAGAGAACAAGGCCATATGAAACATTGGTGTCATCTCTGACCAAATGACCTTTAGCAGAAAGAATTGATTGAATTGTTTCACAACAAACAGAGTTACAGGAAAGTGATCATAAAGAAAGCGACCAGTGGGACTGCATGGAAACAAAGGCACCTTGCTTGCCAACCTCATTTGTCTTTTCAGAGAGATCAGATTTCAATGTTAGATGCTCTTGAACAAACCCCCAGATATTATTGAGGGTATTCGATTAAACTGGTCCGGGTTGCACCGGGTAAAGCCTTGCTCAAATGGAACAGTAATCTGCACTGCTCTGTCATATTGTTAACAATGCAGCATGATGCATCGTTCAGAAATGTACATCATAGTTTTTCTTTAAAATATTGTATATGTTTGAATTTTCAAACTAGTTTTTATTGGGAATGCAGATAAAGCATTTGTATGAAAATCAATGAATTTAGCATGTGAAAACACAGAATCCTACTCATTACTCCATGTGCTTAACCTTCGCAGAGATAAAGAGGCAAAGCGAGAGGATTACTTCTGCCCAAAATCTGTCCAGGTAAGATAAGCAGACCAAGTGACCAAGTTATTTTTTGTATGGAGGTCTATGGGAGAGTGTTAAATACGTCAGGCTTATTTGATCTTATAGAAGTTACGTAATGTTTAGGCTGTTACAAATGTACTGATGTAAGTGGATGCACGTGGCATTCTGGCAACTGAGAAAAACAACTTACTAGTAGCCTGTTGTTCACACGTGTATCTGCCCTCTCCTTCTCCCGCCTGCCTTCCATTTTTGCGTACATGTATTTCCATTGTTGGAGCAGTCACTCGACTATCTTGTCATTATATTTGATCATACTTGACCTATGTCACTTTTGTTTTGGCCAACTGGTTTTCTGTTCAACCTGATAATTAATTGCACCCACCTGGTGTCCCAGGTCTTACACAGTCCCTGATTAGAGGAGAACAATGAAAAAATACAGTGGAACTGACTTTGAGGGCCAGAGTTGAGTTTGAGAGGGCTAATGAGCAAATGCAATGCATTGTCTTCCAAGACATGGCCTTTTCCAATGACCTGCTAGCCCTACAATTATTTCAAAAGTAACTGATAACTCTAATATCAGATTTACTCTCAAGTGGTTTCCAAAAGCAGATTGAAAAAACACCCGTTTATGCCAGCGCTGCCCAAACCTACTGTATTCCTTGAGCTCTAACATCCTGTAGGTTTACAGTGAAACCCTAATTTAGCACACCTGATTCTACTTATTAGCTGCTCACCAAGACCTTAACTAGCTGAAACAGGTATGTTGGTCTGAAAACCTATAGGATGGTAGATCTCCAGGAAGAGGATTTGGCAGCCCTGCTTTATGCCTTTAAAAAAAACTTCTGTAAAAGCATGAGGCAAATTTGGTCATGCTCATCCAAGACAGCATCAATAACTACACCAGGTCAAACCGTTTAGCCAGTGGCAGACAGGACGTTGGCCAAACATCTTAACCCAAACCTTACAAGAAACCAATGCCCATCCAATGCCCCCCAGTGCTGTTTCCAGAACTTTCCTACACCACTGGGTAAGGTCCCCAGTGATTTTGCCATCACTCCACTGACAGTGCTAATAGAACATTATTCCCATTGATAGACGTATCACAGCAAATGGCATGCCATACGTTTCCCCTGTATAATAGTCTGATTGCCACTCATCACGAGAGCTGCCACCAGTCTACAACATCAGTCCACAATGCCATAGAGCTGTCAATCATCTGCTGACACTGCCAAATTAGAGTGCACAGACCTTCAAGACTCCAACAGGAACTTTCCTAACTGGCAATTTTTCTCCCCCAAGACACAAATTACAGCGCGATTCGGAAACAAAAGTGGATCGGGTCAACTGAGCTAGACAGCATGATTGATGGCCGCTGTCACATCTGTGTTGTCCGTGATGTTTTGCAGTGTAAAAGTATGAATCTTACCACAACATTGGATGGGAGAGTGAATGAGAGGGCAAAAAAAGTATAATTTCAAGACATAAGGGAGCAAAAAAATTATCAAGCTGTTGATAAGATTGACAGTCCTGCAAGCACGGTGTAGGCCGCACATTCATTTTCAAACTGCATAGTCTTTAGTATTTACCATCGTTTTTAATGACAAATGCCCAGTATGATGTTTCTGACAGTTTGACGAATGGACACTCGTAACCTCCTCCATATAATGTGTCTTTAATGGCCCACATTGATCCATTTGGCCCGGCAGTGCATTGTCCTCACCATGCACTGTTTTCTTCATTCATACTTCTTCTAATCCTTTTAGAGAGCCTGGCAGCCAAGGATGAAGTGGAAAGCGTTGAATAATTCATTCACAGTTGTCCCCAAATGAATTGAAGTGGGGACAGGCTTTTGGTGCACTAAATCTAGCTGAATCGTCAATTGATTGCGTCCATATATTAAGGTAACCAGTGATGTAGTAGTAAAAAAATAGGTGGGTACACTCCCTATACTTTCAATGCATTTTTTTGAAAAACATTTCCTCATGTTCCTGCCTGACATTGAATGTGAAGCACTAGATAGAATAATACCCATCTGATGCCTTGGCGGTTTTCTCACAGATTTTTAGTCATGCTTGTTGAGCTCAGTTCGTCATGTATAATTTGATTTGTTGGATTTATTTTCAAATATATTGTCTAAATATAGCCAAATCACTTAGCAGTCACTTTAATACAATTCTTGCAGGCATAAATGCTTTATTTTTGGGAGTGGTTCATAATCAGAAGCGAGAGAGATGGAGACAAACTGGGAAAACAGTGAAGAAATGTCACTCCAGAACACATTTAGGTTTTTACACACTCCGGTGAGAATGTCTTTCTGAGCAGCCAAACATCCCTCACATCTTCCTCCTTTCTTTCTTTCATTAGAGCTTGCACATTAATGCCAAGTAAGATAACCCGCCATCTTCGCATCTCCCTGACATTAACAGACACTCTCAGCCACAGACATCGCTTATTGGTTTTCACAGAAGTGATTTCATCCCTTCATATTGGCAGCTTTTGTTGCCGCTTAATGTCAGTCTATGGTGTCTGTTATGACAACTAAATTAATATACATTTCCTTTCTCTGTTATTCCCCGATTCAATAGAGTAGAGTTGGTAGATCAACATTGCCATCATAATGCATGCATTGCATTAGAATAGAGTGTGGTTTTAATTACACTCAATTCCAAACATGGATAATGACACCATCTGGTTTATGCATACAGGCATTTCATTAAACAGTTACCCTTTAACTATAATTGTGATGTGCACTTCATATAAAAGTTAGCAGGAAACAGATGATATTCAATGTAAATATTGAAAAATCAGGGCAGTTGTTTTAGTGCGGTTGTTAAAGAGTGTCTCCAGTACTTTGATATACTTTTTTAACCAGTAGTTCTGAAAGTTGTATTTTATTTTTAAAAAGGTGCTCACGGTCCCCAAAAATTATGTGCAGATATGTGCACCACATCATTGCTCTCCCTCTCACTCTGTGTGTGCATGATGTGCCTCATGCTAACTGTCACTCACATGGAAAGGGGCTGAAGCTCATTGGTTGAACTCGAATTGCTAGGGGGCTGGTCCACGTGGGGGAACATGTAGGGAAAATGGCACAGCACAGCTTCCAGAAAAACAGTTGCTCACAAACTAGGGATTTCGTGGCTAATTGAGGTAAAACAGTAATTCTGCTCATAGGTTATACATGTATGAACTACACATTGACACATCCAGGCCTAAGTGCAAGTGTCACGTTCTGACCATAGTTATTTTGTGTTTTCCTTGTTTTAGTGTTGGTCAGGATGTGAGCTGGGTGGGCATTCTATGTTGTGTGTCTGGCAGGAGCAGGAGAGGCAGCGATGTCAGGATTTCTGGACTATACTACTTGGGAAGAGATAGACAGGTGGGCGGTCGACCCAGGGAGAGTGCCAGAGCCCGCCTGGGATTCGCTGGAGCAGTGCGAGGAGGGTTACAGGAGAATGGAGTTGGCGAAACGAGCACGGCGGCGCGGTAGGAAGCCCGAGAGGCAGCCCCAAAAATGTCTTGGGGGGTGGCACACAGGGAGTATGGCAAAGCCAGGTAGGAGACATGCGCCAACTTCCTGTGCTTACCAGAGAGCGAGAGAGACCGGGCAGGCACCGTGTTATGCTGTGGAGCGCACGGTGTCTCCAATGCGGGTGCATAGCCCGGTGCGGTACATTCCAGCTCCTCGTATCGGCCGGGCTAGAGTGGGCATCGAGCCAGGTAAGGTTGGGCAGGCTCGGTGCTCAAGAGCTCCAGTGCGCCTGCACGGTCCGGTCTATCAAGTGCCACCTACACACACCAGCCCTCCGGTGGCAGCCCCCCGCACCAGGCTTCCTGTGTGTGTCCAGAGCCCAGTACTCCATGTTTCTCCTCCCCGCACTCGCCCTGAGGTGCGTGTCCTCGGCCCAGTACAACCAGTGCCGGCACCACGTACCAGGCCTACAGTGCGCCCCGCCTGTCCAGAGCTGCTAGAGTCTCCCGTCTGTCCAGAGCTGCTAGAGTCTCCCGTCTGTCATGAGCCGCCAGTCTGCAAGGAGCCGCCAGAGCCGCCAGTCAGCCAGGATCCGCCAGAGCCGCCAGTCAGCCAGGATCCGGCAGTCAGCCAGGATCCGGCAGAGCCGCCAGTCAGCCAGGATCCGCCAGAGCCGCCAGTCAGCCAGGCTCCGCCAGAGCCGTCAGTCAGCCAGAAGCTGCCAGAGCCGTCAACCAGCCTGAGCTATCTCTCAGTCTTGAGCTACCCCTCAGTACTGAGCTACCCCTCAGTCCTGAGCTACCCCTCAGTCCTGAGCTACCCCTCAGTCCTGAGCTACCCCTCAGTCCTGAGCTACACCTCGGTCATGAGCTACCCCTCGGTCATGAGCCACCTCTCGGTCATGAGCTACCTCTCAGTCATGAGCTACCTCTCAGTCATGAGCTACCTCTCAGTCATGAGCTGCCCTTCAGTCCGGGGCTGTCCCTCAGTCCGGAGGAGTTTCCTCAGTCATGAGGCACCCCTCAGTCCAGAGGTCGCATCTCTAAGGACAATAAGGAGATGGACAAAGACAATGGTGGAGTGGAGTCCACGTCCAGCGCCAGAGCCGCCACCGCGGACAGATGCCCACCCAGACCCTCCCCTATAGGTTTAGGTTGTGCGGACAGAGTCCGCACCTTGGGAGGGGTAATGTCACGTTCTGACCATAGTTCTTTTGTGTTTTCCTTGTTTTAGTGTTGGTCAGGACGTGAGCTGGGTGGGCATTCTATGTTGTGTGTCTAGTTTGTCCGTTTCTATGTTTGGCCTGATATGGTTCTCAATCAGAGGCAGGTGTTAGTCATTGTCTCTGATTGGGAACCATATTTAGGTAGCTTGTTTTGTGTTGGGGTTTGTGGGTGGTTGTTTCCTGTCTTTGTGTTCTCTTCACCAGATAGGACTGTTTCGGTTTTGCCACGTTTGTTATTTTGTATTTGTGTAGTGTTCACGTTATCGTCTTTCATTAAACATGTTGAACACGAACTACACTGCATTTTAGTCCTCCTCTCCTTCGACGGAAGAAAACCGTTACAGCAAGGTTTAAAAAAATACTTGGCAGTCGCCAAAGTTCCGGAGCATGTCTTAAAAAGGGGATATTGAAAATCCTGTACTGTGAAGAAGAATTGGCTCAGCCGACGACATGTAAATGAGAGACAAGCATCTGGACTGGATGCATTCATGTTGAGTGTTCCAGGCAAAAAGTGTGTGATCGTATTGAAGCAAGCGGCCCATGATTCTTGGAGCATGTTTGCTGGAAACCAAAGGGCTGCTTTTACACGTAATTAGAAGACAAAACACGTTTACACACACACACACACACACACACACACACACACACACACACACACACACACACACACACACGCACACACGCACGCACGCACGCACGCATGCATGCACGCTCTCGTGGCTTGTGGTTGCCAGCCCAAACAGAAAAATAACTAAACTTATCCAACATTGAATGGCCTATGGCCAAGCTATTAGTATATTTGGCTGCAGGTTGGACCTACCAGCATTGAGGTTGCACTGTCTATACAATGCTTTGGACTTACTAAATTGAGTAAAATCAAGCGTTGTATCACTCAAACTCCAGTTTGATGTTAAAATGCTAGGTACAGATGGGACAACAATTTCAAAACATCAATAAATTGCCCTTTTAATGTAAATTCATCAATATGGCTGACAGTACAGCTGTTCTGCTAGCCTGAAACAACTATTTAGCCTATATAATGCAGGCAATATTCATGTGAATCAAGTGATGTTCTTTTAGAAGGCAGGTTGACACAAGACATTACATTTTAGATGGATAAATTAGGTCAGGCTGTAACAGCTTTGTTCGTCAGCCAAGGACTCCATACTTATTACACGGTCATGGAGCATTACAACAGTATGGGCGGCAGGTTAAAGCGGTGTGCCAATAACCGAAAGGTGGCTGGTTTGACTACCCGAGCTGACAAGGTGGAAATCTGTTGATGTGCCCTTGAGCAAGGCACTTAACTCTCATTTGTTATACGCCAAGCTCTTAAAACATCAGCAACACAGGTAATTAGAATTTTGATGACTAGAGACGATACGCTTTTAGAATAGATACACTGCTCTATTATACTCATTGATTGATTGTATGTTTTGACCTCAAAGGTTTGCAGTCTTACCTTTTGCAGAGCGATGTTTCCATATGATGTTAGGCTCTGGTCGTCCAATGGCCAGACACATGAGAGTTACATTGCTGCCCTCGTTCACTGTGATGTCCGTCGATATGTTTGTGATCTTCGCAGGTACTAAGAAAAGAGGAAACATAAACAAATGGCAAATATACCATTTATATGGCAAATATACCATTTCAATGGTATATGTCACATTGAAATGGTCACATAATGTCACATTGGTCACATAATGTCACATTCACAAGTAAAGTGAAATGCCTTTCTTGCTAGCTCTAACCACAACAATGCAGTAATCAATACCAATGTAATACTAAAAATAACAAGGTAGAACATAAACACACAAGATATAAAAATAAGAAGAACACGATGAAGTAATAAGTAAGCATACTATATACATGGTCAGTTCCAGTATCATATTTACAATGTGCAGGGATACTGGATCGATAGAGGTAGATTTGTATGGGGGTAAGGTGACTAGGAATCAGGATATATGATAAACAGAGTAGTACCAGCACATATGATGATTGTATCCTATTGCAACAACACACACAGTAGGGTAAAACTAACCTGTCTCACGACGGGTGTGTAGAAACAGTATAAATGTATGTGCATATTATGTGTGTGAGTGTAACAGTTTAGCTTCCGTCCCTCTCCTCGCCCCTACCTGGGCTCAAACCAGGGACCCTCTGCACACATAGACAACAGCCACCATCGAAGCATCGTTACCCATCGCTCCACAAAAGCCGCAGCCCTTGCAGCACAAGGGGAACAACTACTTCAAGGTCTCAGAGCGAGTGACGTCACCGATTGAAATGCTATTAGCGCGCACCACCACTAACTAGCTAGTCATTTCACATCGGTTACATGAGCAAATGGTGGAGTGAGTGTTTGCCTGTGTGTTGGAGTATCCGTGTGCTTAGTGGGTAGGGCCTTGTTCCTAGCCCTTTGTCATGTTATATTGTGCGCATATAGCACAAATCCTGTGGTACCTTATTGATTTTACAAAGCAGTAACCAACATATTAAAACAATAAATTACATTGTTCGCCTAAATACTCACTTCTGATTTTTCAGAGGGTGTTGATTATTTCTCAGTAAATGCACAGCAAAAAAATATATTTAATGGGTAAAAAGTAGTTCTAACATAAAATTGTAAAAAATATTTTCCCACCTACAAAAAGAAAGGATGCAAGTGAATTTAGCTTGTGAGCCAGTATTCATTTAGCAAACTTTTATCCAGCGTTGTTGCATGTCATTTCCGGCTCATTTAGTGACCACTAGCTAGTAAAATGTTCCCAAGAGGCGAAACCAAAAGTGTTGTAAAACAGTGTTACAACTTTGAGTTGATCTTTCAAAAGTCAAATTTAGAACATTATTGGCATTGTTGAATTTGATTGTTATAAGAAGTTAGCTAACATTTAGCAGCGATGCATAGCTAGCTAGTATTTTCCCAAGAAAATGTGTTACCAAGGCAACAAGCTAGTGCTGTGTGAATTTTTATTTAGACATTAGACTGCTATGTGAATTTGAACTTACAGTACATGTAACAATTGTCACATCCATTATTATAGCTAATCATGGTTATTAGAATGGATAGGGCAGACAGATACAGTGATTTCAGAAAGTGTTCACACCCCTTTTTCCTCATTTTATTGTGTTACAGCCTGAATTTAAAATAATTGAATCTAAGATTATGTCACTGGCCTACACACAATTCCCCATAATGTCAAAGGGAAAATATGTTTTCAGAAACGTTTGGAAATTAATAAAACCTGAAAAGCTGTCTTGAGTCAATAAGAATTCAACCCGTTTGTTTTGGCAGGTCCAAATAAGTTCAGTAGTAAAAATTTGCTCAGCCAAAAGTTTGGACCCACCTACTCATTCAACCTACAAATTTTCTTTATTTTGTATATTTTCTACATTGTAGAATAATAGTGAAGACATCAAAACTATGAAATACCACATATGGAATGATAAAAAAAAAAATTGTTGAACAAAAAATATATATTTTATATTTGAGATTCTTCAAAGTAGCCACCCTTTGCCTTGATGACAGCTTGCACACTCTTGGCATTCTCTCAACCAGCTTCAACTGGAATGCTTTTCAACAGTCTTGAAGGAGTTCCCACATATGCTGAGCACATGTTGCCTGCTTTTCCTTCACTCTGCGGACCAACTCATCCCAAACAATCTCAATTGGGTTGAGATCGGGTGATTGGGAAGGCCAGGTCATCTAATGCAGCACTCCATCACTCTCCTTCTTGGTCAAATAGCCTAGAGGTGTGTTGGGTCAGTTTCCTGTTGAAAAACAAATGACAGTCCCACACTAAGCGCAAACCAGATGGGATGGCGTATCACTGCAGAATGCTGTGGAAGCCATGCTGGTTAAGTGTGCCTTGAAATCTAAATAAATCACTGACAGTGTCACCAGCAAAGCACCCCCATACCAACACAGCTCCTCCTCCATGCTTCATGGTGGGAACCACACATGCGGAGATCATCCGTTCACCTACTCTGCGTCTCACAAAGACACGGCGGTTGGAACCAAAAATCTCAAATTTCGACTCATCAGACCAAAGGACAGTTTTTCACTGGTCTAATATCCATTGCTTGTGTTTATTGGCCCAAGCAAGTCTCTTCTTATTAATGGTGTCCTTTAGTAGTGGTTTCTTTGCAGCAATTGAGGCCTGATTCACGCTGTCTCCTCTGAAAAGATGATGTTGAGATGTGTCTGTTACTTGAACCGTGTGAAGCATTTATTTGGGCTGCAATTTCTGAGGCTGGTAACTAATGAACTTATCCTCTGCAGCAGATGTAACTTTGGGTCTCCCTTTCCTGTGGTGGTCCTCATGAGAGCCAGTTTCATCATAGAGCTTGATGGTTTTTGCCACTGAACTTGAAGAAACGTTCAAGTTCTTGACATTTTCAGGATTGACTGACCTACATCACTTAAAGTAATGACGGCCTGTCATTTCTCTTTGCTTATTTGAGCTTATTTGACTTGGGTCTTTTACGAAATAGGGATATCTTCTGAAAACCACCCCTACCTTGTCACAACACAACTGATTGGCTCAAATGCATTAAGAAGGAAATATATTCCACAAATTAACATTTAACAACTGTTATTTGAAATGCATTCCAGGTGACTACCTCATGAAGCTGGTTGACAAAATGTCAAGAGTGTGAAAAGATGTCATCAAGGCAAAGTGTGGCTACTTTGAAGAATCTAAAATCTAAAATATATTTTGATTTGTTTAACACTTTTTTGGTTACTACATGATTTCTTATGTGTTATACGTGTTTTGATGTCTTCACTATTATTCTACATAGTAAAAAAAATAGTAAAAATTAAGAAAAACCTTTGAATGAGTACGTGGGTCCAAACTTTCAACTGGTATTGTATATATACACTACCTTACAAAAGTTTGGGGTCACTTAGAAATACCCTTGTTTTTGAAAGAAAAGCACATTTAATTTCCATTAAAATAACATCAAATTGATCAGAAATACAGCGTAGACATTGTTAATGTTGTAAATGACTATTGTAGCTGGAAACAGCTGATTTTTAAGCCCATTATCAGCAACCATCACTACTGTGTTCCAATGGCACGTTGTGTTAGCTAATCCAAGTTTATCATTTTAAAAAGTTAATTTGATCATTAGAAAAACATTTTGCAATTATTTTAGCAGAGCTGAAAACTGTTGTTCTGATTAAAGAAGCAATAAAACTGGCCTCCTTTAGACTAGTTGAGTATCTGAAGCATCAGCATTTGTGGGTTCGATTACAGGATCAAAATGGCCAGAAACAAAGATCTTTCTTCTGAAACATGTCAGTCTATTCTTGTTCTGAGAAATGAAGGCTATTCCATGTGAGAAATTGCCATGAAACTGAAGATCCCGTACAACGCTGTGTACTACTCCCTTCACAGAACAGCGCAAACTGTCTCTAAACAAAATAGAAAGAGGAGTGGGAGGCCCCGGTGCACAACTGAGCAAGAGGACAAGTACATTTGAGTGTCTAGTTTGAGAAACAGATGCCTCACAAGTCCTCAACTGGAAGCTTCATTAAATAATACCCGCATTACACCAGACTCAACGTCAACAGTGAAGAGCCAAATCTGGGATGCTGGCCTTCTAGGCAGAGTTGCAAAGAAAAAGCCATATCTCAGACTGGCCAATAAAAATAAAAGATTGGCCCCAGGGATTTACCGCACTACCCTCTGCAGCGCCTTAAGGTCGGATGTCGAGCAGTTGCCATACCAGGCGGTTATGCAACCATGCTCTCGATGGTGCAGCTGAATAACTTTTTGAGGATCTGGGGACCCATGCCAAATCTATTCAGTCTTCTTAGGTGGAAAAGGTGTTGTTGGGCCCTCTTCATGGCTGTCTTGGTGTGTTTGGACCATGATAGTTTGTAAGTGATGTGGACACCAAGGAACTTGAAGCTCTCGACCCGCTCCACTACAGCCACGTCGATGCTAGTAGGGGCCTATTTGGCCATGCTTTTCCTGTAGACGACGATCAGCTCCTTTGTCTTGCTCACATTAGTGGAGAGGTTGTTGACCTGGTACCACACTGCCTTAATGATGGTGTTGGAGTCGTGCTTGGCCACTCAGTCATGGGTGAAAAGGGAGTACAGGAGGAGACTAAGCACGAACCCCTGAGGGGCCCCAGTGTTGAGGATCAGCGAGGCAGATGTGTTGTTGCCTACCCTTTCCACCTGGGGCGCAGTTTATAAGGTGTTTATAAAATAGAAACATTTCCTCATCAATCACACACAATGCCACACAATGACAAAGCAAAAACAGGTTTTTAGAAATGTTTGCAATATATATATATTTACATAAGTATAGTATTGCTATGAGACTCGAAATTGAGCTCAAGTGCATCCTGCTTCCATTGATCATCCTTGAGATGTTTCTACAACTTGATTGGAGTCCACCTGTGGTAAATTCAATTGATTGGACATGATTTGCGTTGTCATTATAGGGTATTGTGTGTAGATTGATGAGGAAAAAAGAAACAATTTTATTGATTTTAGAACAAGGCTATAACGTAACAAAATGTGGAAAAAGTCAAGGGGTCCGAATGCACTGTATATATTTGATGGGATGTATAGACAATATGGACAGTATATGGATAGAATATGTAGTATATATGAAGAATAGTATATGTACAGCAATAGTTAAATAGGATAGACCTTGACTAGAATACAGTATTTACATATGAAGTGGGTAAAACAGTATATAAACATTATTTAAAGTGACCAGTGTTCCATGTACTGTACATAGGGGAAAGGGGAAACAGGGTTACCTAGTCAGTTGTACAACTGAATGCATTCAACTGAAATGTGTCTTCCGCATTTAACCCAACCCCTCAATCAGAGAGGTGCGGGGGGCTGCCATAATCGAAATCCATGTCTTCGGCGCCCGGGGAACAGCAGAACAACATATTTTTAATTTAATTTGTCAGCTCGGGGATTCGATCCAGCAACCTTTCAGTTACTGGCTGCTGCCTCTAAGGTACAAGGTAGAGTAATAAGTTGCATGGACTCACTCTGTGTGAAATAATAGTGCTTAACATGATTTTTGAATGACTACCTCATCTCTGTTTCCCACACATACAATTATCTATAAGGTCCCTCAGTCAAGCAGCGAATTTCAAACACAGATTCAACCACAAACACAAGGGAGGTTTTCCAATGCCTCGCAAAGAAGGGCCCATATTGGTAGATGGGTAAAAATGAGGGATGCACGATATACCGGTGAACATATCGTAATCGGTCGATATTAGCTAAAAATGCCAACATCGGTATTGGCCGATGTCTAGTTTAACGCCCGATTTGCTAAATCGATGTCAAAGCTGAAGTGCTTACCTACATAACGAAGGTACATGACGTAATCACGCCACGTAAAATTTTGCGCTATACATGCAACACAGCATACCTAAATTAGCCCACAATGTCTGCTACTGGTCGAGCACCGGTTAACATTACCATTAACATTAAGTGCGCTATTTTTCCGATGTTGCCCTACCAGAGTTACACAGTAATAGCTTCACGACATACAGACTATGGAACACCGTTTGAGTCTTTGCGTGTCAAAAAAAGATACAGTAGCACTGTCAAAGCTTTACAAAAAAGTCAGCAAACAAGCAAACACCGGCCACAAATTTCTGGGGTACCTACAGTAGCAAGCACCAATACAACCAGCCTGAAAACAATGACCAGTAAAAACTGAAGTCATTTTCATTATTCTTAGCAATGATTTAGGAATCCTTGTGAGTAAGTATTAGCTAGGTTGACACTTGTTCTTAGCCTATTGAAATTGAACTTCAGTTCATGAAAATAAATAGCTAGCCAGCTACTTAACCCTGTTTCCTAAAGCTAACGTTATAAGCAGCTGGCTTCATCTGGCTAGTGAGGCTCGACCGGACTGAGTTATGTGTTGTGAAGCTAGCCACAATAAGGATTAGGCATAATAGTGGAAATTGCGGTTTGCCTTCAAAATAAAAAAAGCTAGCTAACTATATAGCTACTGAAACAGATTATGTTGTGTTATTTGACATGCCAAATAGTGCACTAAATACTAATACTAATACTGCAAAACATTTTTTTGTCCTAAATACAAAGTGTTATGTTTGAGGCAAATCCAATACAACACATTACTGAGTACCACTCATATTTTCAAGCATAGTGGTGGCTGCATCATGTTATGTGCATGCTTGTAATCGTTAAGGACCTGAGAGTTTTTCAGGATAAAATAGAAACTGAATGGAGCTAAGCACAGGCAAAATCCTAGAGGAAAACCTGGTTCAGTCTGCTTTCCACCCGACATTGGGAGATGAATTCACCTTTCAGCAAGACAATAACCCACAAATCTACCATGGAGTTGCTTACCAAGAAGACTGAATTACTTAAATCTACTTGAAAATCTATGGCAAGGCTTAACAATTGTTGTCTAGCAATGACCTACAACCAATTTGACAGGAGCTTGAAGCTTTTTGAAAAGAATAATGGGCAAACGCTGCAAATCAAGATGTGTAAAGCTCTTAGAGACTTACATAGAAAGACATAGCTGTAATCTCTGCCAAATGTGTTTCTACAAAGTATTGACCTGGGGGTGTGAAAACTTCTGTAAATGAGATACAGTGGGGCAAAAAAGTATTTAGTCAGCCACCAATTTTGCAAGTTCTCCCACTTAAAAAGATGAGAGAGTCCTGTAATTTTAATCATAGGTACACTTAAACTATGACAGATAAAATGAGGGGGAAAAAGTCCATAAAATCACATTGTAGGATTTTTAATGAATTTATTTGCAAATTATGGTGGAAAATAAGTATTTGGTCACCTACAAACAGGCAAGATTTCTGGCTCTCACAGACCTGTAACATCTTCTTTAAGAGGCTCCTCTGTCCTCCACTCGTTACCTATATTAATGGCACCTGTTTGAACTTGTTATCAGTATAAAATACACCTGTCCACAACCTCAAACAGTCACACTCCAAACTCCACTATGGCCAAGACCAAAGAGCTGTCAAAGGACACCAGAAACAAAATTGTAGACCTGCACCAGGCGTGGAAGACTGAATCTGCAATAGGTAAGCAGCTTGGTTTGAAGAAATCAACTGTGGGAGCAATTATTAGGAAATGGAAGACATACAAGACCACTGATAATCTCCCTCGATCTGGGGCTCCACGCAAGATCTCACCCCGTGGGGTAAAAATGATCACAAGAACAGTGAGCAAAAATCCCAGAACCACAAGGGGGGACCTAGTGAATGACCTGCAGAGAGCTGGGACCAAAGTAACAAAGCCTACCATCAGTAACACACTACGCCGCCAGGGACTCAAATCCTGCAGTGCCAGACGTGTCCCCCTGCTTAAGCCAGTACATGTCCAGGCCCATCTGAAGTTTGCTAGAGAGCATTTGGATGACCCAGAAGAAGATTGGGAGAATGTCATATGGTCAGATGAAACCAAAATATAACTTGTGTATAACTCGTGTTTGGAGGACAAAGAATGCTGAGTTGCAGTCAAAGAACACCATACCTACTGTGAAGCATGGGGGTGGAAACATCATGCTTTGGGGCTGTTTTTCTGCAAAGGGACCAGGATGACTGATCCGTGTAAAGGAAAGAATGAATGGGGCCATGTATCGTGAGATTTTGAGACTGCCTGTTACGCGAATGCAGTAAACCAAGGTAAATTGCTAGCTGGCATTAAACTTATCTTATTAAAATACAATCAATCAATCATAATCACTAGTTAACTACATATGGTTGATGATATTACTAGATATTATCTAGTGTGTCATGCTGAGCATACAAGTATCTAAGTATCTGACTGAGCGGTGGTAGGCAGAAGCAGGTGTGTAAACATTCATTAAAACAGTACTTTCGTGCGTTTTGCCAGCAGCTCTTCGTTGTGTGTCAAGCATTGCGCTGTTTATGACTTCAAGCATATCAACTCCCGAGATGAGGCTGGTGTAACCGAAGTGAAATGTCTGGCTAGTTAGCACACGCTAATAGCGTTTCAAATGTCACTCGCTCGCTCTGAGCCTTGGAGTGGTTGTTTCCCTTGCTCTGCATGGGTAACGCTGCTTCGAGGGTGGCTGTTGTCGTTGTGTTCCTGGTTCGAGCCCAGGGAGGAGCGAGGAGAGGGACGGAAGCTATACTGTTACACTGGCAATACTAAAGTGCCTATAAGAACATCCAATAGTCAAAGGTTAATGAAATACAAATGGTATAGAGAGAAATAGTCTTATAATTCCTATAATAACTACAACCTAAAACGTCTTACCTGGGAACATTGAAGACTCATGTTAAAAGGAACCACCAGCTTTCATATGTTCTCATGTTTCTGAGCAAGGAACCTAAACGTTAGCTTTCTTACTTGACAAATATTGCACTTTTACTTTCTCCAACACTTTGTTTTTGCATTATTTCAACCAAATTGAACATGTTTCATTATTTACTTGAGGCTAAATAGATTTTATTGATGTATTATCTTAAGTTAAAATAAGTGTTCATTCAGTATTGTTGTAACTGTCATTATTACAAATAAAATAAAATTGGGTGATTAAATCGGTATTGGCTTTTTTGGTCCTCCAATAATCGGTATCGGTATCAGCGTTGAAAAATCATAATCGGTCGACCTCTAATATGTACATGTAAGTATATAGATAAGCGATGGCGAAGGTGCAATAGATGGTATAAAATGCAGTATATACATGTGATATGAGTAATATAAGGTATGCAAATATTAAAGTGGCATTATTTAGAGTGCATTGTATGAAGTGACTAGTGATCCATTTATTAAGGTGGCCAGTGATTGGGTCTCAATGCACGCAGCAGCCTTTCTGAGTTAGTGAGTTCCTCGGCCTACACATCACTGACAATCTGAAATGATCCACCCACACAGACAGTGTGGTGAAGAATGCACAATAGCACCTCTTCAACTTCAGGAGGCTGAAGAAATTTGGCATGGCCCCTAAGACCCTCACAAACTTTTACAGATGCACAACTGAGAGCATCCTGTCGGGCTGTAACACCGCCTGGTACGGCGACTGCACCGCCCGCAAACACAGGTCTCTCCAGAGGGTGGTGCGTCCTGCCCAACGCATCACCTGGGGCACACTGCCTGCCCTCCAGGTCACCTACAGCACCCGATGTCACAGGAAGGCCAAAAAGATCATCAATTACATTAACCACCGGAGCCACAGCCTGTTCACCCCGCTATCATCCAGAAGGCGAGGTCAGTACAGGTGCATCAAAGCTGGGACCGAGGGACTGAAAAACAGCTTCTATCTCAAGGCCATCAGACTGTCCAATAGCCATCATTAGCCGGCTACCACCCGGTTACTCAACCCTGCACCTTAGAGGCGCAGGCTTATATACATAGACATGGAATCACTGGCAACTTTAATAATGGAACACTAGTCACTCTAATATCTGTTTACATACGGCTTTGCTCATCTCATATGTATATACTGTATTCTATTCTACTGTATTTTAGGCAATTCCACTCAGACATTGCTCATTCTAATATCCGAATATTTCTGAATTCCATTCTGTTACTTTTAGATTTGTGTATTGTGAATTGTTAGATACTACTACACTGTTGGAGCTAGGAGAACAAGCATTTTGCTACACCCGCAATAACATCTTCTAAAAATGTGTATGTGACCAATACAATCTGATTTAATAAGTAGTTTCATTGTAATGTTACATCTTTGAAAACTGATCTGCAGCCTGCTGCCTGCCGTGCCTTTAGCTAGCTATGTGCTTTTAGTAGGACTAGAGGTTATAACTGTTTGAACAGTAACAATGGTTACTTGCTTGCTGTTGAGGGACAACTTCATATTTATCATTAGCCTAGTTAGCTAGCTAGCAACTTGTTGTAACCAGGGCTTTCAGTGTCGAACAATTCAGTGCAGTAAAAAAAGCTTTTGAATAAGTCATGCGGCCATAGTTAGCTCTCTTGCCACTGCACTATGCACTGTCACTAGCTATAGCTAACGTTAGTAATAGCTAACATTAGTAATGCCTACATTCCTATTTTCCACAGCGGTGCTGGTCCCAACACTTCTCTTTTCTTCTGCTTCTCCTGATTTGTCACATCAGTTTATCTGTGTTGAGCTGATTCTGATTGTAATTTTCATGCTATGCAATATTATTTTCTACCTGAACGGTTACAGGCTGAATGGGTCTACTTTAGCTAGTATCATTGCATATAACCTGTTATGAGTAAAGTAATGATAAGCTGCACTCGTTGCTGTTTTACCTTGGCACTCCAATTTGATAAAATATGTGGAATTCTAGGTATCTACTGAAAGTTCACAAAACTCTAATTTGCTCTTGTTTTGGTTAATATTGTACTTCATCTTGTGTATTTTCAGAATCTATGTGAAGGAGTGTGAGCCGGAGGGGCAGCAGCCACATGCATGGCTGAAGAAGAATATACACGGTATGCTACTGTATGTTATCTTGACGTTTTTTTCTCTGCTGTACTTAGCTAATAAAGTTTCCCCTTCCTCTGAGTGCAGCAACACGTTCCCATATTTCCTATGCTTCACCAGCAAATTCATGTACAGTGCCTTGCGAAAGTTTTCGCCCCCCTTGAACTTTGCGACCTTTTGCCAACAACAAGTCGGACACAATCATGAAGTGGAACGACATTTTTGGATATTTCAAACTTTTTTAACAAATCAAAAACTGAAAAATTGGGCGTGCAAAATTATTCAGCCCCTTTACTTTCAGTGCAGCAAACTCTCTCCAGAAGTTCAGTGAGGATCTCTGAATGATCCAATGTTGACCTAAATGACTAATGATGATAAATACAATCCACCTGTGTGTAATCAAGTCTCCGTATAAATGCACCTGCACTGTGATAGTCTCAGAGGTCCGTTAAAAGCGCAGAGAGCATCATGAAGAACAAGGAACACACCAGGCAGGTCCGAGATACTGTTGTGAAGAAGTTTAAAGCCGGATTTGGATACAAAAAGATTTCCCAAGCTTTAAACATCCCAAGGAGCACTGTGCAAGCGATAATATTGAAATGGAAGGAGTATCAGACCACTGCAAAACTACCAAGACCTGGCCGTCCCTCTAAACTTTCAGCTCATACAAGGAGAAGACTGATCAGAGATGCAGCCAAGAGGCCCATGATCACTCTGGATGAACTGCAGAGATCTACAGCTGAGGTGGGAGACTCTGTCCATAGGACAACAATCAGTTATATATTGCACAAATCTGGCCTTTATGGAAGAGTGGCAAGAAGAAAGCCATTTCTTAAAGATAGCCATAAAAAGTGTTGTTTAAAGTTTGCCACAAGCCACCTGGGAGACACACCAAACATGTGGAAGAAGGTGCTCTGGTCAGATGAAACCAAAATGTAACTTTTTGGCAACAATGCAAAACGTTATGTTTGGCGTAAAAGCAACACAGCTGAACACACCATCCCCACTGTCAAACATGGTGGTGGCAGCATCATGGTTTGGGCCTGCTTTACTTCAGCAGGGACAGGGAAGATGGTTAAAATTGATGGGAAGATGGATGGAGCCAAATACAGGACCATTCTGGAAGAAAACCTGATGGAGTCTGCAAAAGACCTGAGACTGGGACGGAGATTTGTCTTCCAACAAGACAATGATCCAAAACATAAAGCAAAATCTACAATGGAATGGTTCAAAAATAAACATATCCAGGTGTTAGAATGGCCAAGTCAAAGTCCAGACCTGAATCCAATCGAGAATCTGTGGAAAGAACTGAAAACTGCTGTTCACAAATGCTCTTCATCCAACCTCACTGAGCTCGAGCTGTTTTGCAAGGAGGAATGGGAAAAAATGTCGGTCTCTCGATGTGCAAAACTGATAGAGACATACCCCAAGCGACTTACAGCTGTAATCGCAGCAAAAGGTGGCGCTACAAAGTATTAACTTAAGGGGGCTGAATAATTTTGCACGCCCATTTTTTCAGTTTTTTATTTGTTAAAGAAGTTTGAAATATCCAATAAATGTCGTTCCGCTTCATGATTGTGTCCCACTTGTTGTAGATTCTTCACAAAAAAATACAGTTTTATATCTTTATGTTTGAAGCCTGAAATGTGGCAAAAGGTCGCAAAGTTCCAGGTGGGCCGAATACCTTCGCAAGGCACTGTACGTGTGAAGATATACTATAAGTGTTAGAAAGGAGCAAGTTTTCCAGAGAAATGTACTGCAATTGGCATAATACCTATTAATAATTAATAATACCTATTGATGTTGAAATCTGTCCTTTACAAGGAGTACCGGTACCGAGTCAATATGCAGGGGTACGAGGTAGTTAAGGTAATTTAGGTCATATGTAGGTAGTGGTAAAAGAGTAGCAACAGCAGTATATGTAAAGAGTGTGAAAGAGTATGAAAGTGTCTATGTGTGAGTGTTTGTGTGTGTGTGGCATCAATATGCATGTGTGTGTTTTTTGTTGTTGTGTGTGAGAGTACTGTATGTATTGTGTGTGTGTTGGGTTGTCAGTGTGATGTGGACACCGAGGAACTTGAAGCTCTCGACCCGCTCAACTACAGCCCAGTCAATGTGAATAGGGGCGGGCGTGCTCAGCTCCTTTGTCTTGCTGACGTTGAGGGAGAGGTTGTTGTCATGGCACCACACTGCCAAGGTTCTGATCTTCTTCCTATAGGCTCTCATCGTCATCTGTGATCAGGCCTTCCACCATTGTAACGTCTCCAAACTTAATGATGGTGTTGGAGTCGTACGTGGCCATGCAGTCGTGGATGAACAAATAGTATAGGAGCGGACTAAGCACACAACCGTGATTGAGGGTCAGCGTGGCAGATGTGTTGCTGCCTACCCTCACCACCTGGAGCGGCCCGTCAGGAAGTCCAAGATCCAGTTGTAGAGATTGGTTTTCAGTCCCAGGGTCCTTAGCTTAATGATGAGTTTGGAGGGCACTATGGTGTTGAACACTGAGCTGTAGTCTATGAACAGCATTCTTATGTACAGTTGAAGTCATAAGGTTACATACACCTTAGCCAAATACATTTAAACTCCGTTTTTCACAATTCCTGACATTTAATCCTAGTAAAAATTCCTGTCTTAGGTCATTTAGGATCACCACTATTTTAAGAATGTGAAATGTCAGAATAAAAGTAGAGACAATTATTTATTTCAGAATTAATTTTTTTTTTCATCACATTCCCAGTGGGTCAGAAGTTTACATACACTCAATTAGTATTTGGTAGCATTGCCTTTAAATTGTTTAACTTGGGTAAAACGTTTCAGGTAGCCTTCCACAAGCTTCCCACAATAAGTTGGGTGAATTTTGGCCCATTCTTCCTGACAGAGCTGGTGTAACTGAGTCAGTCCTACTTGCTAGCACACGCTTTTTCAGTTCTGCACCCAATATTTCCTATAGGATTGAGGTCAGGGCTTTGTGATGGCCACTCCAATACCTTGACTTTGTTGTCCTTAAAACGTATTATGACTTAGATCCCGTTAACGGGATCGATATGACAACAGCCAGTGAAAGTGCAGGGCACCATATTCAAAACAACAGAAATCTCATAATTAAAATTCCTCAAACATACAAGTATTTTACACCATTATAAAGATAAACGTGTTGTTAATCCCACCACAGTATCCAATTTCAAAAAGGCTTTACGACAAAAGCACTACAAACGATTATGTTAGGTCAGTACCTAGTCACAGAAAAACACATAAATTTTTCCATCCAAAGAGAGGAGTCACCAAAGGCAGAAATAGAGATAAAATTAATCACTAACCTTTGATGATCTTCATCAGATGACACTCATAGGACTTCATGTTACACAATACATGTATGTTTTGTTCGATAAAGTTCATATTTATATCCAAAAATCTCAGTTTACATTGGCGCGTTACGTTCAGTAATGTTTTGCTTCCAAAACATCCTGTGATTTTGCAGAGAGCCACATCAATTTACAGAAATACTCATCATAAATGTTGGTGAATATACAAGTGTTATGCATGGAACTTCAGATAAACGTCTCCTTAAAATGTAACCTCTGTGTCAGATTTAAAAAAAGCTTTACCGAAAAAGCACACCATGCAATAATCTGAGTACACCGCTCAGACAACAAAACAAGCCATACAGATATACGCCGTGTTGTGGAGTCAACATAAGTCAGAAATAGCATTATAAATATTCACTTACCTTTGATGATCTTCATCAGAATGCACTCCCAGGAATCCCAGTTCCACAATAAATGTTTGTTTTGTTTGATAAAGTCCATCATTTGTGTCCAAATACCTCCTTTTTGTTTGCGTGTTTAGTACACAATCCAAACTCACAACGCGCGGGCAAGTCCAGGCGAAAGTTCAGATGAAAAGTTATATTACAGTTCGTAGAAACATGTCAAACGAAGTATAGAATCCATCTTTAGGATGTTTTATCATAAATCTTCAATAATGTTCCAACCGGAGAATTCCTTTGTCTGTAGAAATGCAATAGAACAGAGCTAACTCACGTGAGCACGCGTGATCAGCTCATGCCACTCTGGCAGAGCCCTGACTCATTCAGCTCTCATTAGCCCCCACTTCACAGTAGAAGCATCAAACAAGGTTCTAAAGACTGTTGACATCTAGTGGAAGCCTTAGGAAGTGCAATATGACCCCATAGACACTGTATATTCGATAGACAGTGACTTGAAAAACTACAAACCTCTGATTTCCAACTTCCTGGTTGGATTGTTCTCAGGGTTTTGCCTGCCATATGAGTTCTGTTAAACTCACACACGTCATTCAAACAGTTGTATAAACTTCAGAGTGTTTTCTATCCGAATATACAAATACTATGCATATATAGGCAACTGGACCTGAGTAGCAGGCAGTTTACTCTGGGCACCTTTTTCAACCAAGCTACTCAATACTGCCCCCAGCCATAATAAGTATGCTTGTGGAAGTATGCTTGTGGTCACTGTCCATTTGGAAGACCCATTTGCGACCATGCTTTAACTTCCTGACTGATGTCTGCGATGTTGCTTCAATATATCCACATAATTGTCCTTAATCATGATGCCATCTATTATGTGAATTGCACCAGTCCCTCCTGCAGCAAAGCACCCCCACAACATGATGCTGCCACCCCCGTGCTTCACGGTTGGGATGGTGTTCTTTGGCTTGCAAGCCTCCCCCTTTTCCTCCAAACATAACGATGGTCTTTATGGCCAAACAGTTCCATTTTTGTTTCATCAGACCACAGGACATTTCTCCAAAAAGCACAATCTTTGCCCCCATGCGCATTTGCAAACCGTAGTCTGGCTTTTTTATGGCCGTTTTGGAGCTGTGGCTTCTTCCTTGCTGAGCAGCCTTTCAAGTTATGTTGATATAGGACTCATTTTACTGTGGATATATATACTTTTGTACCTGTTTCCTCCAGCATCTTCACAAGGTCATTTTCTGTTGTTCTGGGATTGATTTGCACCTTTTGCACCAAAGTACGTTCATCTCTAGGAGACAGAACGCGTCTCCTTCCTGAGCGGTATGACGCCTGCGTCATCCCATGGTGTTTATACTTGCATACTATTGTTTGTACAGATGAACGTGGTACCTTCAGGTGTTTGGAAATTGCTCCCAAGGATGAACCAGACATGTGCATGTCAAGCAAAGAGGCACAAAGTTTGAAGGTAGGTCTTGAAATACATCCACAGGTACACCTCCAATTGACTCAAATTATGTCAGTCTAACAGAAGCTTCTAAACATAATTTTCTGGAATTTTCCAAGCTGTTTAAAGTGTATGTAAACTTCTGACCCACTGGAATTGTAATACAGTGAATTATAGGTGAAATAATCTATCTGTAAACAATTGTTGGAAAAATTACTTGTGTCATGCACCTAAAATATAGTATGTTAACAAGAAATTTGTGGAGTGGTTTAAAAAACGAGTTTTAATGGCTCCAACCTAAGTGTATGTAAACTTCCGACTTCAACTGTAAGTGTTCCTTTTATTCAGCAGGGAAAAGACAGTGTGGAGTGCAATAGAGATTGCATCATCTGTGAGTCTCTTGGGGCGGTATGCGAATTGGAGTGGGTGCAGGGTGTCTGGGATGATGGTGTTGATGTGAGCCAGGACCAACCTTTCAAAGCATTTCATGGCTACAGATGTTAGTAGGCAGCTTTGTGGTGGTGTGTGTCTCTTTGTTAACACCAGCTGGTGCGCAATCTCTAATATTAAGGAAGTCTCAAAGTTCAGGTTGCCTGAGTTAGAATACCTCATACTAAGCTGGAGACCATACTATTTACCAAGATAGTTTTCGTAGCTGGCTACTTACCACCACAGACCGATGCTGGCACTATTATCGCCCTCAACAAGCTGTATAGGACCATAAGCAAACAAGAAAATGCAGTGTCAGAGGAAGGACGTAAACATTGTAAGACTCAGCCAGCCAGGTCATTTACTGTTCTCTCTGTTACCGCACGGCAAGAGGTACGGGAGCATCATCAGAGGAATGTGGTCAGGAGATGGTGGATGAAGATGGAGTCTGGTGACAATCTTGTAGAGGGCTAGCTACTCTGGGAACTCTGTAGCCACTGGACTTCTCCTTCATAATGTACGGCACCCACTTGGGGTGTATGGCACCTGAAAGCTCTGTTCCGAGTACGAACTAGCTAGCCAGTCGTCCTCATTACGAGCCCTCTGCCTTAGCACTGCATTCCTCTACTGTATTTCCCATTACTCTCATGCTTCAGGTGACTCTTCTATTGATATACTGTATGCTTAGGCCTACGGTTAACTCAAGTTTACTCCAAATGCTAGCTACTTATCTATCTAACGTTAACCCAAAGCAACAACACTCTGGCATTCTGCTATAGTGAAAGGTCACTGGGTGGGGCTACATACAATCCTTTCCAGTTCATATGCGAAACCGTTACTGATGGTGGTGACCTTTTGAACGATCATCCAACTCGGAATAACAAGTCAGAAACTTAGGCATCATCCCAAAGCTCTGACTTCTACGACTTGAAAATCACTGATGTCACAATTTTTCACAGTCTGAGTTGTTTCTAATTTCCCAGTTGTCTTGAATGCACCAAAAGTAGTATGTTGTGGCCATGGTATACTGCATACTTTTTACTAAACAGTATGTGATAAATAGTATGTGACGATGAGTACATACTACGCAGATTAAGTATGTACTACGCTAGTATGGTAGTACGGCCATTGTCTGGTGAATAGCAGGGGGCAGAGACTGCTAAGTAACTAGCATGAAGGACCAGGTGACCATGTTCCTCTAGCTTAATAATGGCAGTTGCCAAGCGATTAAAACATGCTAGGTCACAGGGCCCTGATGGTAGTCAGGAGTCCAAACCCCAGGACATAACTCACTCGGGTTCATGTCAGCACAGCAAGGGCTGGCGCTGGTAATTAATTGAAAAAGTAGAATCAAGGATGTTGTGGATGTTGGGAGGAGATTTCTTTAGGGTATTTATGTCACGATGGAGCCTTCGCCCTCCGTGAAGGTTTATCAGCCTTCTGTTCATAAATAAATGGCTCTAAATGAAATAATGTATGCACAATTTATCATTGGATAACCTAAAATGTGAGCATAAAACAAAACTATAGGTAGCAACTGTAGTGTAAAACATTTTTAGAAGTAAAACGTAGATGGATTCTCAAGCTTTGTAGAGACTATTCGAACGTCCCAGGTTTTATAGCAGGATGCTCTATCAAGAGTCAAATGGCAGAGGAAATTCTGATGAGGTCCCAGTGGATCTCATCTGTCAAGCTATTATCACTATGAAACATAATTCTTAGCATATAATTGAAAATACTTTTCACTATCCATGATGATGTAAGTGAAGGTAAAGTGCAACCGTGACTTTACATCAAGGAAAAGAGAAGTATGAAATACATGGTCACGTTAATGTTTCCTCAGAAAACTTGGCAGATAAAAATGTGTGTGTGTGCGTGCACGCAGGTGTGCTGTGCCATCATTGCAATATCTGTGCAACCTTGATTACTTTTTACAGTGGACACTCGCTACCTATAATAGACTCGAAATCTATCTATTTCGATCCAATTCATATTTAATTTGTATCCGACATGAATGGAATCTTTTCCCTTAAAAAAATGACCATGTACTTTTGGCTATTTTGATACATTGACATTTCACTGCACATCAAAGGCATTGTTCCAGCTATGTTCTGCGAATGTATAACGGATCTTTTATAACCGATTAACATCAAACAGATCACTCAAGCTTTTCCAGCCTTTCTACTTGTACACATAGTCCCCAAAAACATCAGAGCCAACTTCTAGGATCTCACCCACATATATACAGTGCATTCGGAAAGTATTCAGAACTCTTGACTTTTTGATGTTACGTTAAAGCCTTATTCTAAAATTGAATAAATTGTTCGTTTTTTCATCAATCTACACACAATACCACATAATGACAAAGCAAAAACAGATTTTTAGATATTTTTGCAAATTTATTTAAAATACAAAACTGAAATCACATTTACATAAGTATTGAGAACCTTTAGTCAGTACTTTGTTGAAGCACCTTTGGCAGCGATTACAGCCTTGAGTCTTCTTGGGTACTCCTGTATTTGGGGAGTTTCTCCCATTCTTCTCTTCAGATCTTCTCAAGCTCTGTCAGGTTGGATGGGGAGTGTCGCTGCACAGATATTTTCAGGTCTCTCCAGAGATGTCCGATCAGGTTAAAGTCTGGGCTCTAGCTGGGCCACTCAAGTGTTGTCTTGGCTGTGTGCTTAAGGTTGTTGTCCTGTTTGAAGGTCAACCTTCGCCCCAGTCTGAGGTCCTGAGTGCTCTGGAGTAGGTTTTCATCAATGGTCTCTTTGTACTTTGCTCCGTTCATCTTTCCTGTCTGACTAGTCTCCCAGTCCCTGCCGCTGAAAAACATCCCCACAGCATGATGTTGCCACCACCATGCTTCACCGTAGGGATGGTGCCAGGTTTCCTCCTGACATGACACTTTGTATTCAGTCCAAAGAGTTCAATCTTGGTTTCATCAGACCAGATAATCTTGTTTCTCATGGTCAGAGTCCTTTAGGTGCCTTTTGGCAAACTTCAAGCGAGCTGTCATGTGCCTTTTACTGAGGAGTGGCATCCGTCTGGTCACTCTACCATAAAGGCCTGATTGGTGGAGTGCTGCAGGGATGATTGTCCTTCTGGAAGGTTCTCCCATCTCCACAGAGGAACTCTGAAGCGCTGTCAGAGTGACCATTGGGTTCTTGGTCACCTCCTTGACCAAGGCCTTTCTCCCCCAATTGCTCAGTTTGGCTGGGCGGCCAGCTCTAGGAAGAGTCCTGGTGGTTCCAAACTTATTCCATTTAAGAGTGATGGAGGCCACTGAGTTCTTGGGGACCTTCAATGCTGCAGAAATGTTTTGGTACCCTTCCCTAGACCTGTACCGCGACACAATCCTGTCTCAGAGCTAGCTCTAAGGACAATTTCTTCCAACATCATGGCTTGGTTTTTGCTCTGACATGCACACATTCATTCCAATTAGACTAGTTTGGATTTCTCCCTGACCTATATGGCTGCCATATTCACCCCATTCTGGAACATTGAGGTTCTATGACAACACGTCTAGTAATTTAATATGATTTCTATGGTCTAACTGTACCCTGATGTGAAAGTGTATTTCTTTCTCATAAAACACATCTCTAATTTAGTTGTGTGTAAAATCCTTTAATTAGGATTGTGTTTTTTATATCAAATTGCCATGGAAACGTGAAAAAGCAGGGAGCTATTGAAGTAGTGATCGACAGCATCCACTTGAAAGCAAACAATTCTCTGAGACGCAAGCTAGTGAATTTCACTTCAATCCCTGTCTGCCCCTGAGAGATGCCACCAGAAACCTAGAGAATGAAAACTAACTAGACCCCTCAACATTGATATTAAATCTGTGCATAGGCGATAGATGTATTTGTGGAGTTTATTATAATTACTTGCCTATTACTACCTCCGGGGGATCATGGAAGCTAAGCTGTTTGTGCAGAACATGCTGAGTGAACATAACATTGGGTTTGTGTGGCAATTGCCACTTCCCCTACACTCTAATAATGTTATTAATGGGGCTGCGTTTATGGCAGTGGAATGGGCTGCTGCTTCATCACCCCCGTTAAAGTGGGTCATTTGGGCTGCTCTCACTTTATTAGAGGTTCAGGGAAAAGCCATCAGCATGGACTAGTTAATTGCATTTGCTGTCTTTGCTGTTGTAAACAGCACGTCGCCAGTCTGTTGTAGATGTGCAGGCATTTGTCTGTGAAAAAAATGCTGACATTTGTTTACAAAAATTTATGATTTGTCGAAGTCAACATGAAAACTGTTTTAATCTGTGCTAGACTTCTTTGAGTTGATTTTGCTTGGGGAAAATATTCAGCTGTGTGACATCCATATGCTGTACGTGCCTTGCAAAAGTAGTAAGACCCCTTGGATTTCTTCACATTTTATGGAATGTCATTTATTTATGTCAACCAGGAAGAAAAATTGGAAATATTTCTTTTGAAAGATTAACAAAAATGTAATAACAAAAAAATAGTAATTGAATAACTATGCAGTTCCCAGTTCCCATGTTAGAAACACCTTTGGCATCAATTATAGCTGTGAGTCTTTGGAAAGTCTAAGAGATTTGCACACTTGGATTGTGCAACATTTGCCCATTTATTATTTTCCGAATTCTTGAAACTCTGTCAATACGTAGGGATCATGGCTAGAGTCCAAAAAGTAACTTGGCCACTCAGGAACATTCACTGTCTTCTTGGTAAGCAACTCCAGTGTAGATTTTGTCTTGTAGGTTATTATCCTGTGGAAAGGTGAATTCCTTTCCCAGTTTCCGGTGTAAAGGAGACTGAAGGTTTTCCTATAGGATTGTGCCTGTGCATAGCTCCTCCCGTAAATTTTTATCCTGAAAAACTCCTCAGTATTTGCCGATGTTAAGCATACCCATACCATGATGCAGCCACCACTATGCTTGAAAATAAGGAGGCAGTTGTGTCGGATTTGCACCAAACACACGGCTTTGCATTTAGGCCAAAAGGTGTATTCCTTTCCATTTTTTTTGCAGTATTACTTTAGGGCCTTGTTGCATACAAGAATATTTGGAAAATTTCTGTATATTGGCCTCATAGTAACATCCCTGAGCAGTTGTATTCCTGTCCTGAAGCTCAGTTCAGAAGGACGAATGCATCTGCCAATCAGTGACCTTCTTAATGAGGATTTTGAAAATCTCCCCGGTCTTTGTAGTTGAATCTGTGCTTGAAATTCAATACTTGACTGAGGGACCTTACATATTTGTGTGGGGGACAGAGGAAGGGTTAGTCATAAAAAAATGTCAACCCCTATTATTTCACACAAAATATGTAATTTGTAAAGCCACATTTTACTCCTGAACTAATTTAGGCTTGCCTAAACAAAGGGGCTGAATACTTATGCAACAACTACATTTGTTATATTATTTTTGATCTGTGAATGAAATTCGAAACAATGCTAGATAAAAAGCTATTGGGTTTTTAAAAAGTGTATTATCTTAATTTAAAATGTTTCCAACACGCAATGTAATTGTTCTGAACAGCAAGCCGACCCACGGGTTGAAAGAATGTTTTCATTCAGACCGCCAGCAGATTTTTATGCAGCTCACCATCTGGGAACCGTTGGTATTCTACCCCAAGCAGGACCCTACTAATGATTAGCAGATAGGCTGAAGCATGGGATTGCCTCTTTACAGTGCATTCAGAAAGTATACACACCCCTTGACTTTTTACACATTTTGTTGTGTTACAGCGTGAATTGCAAATGGATTACATGTAGATTTTGTGTCACTGATCTACACACAATTCCACTTTGAGATAATGGTGTATTATGTTTTTAGAACGGGTTTACAAATTCATAAAAAATGAAAAGCTGAAATGTCTTAACCCCTTAGCACTCACACCTGTAATCATGAAATTCTTTGAAAGGCTGGTCAAGGCTCACATCAACACTGTCATCCCAGACACCCTGGACCCACTAAAATTTGCATACCTCCTCAACAGATCCACAGATGATGCAATCTGTATGGCACTCCACACTGCCGTTTCCCACTTGAACAAAAGGAAGACCTACGTGAGAATGCTGTTCATTGACTACAGCTCAGCATTCAACACCATAGTGCTCTACAAGCTCATCACTAAGAGTAAGACCCTGGGACTGAACACCTCCCTCTGTAACTGGATCCTGGACTTCCTGATGGGATTCCCCCAAGCGGTGAGGGTAGGCAACAACCCATCCGCCACACTGACACTCACCGCGGGGGCCACTCAGGGGTGCGTGCTTAGTCCCCTCCTGTACTCCCTGTTCACCCACGACCACATGGCTACGCATGACTCCAACCCCATTATTAAGTTTGCTGACAACACAACGGTGGTAGGCCTGATCACCGACGACGATGAGACAGCCTATAGGGAGGAGGTCAGACCTGGCAGTGTCGTGCCAGGACAACAACCTTTCCCTCAACGTCAGAAAGTCAAAGGAGCTGATCGTGGACTACAGGAAACGGATGGCCAAGTACGCCCCCATCCACATCACTATGGATCTATCATGGTCCAAATACACCAACACGGTTGTGAAGAGGGCACAACAACGCCTCTTCTCCCTTAGTAGGCTGTAAAGATTTGTCATGGGCCCTCAGATCCTCAAAAAGTTAAGTATTCACTCCCTTTATGGCAAGCTTAAAAAACATTGACTAAATTGTGCTTAACAATAAGTTTCATGGACTAACTATGTTCAATAATGGTGTTTAACATTATTTTTAAATGACTACCCCATCTCTGTACCCCACACATACAGTTACAGTGCTTTCAGAAACTATCCATACCCGTCACGTTGGCATCAAGGATCAGGAGACAGACGCAGGAATGTGTAGTAAGGGTTTTTATTAAGCCCAAATTACGGCGTGCCGTGTAAAGGCACAGGGACGAAGACCAAACAAACACAACAAAACAGTGTTGAACACCAAACAAAAGAGAGAGGAGTGTAATGAATACTCAGGGAGAAAAAGGTGTAGATTCACGAGCAGAGCGCGGCAGATGTTTATTAAGCCTTCGCAGAAGGCAGGAATCGTGGTCACAGGCAGGCAATGGTCAAACGCAGGTAGGCAGTCAAAAACAAACAATACCTCACAACCAAACAAACAGAAATAACTAAATAGGGAGCTGATGAGCTGATAGGAAAAGAAAAGCAGAACCTTACAGGAGTACCTCGAATAAATAACAGATGCACACAATGATTAACCCACGGGACGAGACCCGTAATCATCTGCTCAATCCACAATGGCACGAAAGCCAAAACACACAGCACAGGTACTCACACGCACCAACGGACATTGTAAAAATAGGAAACCAAAGGGCACACTTATACAAGTACTAATCAGTGGGAATAGGAGACAGGTGTGCGTAATGAATGTTCCGGAGGGATCCTGATTTTTTTGCAGTATTACTTTAGTGCTATGTTGCAAACAGGATGCATGCTTTGGAATATTTTGATTCTGTACAGGTGTCCTTCTTTTCACTGTCAATTAGGTTAGTATTGTGGAGAAACTACAATATTGTTGATCCATCCTCAGCAACTGTTTTAAAGACGCCGTTGATAAATCCATGAGCGGTTTCCTGCCTCTCCGGCAACTGAGTTAGGAAGGATGCCTGTATCTTTGTATTGACTAGGTGTATTGATAAACCATCCAAAGTGTAATTAATAACTTCATCCTGCTCAAAGGGATTTTCAATGTCTGCTTTTTTAATTTTTACCCATCTACCAATAGGCACCTTTCTTTGCAAGGCATTGGAAAACTTCCCTGGTCTTTGAGGTGTAATCCGTGTTGGAAATGTACTGCTCGATTTAGGGACCTTACAGATAATTGTGTGGGGTACAGAGATTAGGTAGTCATTCACAAATCATGTTAAACACTATTATGTTTAACATTGCACACAGAGTACGTCCATGCAACTGATTATTTCAATTGTTAAGTTTAACTTATTTAGGCTTGCTATAACAAAGGGGTTGAATACTACATTTAATACATTATAAATTCAGGCTGTTAAAGAACAAAATGTGGAAAAAGTTCAGGGTTGTGAATACTTTCTGAATGTACTGTAAGGTCCCTCAGTCAAGCAGTACATTTCATGCACAGATTCAATGACAAAGATCAGGGAGGTTTTCCGATGCCTCGCAAAGAAGGGCACCTATTGTTAGATGGGTGAAAAAAAAGCAGACATTGAATATCCCTTTGAGCATGTTGAAGTTACTATTTACACTTTGGATGGTGTATCAATACACCCAGTCACTACAAAGATACATTCGCCCTTCCTAACTCAGTTGACGGAGAGGAAGGAAACCGCTCAGGGATTTCACCATGATGCCAATGGTGATTTTAAACCAGTTACAGAGTTTAAATGGCTGTAATAGGATAAAACTGAGGATGGATCAACAACATTGTAGTTACTCCACTTCCGAAAGCAACTCACGTTTAAATTCTGTCAAGGCCGCTAGCATTTCTTAATGAACCACATCTAAAACGAGGCCAAATCAGGAAGTGCAGTTGCCCTTTAAGCTTTACATCTGTGCATTGCCATGTGCTCCTGGTGCACGCCCCCTCTAATATAGTCTTACTATGTAAATGTTAATGGGAAAGCAGTGAGAAGCAGACCAAATAGCCGAAGAACTCAGTAGGTGAGAAATTGATGAAGAGAGCACCTTTAATGTGTTACACAAGCAAAAGCTTAGAAGCAGGCTCCAATTTCTATTCTCCTAATGTTGCCTGAATATTTCGAATGCCTCATTACTTGCTTTTGATGGACTAGAGAAGAGGCTCCTCTCCATCCAATAATGAGTCCTAAAGCTTATTACGTCAATGTGCATTGAATTGAGAGGCCAATCCTTTTTCTTTTAGACACCCCTTATGCTAGAGAGGACTCAGGCCTAATCTAAAAACACAGTCACATCATTACATTTGAGGAAACCATAGAGGATCCAGTAGTCTGTTTAGAGGGCTTTATAATTGAATTGATTTACACCTGCCCTTTGACACATCATATTGTGCGTGACATTTTTCTCTGGAGAAAGCATACGTTTCGAGGCCACCCTGGAATGGCCATCAGAATGAAAGGCCTCCTCACTATGTCTAATATGAGCGGCCAGTGCCATGCCAAGCACCCCACGATCAGGGTCTATGCACATTCGCCACGTGGGCCACCACGGTTGGGAAGGCTTAACAGATTAGCGTTGTCTTGAAGCACTCACCAAATCCCATTTACAGGCAATTGAATCAACATGTAATTTCTGTCAGATTTCTACATACTCTTATCTAAATTATAAATATACTAACATGTAAAGTTAGAGAACATAGAGCTAGTAGGTGCCAGTTACATGGTTTTAACTAGACAGCACATGTTAATATAGTATCTATGGAAAAATTATTTGAGATCAAACAACAACCTCATAGACAAACATTCCAAAATGCACTTGCTCTGTATCACTTATTAATAACTCATATTTAACAAAACAACATAAATCATTCATGTTAAACCAACAGATTTAAATGGCAGTCCCATTTGATTTGTATGGATTGTAGGGGTGTAACGGTTCCCCAAACCCATTTGGGTTCACGGTTTGGTTTCAATACAGCGGGAAAATTCACAATGTTCACAATGTTCAGCATTCCCAATGTTTCTGGCATTGTCTGTTGTGACCGGATTGTTATGTTGGGCCTCAAGTTTCCACTCTGATGCTGCCTTTGTAACCATGTGGGAGGTGGGAATCTACCAGTTGTTAAGTTGTAAATATCAGTTGGATGCAGTCATGTGATTTGAACTCGTTGAGAAACGCCAATTTGCTAATGGCCAACAAGCTGTGTCAACCATAAACTAAAAGTACAGCTGTTATGGTTTTAAACAAATTATAGAAAGAACATTAGTAGATTGCGTTTTATAAATATTATTATTTTTTGCATTCAATTGCTGAAAATGCTGTTATAGAGTCCATTTCCATTTAGGGGATGTCAGAGGTCACCATGTGGGAGAAGTGGGTGCTCAGGTTGATAGACAAGTTTCCCACTAGTAATTACCAGTTTGAGGGCCGTTTAAGTGGATTTTTCCCAGTCGTATGTGGTACATCCCCATATCCCACTTGGTTACGAACACACCATGACACTGCCTCCTTCAGTGCCAGATGTACACTTATGACTCTCATAAAGGAGTCGTGTCTCTCCCACTGAGGGGTAATGTGATGGGCACTGTTAAGTAAGCGCAACACAGGGTGCATAGGCCAGTTCATTGAAAACTTGGTTTGCTTGCATTATATAGAGCGGGTACTACCTGTTTGCTGAAATAAGTGCAAGAGGGAAGTTCGTAACGTGGCCCGAGCACTTTCACGAGGTGCTGAAACCCCATATTTGCAGCTATAAACTAAAGACTGTAAATTTCTTGTAATTTCTTGTAATTTCTTTGGCCCGATCAGAGTCAGCTACCAAGGGCTGCTTGAATACAGAGGGGAGACATGTTGTGTTGTTCCAGTATACTGGGGTGATGTCAACGTAAATGTGTCGACATATTTGAGGTGTTGGCAGTTGCATAGGCTATTCCCCTTGAGCGTGGTGACTTGAGCGTGGTGACCCATTCTAAATGATTCGATGTGTGACCCATTCTAAATGATTCGATGTGTGACCCATTCTAAATGATTCCCATGGGCACTGTATTGAGCATATGGTCAGCAAACCTTATTCCCTTTTACTTATGAGTCACTGTCTGCACTGGTGTGAGGGCAGTACATCCCATGGTACCAAAAGGGAGTTAAACATAGCAAAACACACCTGGCCCGTCTCTGCACCACAACTCAGCCTCATTTTCTAGCTGCTATTACCATGATTTTAACAAATCTGAGAATCAGAATGCACTCAAATTTGTAGGGCTATCAATTGATCTCTTTTCCACTCCTCACATTCCAGCTCTTTTCCACTTACATCAACTCTAGTACTGGATATAAACTTAAGGTATGCAGCAAAGAGCTTTACTTTAGATAACATATTCCTTTTAGTAGTGTGTCTTGAATGCAGTTGGCTCAGGTTTAGCTTCTCCGTACAGTCACCATGGAAGCAGGTGCCTTATTCCTGGTGGTATCAGTGGACAAGGTCACTTGGCTGATTGACGTTTCCCGCTGGACTGGAGGCCTTCCCTCTGTGCAGGTTAACATGGAACTCAATTTCAGTGGCGGTGGTAGACGGGAGGGCCTGTGGGGGCCAGAAGGACCACTAAGGCAGTACTGTCCTTATGGACTTCCCAATCGTTCTCTCTCCTGGCGTAAAGCTGGGTTGCTACTTGGTTGGCTGACTACAGTTTTTATTACTACTAATCCTATTACGCTGGCTCTGACGCTTGACTGATGTGGCAGGGCTTGCAAACTATCACAGATTACAAAGGGAAGCCCAGCCACGAGCTGCCAAGCGATGCAAGCATACCAGACGAGCTAAATGCCTTCTATGCTCGCTTCGAGGCAAGCAACACTGGACGATGCATGACGGCACCAGCTGTTCCGGACGACTGTCTGAGCTTGTTCTCCATAGCCGATGTGAGTAAGACCTTTAAACAGGTTAACATTCCCAATGCCGTGGGGCCAGACGGAATACCAAGTGTCTTCAATTACATTTTCAACCTATCTGTGACCTGGTCTGTAATACCAACTTGTTTCAAGCAGACCACCATAGTCTCTGTGCCCAAGAATGCCAAAGTAACCTGCCTATTTGACTAATCACCCCGTAGCACTCACATCTATAGCCATGGAATGCTTTGAAAGTCTGGTCATAGCTGACATCAACACCATCATCCCAGTCACCCTGCCCATTCCAATTCATATATTGCTTTAACAGATCCACAGATAATGCAATTTCTATTGCGCTTCACACTGCCCCTCACCCACCTGGATGCTGTTTATTGACAACAGCTCAGCATTTAACACCATAGTTACCAAGCTCATCACCAAGCTCAGGACCCTGGGACTGAACACTTCCCTCTGCAACTGTGTCTGGGACTTCCTGACGGGCCGCCCCTAGGTGGTGAGGGTAGGCAACAATCCATCCGCCAAGCTGACCATCAGAGCATGACCCCCTCAGGGGTGTGTGCTTAGTCCCCTTCTGTACTACCTGTTTACCCATGACTGCGCCGCCACACACGACTCCAACACAATCATCAAGTTTGCTAACGACACAACGGTGATAGGACTGATCTACGGCGACGATGAGGCAGCCTATAGGGAGCAAGTCAGAAACTTGGCAGTGTGGTACCAGGACAACAACCTCTCCCTCATGGGTCATTCCATGTAATTTCAGCAAGCCATGTCAACCACCATTTCAGATTGTTCTGAAAGCGTTTCTGTAATTAGAAACAGATAAGATTAGTATTCCTGAAACATTATTTGGTTGAATTTATAATTTAATTAAGCTAAATTAATTGCACCCAAAATGACAATTTTAATTTATAGGATTTATTTAATCTTCAATAAATATAGTACATAACCTCTGATTTGGACCATCATTCGTCCTAACAATGAGTAAGACATGAGGAATCCAATAAAATTATCAATAGCCACCCACAGACCCCTCACGCCAATTCCACCCCAACAACCAGTATAAAGTATCAGTTCTCTATGTCTGACAAGTACTATGAAGCTGCTGCTTGGAGTTTTGCTTCTTCAACCTTTGTAATGTATTTCCTGTGAATCTGGTGATGTTTTATTCCCCTGTTCAGAGAAACCAGTCATTGAAGTCACTTGCATTCTTTACCATAAATTAGTGTGAAAGTACCCAGCTTTGCCTACTAGATGCTGCAGTTCTGGCTATTCCCTTATATTCATTTTGCTGGTCTCTTTATGTTTATTAAATGGATCACAACATTTTCTTTGCAACTTTGGGTAGAAAACCAATTGCTTTTGCTCATGATGAAAATAAATTGTGTGGTCAAGCCAGTTGTTGGGGTGGGAATGGGGGGTCTTTGGGTGGCTGATAATAAAGTGAAATAGACCATGTTGATGTATAGCCCTCCACCATTTATTTTCTTCATATAATTAATTAGACTACATTTGTGAATGCAAACTGAACTCATTTTCACATTTCTGAAACATCTAGAAGCACACTTTTCACTTGTTAGTAAGAGTTCATTGGGTTTTCTTATAAAGAGACTTACAGACAAGTTGATCAGGTATGGAGTGCATCTCAGTATGAAATGCCAATAAAATAGGTTCAGCATCTTTCAATGTAAGGGTCACATGATTGTAATGTAATAAAATGTCTATACAGTACAATGCTTATTGTAGTAGGGATAAATGCCTTTGTAGAATGGCTTTTGTTGATGATATTCCTGAGTTGAGCTATTTGGTAATCGTTCTATTCTGCCTTTGTGGATTTATGCTAAAAAGCCATATCAATGTTATAACTCACAATAGATATACGTGGCGAGGCTTAACATGACCATGCCTCTGAGCAGTGTACAGCTGTAGGGTACTCCCGTTTCTCCTATGTTAAATTGCCTAGTTTACTCATAACCCGACAATGGCTGTATTCTTTTTTTTAAATCATTCTATAAACATTTTGGATATGGTTGGTTGGTCATTTTTAAACATACTTCCATGTCGTCTTAACACACTACATCATGCTTAAAAACACTTTGAACAGATATAGCTTTGCATGGAATATACGTCACAATTACCAACCAAAGAGCCGATTCCGACTGACTTTCTTCAACTAGCTAGCTAACCCTGCTTTTAAGATGCCGAAAAGCTGTTGCGTACCATTTTGTCTGAACAATACTGGGAGAAAACACCACCAAATTAAGTTTTATCAACTGCCCAGGGACCAGGTTAGATGAACCTCATGGTTTCCGCAATGATGATGATGATGATGGAAAGCTGTGGGCTACGGTTACTCGATACATTTATGTGTGTTCGAAGCACTTCATCACTAGTAAGTCGCTAACACTCTTTTGTATCTAACTAGCTATGTGTATTGCATAAAGTTTGTTAGTTATCTTGTGAAAGATTATTGGAATCTGTGTGGGTAGCTGGACAGGTAGGATGACTAACAATAGTGAAAGTGAACAGGTGGTCACAGGTCAGGTGACAGAAGAATGGATGAGACTGAGGCAGGAATTCCTTTAACCACAAAGTGGTATATTTACTTGGTAGTTTGTGTTGATTCATAGAAGGCAGCAAGGTCGGGCGGTGGAGGTTTCCTCCATTTAATGAGTTGAGATCTGTCGGACATTTCCACCTGACCTAATTAAAGCGCTCCTGGCCCAGCTGAGAAAGTGTCCATGAATTAAAGGATGATTCCACCAACTCCATTCTACAGCTTGTAGTAAGGACTAGTGAGATGAATCTGTCCAAATAACAGCTATAATATTCTTCAACACTTGGATATTTATGCAAACCTGGAGATTCCACCAAATAGGTATAGATATTGCCTTAGTCTACTTAGCGCCATTTGGTAGGGTTGTCTCCCCAGCTGGTCTCCGGCAAGTTGAATGGCCATATAGGCAAGCCAACAAGAATCAACTTTTCTAAATACCTAGTCCGTTCAAGGGCAGGCAAAGACTGGAAGTAGTTACGCAACATTTCTAAGACTAGCGAATTAGATCGAGATTAACGTCAGCTAACCGGTGAAACAGCAAGGGCTAAACAACCAGTGACAGAAGTATAATGCGACAGATTTACTAGGTTTACTGTCAGTGTTAGTAGGTCGGGTAACACAGAGTGGCAGAATTTGCATCAAGTCAATAATTTGTTGGTGTGACAGCCAAGTATGTTAATAAAAGATGTCAGTAGTTTGCTTAGGATGGGTGTAACGGGAGTACCCTACGGCTGTACCCTACTTGGGGGCGTGTTCATGTTATGCCACGACTCGCCTTGTGCATCTATGTGAGATCAGGTTTGAGAAACAAGTTAGAATGACTAAGAATTTTTAAGATATAATAACTAATAGAGATTCCAGGTTGAAAAGTATGGATGAAGGTTACAGCTATAACATTTTATTAAGAAACAGAAGTGAATGTTATGAAATTCTGACAAAACTTTGCTTCCTATAAAGTCTGGCTTTTCTGTGAATGTGGCATTGATGTCTTGTGAATACAAACTGTGATTCTCTCACTTCTCTCAGTTTTAAATGGTTGAGAGACAATTGTAGTCAAATGCTGCTTCTGCAACGATCAAATGACCTTGGTCCCCTTATAAAACCCTATTACAATGCTTCTTTGTGTTCTCTACAAAATTAAAAGCTCAAAGTTTGAGGCAAAATCCAAGTTTAAGGTTTCTGTCTGGGGCTCCTGTACATTCTCCTTCATTACTTGTCCCCTATTGAATTACTTCTAATCAATATCACAGATGGATGTTTTGGAAGTGCATGCAGTTTTCGGAAAGATATGGTTTTCCAGTTGGCTTCATTCTAAACCAAAATAGATGCAGTTTTGACATTACAGCAATATCCAAGCAGATCATAATCCAAAACATCCATTTGCAGAAATACATGTGTTTTACTGTAACTCTGCATAAGGTATACAGTAATTGTAGAGAGACGAGAACAATTCTACTCCTATTTCTTCCTTGTGTTGTATAAGTAGGCAGGAAGGCAGAGAAATCAGTGCCGTGCCGTTTTGAGCTTGCAGGAGAGAAATGTGATAGCATTTTTTTGTGAAGCATTTCATGGCTAAACACAGCATGAAATATTAAAGGCTGAGGTGCAGTGAAGGGCTGCCGTGCTGTGTTGGTTTCCATGAACCCATGAGTCACCTTCGCTCTCACACAGCAATTCTCAAGAGTGCTGCTCTCCAGGAGAAGTCTCTTTGGATCTAACAATAAAAGCACCTGACAAATTCAGCCATGTTGTACACACCAACTTAAGAGTTGTGCAGTATCTTAGAGGGTCACGTTTAGGAAAATTAAAAGTGAAGGAAAAAGTCTCATCATAAAACATGGAGTGTTGTTTTTTTAATCTGATTTCTTGTGTGAGTTTTTCTTTCTTTATCCTAGACCAAACACCTTTACAATCTAATAGTGACGTGTGCGAAAATATGATGAGGAAGAATTAAAATCAGTCCGTGCAAAAAGCTTCCACTTCTAAACCACAATAAATCAAATAAAATTTGATTTGTCACATGCACCAAATACAGCAGGTGTAGAATTAACCGTGAAATGCTTGCTTATGAGCCTTTCTCAACGATGCAGAGTAAAAAAAAACATATACGCCACCGTTCAAATGTTTGGGGTCACTTAGAAATCTCCTTGTTTTTGAACGAAAAACTCATTTTTTGTCCATTAAAATAACATCAAATTGATCAGAAATACAGTGTAGACATTGTTTATGTTATAAAATGAATATTGTAGCTGGAAACAGAGGCCTACTGTCAGCAATCATGACTCCTGTGTTCCAATGGCACATTGTGTTAGCTAATCCAAGTTTGTTATTTTAAAAGGCTAAATGATCATTAGAAAACCCGTTGGTAATTATGTTAGCACAGCTGAAAACTGTTGTCCTGATTAAAGAAGCAATAAAACTGGCTTGACCTCTTGCTCAGTTGTGCACTGGGGCCTCCCACTCCTCTTGCTATTCTGGTTACAGACAGTTTGTGCTGTTCAATGAAGGGAGTAGTACACAGTGTTGGACGAGATCTTCAGTTTCTTGGCAATTTCTCGCAAGGAATAGCCTGCATTTCTCAGAACAAGACTCGGCTGACGAGTTTCAGACGAAAGTCTTTGTTTCTGGCCATTTTGAGCCTGTAATCAAACCCACAAATGCTGATTCTCCAGATACTCAATTAGTCTAAAGAAGGCCTGTTTTATTGCTTCTTTAATCAGAACAAGAGTTTCCAGCTGTGCTAACATAACTGCAAACAGGTTTTCTAATGATATATTAGCCTTTTAAAATGATAAACTTTGATTAGCTAACACAACGTGCCTTTGGAACACAGGAGTGATGGTTGCTGATAATGGGCCTCTGTACGCCTATGTAGAAATTCCATTAAATATCAGCCGTTTACAGCTACAATAGTCATTTACAACATTAACAATGTCTACACAGTATTTCTGATCAATTTGATGTTATTTTAATGGACCAAAAAATTGTTCTTCTTTAAAAAACAAGGACATTTCTATGTGACCCCAAACTTTTGAGCGGTAGTGTATATATTAATACAAGGAATAAAATACACAAGAATGGAGCTATATACAGGGAGTACCAGATCAATGTGCAGGGGTATGAGGTATTTGAGGTAGATATGCACATGAAGGCAAGGTAAAGTGACTAGGCATCAGGATAGATAATAATAAGAGTAAAATAAAGTACAGAGTAGCAGCAGCATGTAATAAATTAATGACATATTATGAAGAGTAATTATACAGAGTAGCCGGAATTCCTTCCAATGATCTGTTAATTACAGTTTGGAATAATGATTTAAGTACAGTAATTTGTTCTGTGTTCACAGACTGAACTATTTTTATATATATAAAGCCGCTGCTAATTTTTAAAGTAAATAATTGCCTTTTTTTTTTTTTTTTTCCAGTAATTAGTGTCAGGGCTAAATTCAATAGGTTAATGAGTAACATATTGTTTTCTTAGAAAAAAGTTGCATTTTCAAATAAGACAATAAAGAACCCTTGGGGACTCTGTTGCGCAAGAAATAGACATTGCCAAATGTCTAATGTCAATTATTTTATGATTACATGCATACTGTCGTTTGTTGTGGCATTAGTCCCATTCTGAATGCAAGATCTTACATTATAAAAACCTGTCTAGTCCGTAGTTAATCTTGTTCAGTTTTAATTAAACGTCAAATGAGTGTGTCTACATGATCTGTACCACTAAAGCCGACAAAAGGACAGTGGTGCTAATTGTTTTTGGAAACTGAGCGAGAAGAAAATTGAGTTCACTGTAAATGATAACAAAAGTCCAGGTATCGACAGCTGATTTAGTAAGCCCTTGCACTGAAACGGGGCCACGGTATTCTCCAACTTGCTGTGTCCCCAAATCAATATCTATCAACGATCTGAAATTAAACCTAGATTAAATCCCAATTTCATCTCAGGGAATCACGTTTGGCAAGTTTCAGATAATTAGATCATCCTGGCGAAGGCGACTAAGAAGTTTTCCTTCTCTCTATCTCTCATGCCTTCCCACTGGTTAAGTCAAAACAATCACAGTCCCGATTTTGAAATATAGCATCTGTAAACTTAACACTAAAGTCAGTCAGACTACCAAGCAAAGACAGTGATATCAATTCAGCCCTATGCGTCTAGAAGGAAAATTGACAAATCACAAACCACAAGTGAACTATGTAAATGGACAGAATCTGAGAGAAGAAGAAGTGCAGTACCTTGAACGATGAGATGCACTTTGGATGATTTGGGTTTGTTGCTTGTGAGGATGGAGCACACGTAGGGCCCCTCGTCGTGTACATTCACATTCTGGATCTTTATGCTGTACTCTGTCACGGGTGTGTTGTCCATTCGGACCACTCGAGGGTCCAGAGACCACTTGTCAGCCCCCGCGTAGAGAATGGTGGTGCGGTTGAGCCAAGCCACCCGCGATACCTTGCTATCCACAGTACATCTGTGAGGAAAACAGAAATAACAGAGAGAGGATGAGTGTTATGCAATTCCAGCATAGTTTTACAGTGTTCTATTGTGTCCATTCTGTTGTGAAGCACAATCGAGTGATGGTTGAGTGATGTCTGACCGACCAAATCAAATGTTATTTTTCACATGCGCCGAATACACCTTACAGTGAAATGCTTACTTAAAAGCCCTTAACCAACAATGCAGTTTTAAGAAAAGAAAAAAAAAGTAAGAGATAAGAATAACAAATCATTAAAGAGCAACAGTAAATAGCAATAACGGGGCTATATACAGGGGGTACTGGTACATAGTCAATGTGTCAATGTGCAGGGGCACCGGTGGAGAGGTAATTGAGGAAATTATGTACATGTAGGTAGAGTTATTAAAGTGGCTATGCATAGATAATAACAGAGTAGCAGCAGCGTGGGGGGGGGGGGGGGGGGGCAATGCAAATAGTCTGGGTAGCCACTTGATTAGCTGTTCAGGAGTCTTATGGCTTGGGGGGGGTAGAGCCTCTTGGACCTAGACTTGGCGCTCCGGTACCGCTTGCCGTGCGGTAGGAGAGAGGGCAGTCTATGACTAGGGTGGCTGGAGTCTTTGACTATTTTTAGGGCCTACCTCTGACACTGCCTGGTATAGAGGTCCTGGATGGCAGGAAGCTTGACACCGGTGAAGTACTTGGCCGTACGCACTACCCTCTGTAGTGCCTTGCGGTCAGAGGCCGAGCAGTTGCCATACCAGGCAGTGATGCAACCCGTCAGGATGCTCTCGATGGTGCAGCTGATGCTGCTATTGTGTGACGATGTGGCTTTTGTATGAAGTTTTTGATCAAGTAAGACCTCAGGATTTCTATTACAATATAGGTTAGGAGTGTTCTTCAATACTGTTGCTGGGGACCCACATGATGTACAGGCGTTTGTTCCAGACCAATAGCAACACATCTGATTCAACTAACCACCATGCCCTTGAGCATTTCAATCAAGTATGTTAGCACTGTAATGGAACAACAGCCTGTCCCCAGGACCTTGATAACATAACTGACTACTTTGAGCTCTCCCCGAGTACCCCAACTGCACACATTTATGTTGTAGCCCCAGACAAAAACACCTGAGGTCGAGTGATGAGGTGTGTTCAGTTCACTTGATGATCGTTTGCTACGTTGCGCAACGGTTTGTACTAAACGCGCTCCGGTACCGCTTACCGTGCGGTAGCAGAGAGAACTGTCTATGACTTGGGTGACTGGAGTCAAAGACTTCCTCTGACACCGCCTAGTATATAGGTCCTGGACGGCAGGAAGCTTGGCTTCAGTGATGTATTGAGCCGTACGCACTACCCTATGTAGAGCTTTATGGTCGGATGCTGAGCAGTTACCATACCAGGTGGTGATGCAAATGGTCCGGATGCTTTCGATGGTGCAGCTGTAGAACTTTTTTGAGGATCTGAGGAACCATGCCAAATGTTTTCAATCTCCTGAGGGGGAAACGGTGTTATTGTGCCCTCTTCTTGACTGTCTTGGAGTGTTTGGACCATGATAGCTAAAAAAAAATAGATTAGGGAGTGGATCAGCTTTAAAATTACAGATAGATTGTTGTTTCCATCAATGTAATTGGTCTGCATAATTTCCAATCCACCATATATTTTTGGGGTGAATATATATATATATATACATAAACATCCATACACACACACACACACACACACGTGTGTGTGTGAAAGCATCAGCCAATACACATATTGGCTGTATATATATATAAAAATATATATATATATATATAATATATATATGCCCCAAAAATATATGGTGGATTGGAAATGATGCAGACAATTACATTGATGGAAACAACAATCTATCCGTGTATATATACACAGATACATACACATACCATGATAATTTGTTGGTGATGTGGACACCAAGGAACTTGACACTCTTGACACGCTCCACTACAGCCCCGTCGATGTTAATGGGGGACAGTTCAGCTCTCCTTTTCCACGATCATCTCATTTGTCTTGCTCACATTGAGGGAGAGGTTGTTGTCCTGGCACCACACTGCAAGGTCTCTGACCTCCTCCTTATAGGCTGTTTCATCGTTGTCAGTGATCAGGCCTACCACTGTTGGGTCATCAGTAAACTTAATGATGGTGTTGGAGTCGTGCTTGGCAATGCAGTCGTGGGTGAACACGGAGTACAGGAGGGGACTAAGCACGCACCCGAGGGGCCGCGGTGTTGACGATCAGTGTGGCAGATGTGTTGTTGCCTACCATTACCACCTGGGGGCGGCCCGTCAGGAAGTCCAGGATCCAGTTGCAGAGGGAGGTGTTTAGTCCCAGGGTCCTTAGCTTAGTGTTGAGCTTTGTGGGCACAATGGTGTTGAACGCTGAGCTGTAGTCAATGAACAGCATTCTCACATAGAATGTGTCCAGGTGGGAAAGGGCAGTGTGGAGTGTGATTGAGGTTGCGTCATTTGTGGATCTCTTGGGGTGGTATGCGAATTGGAGTGGGTCTAGTTTTCTTGCTCTATCATACTGGGCACATAGCATGAGAGATACACAGATTAAATGAAAACACTAGCACTGCAAACACTCAGAACAAAGAGAGCATTAGTGCCTGGACTTTGCAGTCTCCCTCTTCAAGCTCCCCTTCCGAGACTGGCTGCCTGTTGAGAACAAGTGACAGGCTGAACCTCCCACAGCAACCACATCCTCAATATTCCACACACCAGAATTCAGTATTTTAGTCTATGATTGCCATGTGAGTTTACAAAAAATCTGTGAAAATAAAATAATGATTAACTGTACCAAAAAAACATCAAAGTTTATTTATTAAAAATCTTAAATATTGCCATGTTGGTTTTCACAGCTGTTTCACAAGGTGTTCATTATTGTACATTAAGGTATCCTTTGATGGTATTTATTTGTTTCACATTGTTCATTGTTGTATCCTAGGACCTACAATAGATACGTATATATTCAACCACAAAGGTGTACTAATGAGCTATGCGAGAGAAGAAAATGAATCATAATAGAGGACTACTGAAATTACATTATTATTCTATTCACTCTGTCAATTAGGTTAGTATTGTGGAGTAACTACTATGTTGATCCATCGTCAGTTTTCTCCTATCACAGCCATTAAACACTAGCTGTTTTAATGCCCATTGGCCTCATGGGGAAATCCCTGAGTGGTTTCCTTCCTCCCCGGCAACTAAGTTAGGAAGGACGCCTGTAGCTTTGTAGCGACTGCATGTATTGATACACCATCCAAAATGTAATTAATAACATCACCATGCTCAAAGGGATATTGAATGACCCCTTTTCGTTTTACCCATCTACCAATAGGTGCCCTACTTTGCGAGGCATTGGAAAACCTCCCTGGTCTTTGTGGTTGAATCTGTGTTTGAAATCCACTGCTCGACTGAGGGACCATACAGATAATTGTATCGGTGGGGTACAGAGATGTTAAAATTATGTTAAACACTATTATTGAAAACAGAGTGAGTCCATGCTACTTATTATGCGTCTTGTTTAGCACATTTTTACTCCTGAACTTATTTAGGCTTCCCATAACAAAGGCGTTGAATACTTATTGACACAAGACATTTAAGCTTTTATTTTTGTATTAATTTGTACACATTTAGAAAACATAATTCCACTTTGACATTATGGGGTTTTGTATGTAGGCCAGCGACAATACATCTCGATTTAATCCATTTTAAATTCAGGCTGTAACACAACAAAATGTTGAGGTGTGTGAATACTTTCTGGAGGCACTGTACATTAGCATCTATTTTCATACATTCAGTGTGTCTATTGATTGGTGGTAATATTTGGCTTATGAATTGATTTTATGCACACTCAACACCAAATGACATACATGAGGCTCATTAGAAATGATTCAAGCATTCCATGGAAACAAAATGTATGCTTAGTATTTTGCTAATTTATTCTGTCACAATTATCATGATACATTGATTTAAATGTCAGCACCTGTGCTAAATTTCAATTTACAATGAGAATGTGCGCCAAGTCCGATTTGCATATCCTTGGCATTCTCCAGTAGGCATGCTTTGTGGAAAATTCCAGTCAAACCATTTATTTGAAAAAGAGAGAAGCCTCAACTGATTTCTCTCTGAGTCCCCAAGAGAACTGGTGGTAACAAACATGTGATTTGTATTCAGGACAGATTATTGGATCCTAACCTCTTTGCCTAACCTTCAATCCAATGAACTTCAGTGGAGGAATATCATAATGCTCATAATACCAATTCGACTTCCAGCGCATACCAAACGGGGACAAGGAAGAGCGAGTCTCCGTGGGCATATATCAAAACTATTGGAGAACTGTACAATTTGTGATGCAAATCTAAGACTAATGGTTAACGTGAGTGACTGAGTTCTTCAAAAAAGTATTACCGAAGGAAAAGAGAAACAACAATATTCAACAGTAAAACAAAAAAAGTTATATTCATGACAAAAGACCAATAACCTTTGCTCTGTCCAGCAATACAGCCTATTGGAGTGTTTTAGTTCAGTGACCCTTTGTTCGCTTTGCAACAAAGAGGAAAGCTTGCCTTAAAGGTTGTTTTGAAAGATTGGTTGTGCTTTTCTTTATCTGACATGATAAATAACTTACCATGGATTGCCTTATGATCTGTAAATGGTCATACCATCAACACTACCCGCTACATTCATTAGTCAACTACCTCTCCTTGGCATGCAGTTACTAGGTTGTCTTAGTAATCAATGTTCACATGTCTTTCATTAAGTTAAAGAAGACCGATTAGATGGACAGAGAGAACAGTATAAATCCTCCCGCTTCCCTTAAACCAGTTACTACTACCTTTGCTGTAAAAGTTTGTTTCTTGTTGCAGTTGACAACAAAAGCCTAGTGGTTAGAGCGTTGGGCTAGTAACCGAAAGGTTGCATGTTCAAATCCCCAAACTGACAAGGTACAAATCTGTCGTTCTGCCCCTGAACAAGGCAGTTAACACACTGTTCCTAGGCCGTCATTGAAAATAAGAATTTGTTCTTAACTGACTTGCCTAGTTAAATAAAGGTAAAATAAAATAAAAACTGGCAGTAAGTTGAATATCTACAGAGCAGAGATGTCCAACACTGGTCCTGGAGAGCTACTGATGCCTTCAGTCTGGACCATGATGAGTTTAATCCCTCTTCTTGTAATTTAAATACTATAACCACTCAAGTAATAAAATATTTTGACTGAAATACTTACAGGAACATCACATATTTGTTGTTAATCTAAATAACGGAAATAATGTTAAATCACATCACACTGTGACCACTTTTGTCATGAAAATAGTGCTCTATTAATATTCATCATTGTTCCATGAGAAGGTCACGCGTGGTTGTGGCATGTGTATTACTTTTACTCCAAAAACAAGGCAGAAAAATAATACAACAAATAATTATGATGAATTATTCATTAGGTATTCATTTATTCAAGAGAAAGGTCAGCAGTGTTGAATGTGTACACAGTCTCGCTGCATGTTACTGTATTATCACAATTAATGATAGGGAATCTATGATAGCTGTCAGAGCCACTTGTAACCCGGTGTCAAGGCTTTTGCTTCACAATGGTGGGTGTCAATGTGAATCGCTGATAGCACAAACCGTTAGCTTTAACTGTGTTCACCACATTCAATCATTATTTCAACAGGATTAAATGGCTGTTACCAGGGTAAAACATGGAGATGTCAAAAGTGTATGGAATGTTTGTAACACAACAAATAACCCATAGTTTGGGAGTATTCTGAGCTTTAAACATTTAAATAAATGTTGCAAAAATATGCAAATATCGCTTAGTTCAGATCACATGATTCCAGTACAGGCCAGGTAGTACAATGCCTAGTTGAATTATGTTTCTGATGAACTACAGTACGAGTGCAAACCCTAGCAAACCCCTCCTTCACAGAAAAATTCAGACACATCACAAGGTCAAAAGAGGAAAGCTAGCCCTTAAAGAGTAGTTCACTATTTTACAACTTGATGTTAGATGGTTCCTCGCCCTGAAAGTAGTCTATGGGCCAGCAGAAGTGTAGGCAATGTATTGGAACTAGAGGTTGACCGATTAATCGGAATGGCCGATTAATTAGGGCCTATTTCAAGTTTTCATAACAACCGGAAATCGGTATTTTTGGGTGCCGATGTGCCGATTATTTTTTTAGATATATTTTTTTTACACCTTTATTTAATCTTTATTTAACGAGGCAAGTCAGTTAAGAACACATTCTTATTTTCAATGACGGCCTAGGAACGGTGGGTTAACTGCCTCATTCAGGGGCAGAAAGAAAGACTTTCACTTTGTCAGCCCAGGGGATCCAATCTTGCAACCTTACAGTTAACTAGTCCAACGCAATAACGACCTGCCTCTCTCTTGTTGCATTCCACAAGGAGACTGCCTGTTACGCGAATGCAGTAAGCCAAGGTAAGTTGCTAGCTAGCATTAAACTTCTCTAATAAAAAACAATCATAATCACTAGTTAACTACACGTTTGATGATATTACTAGATATTATCTAGCGTGTCCTGCGTTGCATATAATCTGACTGAGCATTGATGTATAATATTAAGTTAAAACAAGTGTTCATTCAGTATTGTTGTAATTGTCGTTATTACAAATAAAAATGTTATTTTTATTTTATAAATTGGCCGATGAATCGGTATCGGCTTTTTTGGTCCTCCAATAATTGGTATCGGATTTGAAAAGTCATAATCGGTTGACCTCTAATTGGAACCATTGACAACCACAAAATTAAGCAGTTCTCAATGATACCAAACACTCTGACGTCGCTTGGCAATGACTGCATTCACAAACAAAAGTCTTCCCTCCCTTTTTCCCTCTGCTTTCCTCAGCTCACACCCTCTTGTTTCTAAAATAACTGTCATTTTGAGATTGTGTTTCGACTGCTGCAGTGAGGACAGCCATGTCTGTACGCCATCCAGTGTTGCTGCCTCTCCATTCGTCCCTAATGACTACAGTATGCGCTCTTACACCATAAATCCTTTTAACTGGAGCGGACATCCAGCAGGTTTTTACTGAGCCTATCAATTCTGTATCCAGAGGCCTCCATCAAAAACATGGCGGTGAACTCGAGCAAACCTCCATGTGTCCCTTGATAATAAGTGTTACTTATTGTGCCCTCAACTCTTCATTCAGGAATCAAGGCTGAGACAGATACTTATAGAGAGCTCGCCTACTGCCACAGAGACCAAGTCGAACTTGGACACACACAGTTAAATAAACAGCCAACAAAATCATCTGTTCCAGGGGGACATTGAAAGGTGATAGATACCGCAGAATAACGAGTTGATAAAAAGTAGGGGAGTGATGTCTGTGCTTCAACGGTGTTTGCAGAAACCAGAAGGCCACTGTTTTGCACCCCAAGCAACATTCTCATTATTGACTACGTGGGCTGGGCTCTTGCCTTGGCCTCTAATTGTGAGGCCACATTGCCATCGTACACCCTGAGCTAACAAAGTGTCAGCCACCTGAGTGGGGGGATATTTAATAGAATAACAACTATTCTGCTCGAGATTCCATATCACCATCCAACAGACAGACGCCATATTTACAGTATACAAAATCATCCTTAACTCTTCCGTTCATCTAATAATCATATAAGTTATATTAGACACCGTACAGTATTTACTTTAATTCATACGTTATGCATTAAACAGTAAAACCCAGTAAGTTATGCAGTAGAGAACATTAAACTACAATTGAGCAAAGCTCCATGGGAGTACTTTGGTCTGGTACATCACTTAATGATGTCTTTCATGGTTTAATGATAGTGAGTTGAATTAAATACAATAACATTCATGTACTGTGTTTTTCCTTGAGAGAGCTGCAGGGAGAGAAATATTTAGAAATATTAACAATTAACATTCTATGAACCAGGATATTTAAATGTACTGTTTGTTGGCATGGCCACTCATTGATTCAACAGACAAAAAAATTGCCTAAATTGACACCCTTAATCATTACGGGAACACAGCATGTGGTCGGTCTTGAGTTGCCAGCGACAATAGTAGAAGCAATTGTTCAAAAACGCAGGTCTTACTTATGTAAATATTACAAGCAAATACTATCCGAATCGGTTTTGTGCTGCAATCACCTAAGTCTTAAAATGACCTAAAATGAACTCCAATGGCAATATATGGCAATAGAACTCCAATGGAAATAGTTAGTTAAATAGTTAACCAATTTCTGTATTTAACCTTTATGCACTAATCTCTTTTGACATATCACATACAGTGCCTTCAGAATGTATTCATACCCCTTGACTTAGTCCACATTTTGTCGTGTTATAGCCTGAATAGAAAGCCACTCCAGTGTAGATTTGGCCTTGTGTTTTAGGTTATTGTCCTGCTGAAAGGTGAATGTGTCTCCCAGTGTCTGGTCGAAAGCAGACTGAACCAGTTTTTCCTCTAGGGTTTTTCCTGGGTTTAGCTCCATTTCATAAATTCTTTATCCTGAAAAAGTCCCCAGTCCTTAACGATATACTATAACGTGATGCAGCCACGTGTTTTGAAATATGGAGAGTGGGACTTAGTAATATATTTGAGGCAAATTCAATACAACATAACACTTTGTATTCAGGTCAAAAAGTTTTTTGCAATATTACTTTAATGCCTTGTTGCAAACAGGATGCATGTTTTGGAATATGTTTCATTCTGTAGAGGCTTCCTTCTTTTCACTCTGTCAATTAGGTTAGTATTGTGGAGTCGGTAACTGTTTTAAAGTCACCACTGGCCTCGGTGAAATTCCTGAGCTGTTTCCTTCCTCTCTGGCAACTGAGTTAGGAAGGACGCCTGTATATTTTGTAATGACTGTGTGTACTGATCCAAAGTGTAATCAGTACCCGCAAAACACAAGCCTCAATGTCAGCAGTGAAGAGGCGACTCCGGGATGCTGGCCTTCTAGGCAGAGTTGCAAAGAAAAAGCCATATCTCAGACTGGCCAATAAAAATAAAAGATTAAGATGGGCAAAAGAACACAGACACTGGACAGAGGAACTCTGCCTAGAAGGCGAGCATCACGGAGTCATCTCTTCACTGTTGACATTGAGACTGGTGTTTTGCGGGTACTATTTAATGAAGCTGCCAGTTGAGGACTTATGAGAAATCTGTTTCTCAAACTAGACACTCAAATGTACTTGTCCTCTTGCTCAGTTGTGCACTGGGGCCTCCCACTCCTCTTTCTATTCTGGTTAGAGCCAGTTTTTGCTGTTCTGTGAAGGGAGTAGTACACAGTGTTGTATGAGATCTTTGGTTTCTTGGCAATTTCTCGCAAAGAATAACCTTCATTTCTCAGAACAAGAATAGACTGACGAGTTTTAAAAGAAGGTCTTTGTTTCTGGCCATTTTGAGCCTGTAATCAAACCCACAAATGCTGATGCTCCAGATACTCAACTAGACTAAAGATGGCCAGTTTGATTACTTCTTTAATCAGAACAACAGTTCTCAGTTGTGCTAACATAATTGCAAAAGGGTTTTCTAATGATCAATTAGCCTTTTAAAATTATAAACTTGGATTAGCTAACGCAACATGCCATTGGAACACAGGAGTGATGGTTGCTGATAATGGGCCTCTGTACGCCTATGTAGATATTCAATTAAATATCAGCCATTTCCAGCTACAATAGTCATTTACAGCATTAACAATGTCTACACTGTATTTCTGATCAATTTTATGTTATTTTAATGAACAAAACAAATTGCTTTTCTTTCAAAAACAAGGACATTTCTAAGTGAACCCAAACTTTTGAACAGTAGGCTATATATATATATATATATATATATATATATATATATATATATATATATATATATATATATATATATATATGTATGTATATATATATATACACATACCTTTGTCATATATATCTTTGAAATTATGTGTATAAAAGTACCATGTATGTAGTATGCAAAATGTAATATGTAAAATGTATGTATGTATACGTAACAAAAAAAAATAATTAAAACAAGAAATATATATTTTTGTCCTCGGAAGAGGGGGATATATTTGTTACTTGTATTTTTTCCTTGTCTTATTATTTTTCTATTAATTCGTTATTTTTCTATTTTTTTCTCTGCATTGTTGGGAAGCAAGCGTTTCACTCTTAGTCTACTACACCAGTTGTTTATGAAGCATGTGAACTCCAATGGCAACGCAACACTGTAGTGTAAAATGACCTGTCAAACTGTCCATTTACATTTCCTTTTGTTACATGGTTTTAGTACGTTATAAAGTCATATTACGCTTCAATGGTGTTTACTATGGAATTCTAAGCTGTAAATCAGTGTCTCTTACTCCTACAATATTGTTCCATCCTGATTTGAAAATCCGACTAGACAGCAGCATCAATTTGTGGTAATTTGCTTGCGAATAGACAGCATGAACTGATTTTTACAAAATGTTTAGACTGATTTCGGTGTCCTCACATTTTCATTTCCCTTGTGCCACTTTAATGTCAAGTTGCGGAACCTCCTTGCAGTTTAAACTTCCCAAACTGATTGACTTCAGCATGCTTCAGTAGGTTAATAGCACTACTGGGAAATCTAAATTGTTGAACATTATTAATGGCCAAATGCAGATCCAATTTGGAGAGGTCTTGAATAGATAACAAATAAAATAGAGAACCAACCTGGCACAGCAGTGGCATAAAACGTTAGGGTGCAAGCAAACATATTTGGTTGATAAAGATATAAATACCTTGTTGCTAGCATTATTATTATTATTATTATTGATGGGATATTGCTTCATAGCAACATCTTATGTGAAACCCAATGTAAAAAAAAAAGAAGAGGAATCTGGTCATTGAGAGTTACATATCTAGAAAACAACTCCAACACCTTAACATTTAAAAATAACAACATCACTATCAGGGATAATAACGAGAGTTATCCCAATTATATGTATCTGCAGGACATGGATACTGACAGCTGGAAATATGGTAATATTAGGAACAGGATGCATTAGAAAGATCTCCATTTACCTGCAAAAAAAGACGGAGTCAGACAAACAATGTCTTCCAGAGCCTCAGATCCTCTCTCACTAAATATCCTTGTACAAGAAATGTTTTCACTCCAGTACAATGAGTGTCCCTTTAATTGTTAATCATTAACATGATGTTGGAGAAATCTTTAAGCATAAGCCTCCGTCTCTGTCGGGCATGTTAAAAAGCTACATGTTTTCTCAAAATGATGTGTACTAGCCTTCTTCTTATTTATATGTGGACTACGGATCTAAGATATGGATAGTGGACTACGGATCTAAGATATGGATAGGTCACCAAGTCGCAGCAGAATACTTTTAGTGATTGCAGATCATTGTCAGGAGCCCAGGCTGCTCCAAGAGCCCCAGCAAAGAGATAAATGATAGCCTGGCTCTAGTTGCTAGGTGGATTGATGACCGTCATTACATTGGCTGCAACGTACGGTAGCAACTTTGTTGGGCTCCCTCAGACAAGAGAGACATATAAATGATCTCACAACTATCTGGCGAGACAAACATGATGGAGCCTGGGCTGTGTCTGAAAACATTACTAACCATCAAATCCTTGCTTCCTACATCCTTGTTTCCTTAATTCCTCTCAAAAGTCATTGGAGGAAAGGATCGAAAGTACCTCACTGGGACCACCTCTTCCAATGAGCTTTGAGAGGAATTAAGGAAACAAGGACAGAGGAAACAAGGATAATGTTTTTAGACACAGCCTGTCGGTCTTTGTAAGGGGAAGTTATAACATAGCCAGACAAAACAATGACAAAAAACAATCAGGTTAAATTAAATAGCAGTTTGCTAATCGAGAGCCTTCAATTCTGTTTAAAATAATTAGCTAATGTCAGAGTGGCTAATTACCAGCCCTGTCTATTGTAATATGTATTGAGGAGGAGGCAATGACAAGAGGTGCTTTAAAACATCAATACTCATTGTGAGCTTGATTTGGGCATTAGTTTGAACTGTAATTATAGTGTACCTGTGATTATCTCTGAACTCCCTGTGTTGGTCTGTAGCAGGCATTCCCAAACTGGGGGGTACGTGCAATGCCGTCGGGGGTACGCCAAATAAAAAAATGATTCACATTTCTAAAAAATAAATAAATATAATAATCTTCACATTTTGAAACAATACATTTATATTTTCCAACGGGGCTATACATTTGGGTTAGGTTTTTTTCTCATCTGAGCAGCCTCGTTTCACTGCCAAAAATAAAATTAAACCATCTAGTGTTCAGCGAAATAACAACACAATGTCAAATACAGGTAGCCTAGTCAAATAATTGACATCCGTTAACCGTTAACCGTTACTCTCTCAGCCAAATGTAGCTGCGGCTCATGTTGGTATCTGTACTGATGGCGCAAAAGCCATGACAGGGAGACATAGTGGAGTGGTAACGTTTGCGCAAGCAGTTTCTCCCGACGCCACTTTGGTACACTGCTGCATACACCGAGAGGTTCTTGCTGCCAAGGGAATGGCTGATAGCTTGAAAGAATTTTGGACATTACAGTGAAAATTGTTAACTTTGTTAAAACAAGGCCCCTGAACTCTCGTGTATTTTCTGCACTATGCAATGATATGGGCAGCGACCATGTAACGCTTTTACAACATATAGAACTGCGCTGGTTATCAAAGGGCAAAGTATTGACACGTTTTTTTTTTTTTAAATTGAGAGACAATCTTAGTTTTATTTACTGACTATAATTTTCACTTGTCTGACCACGAGTTTCTCACACGACTGGCCTATCTGGGTGATGTTTTTTCTCGCCTGAATGATCTGAAACTAGGATTACAGGGACTCTCTGCAACTATATTCAATGTGCGGGACAAACACACAGGTCTTTCCTTCATTGTATGTTTTTTTGTGTGCAAATGAACTCAAGCTGACGGACAATGTCAAATGTGATATAGCGAAGCACCTGAGTGAGTTGGGTGCACAATTATGCAGGTACTTATTCAAAACAGAAGACAAAAACAACTGGATTTGTTATCCCATTCATGCTTTGCCGCCAGTCCACTTACCGATATCTGAACAAGAGAGCATCATCGAAATTGCAACAAGAGGTTCTGTGAAAATTGAATTCAATCAGAAGCCACTAGCATATTTCTGGATTGGGCTGCGCTCAGATTATCCTGCCTTGGGAAATCGCGCTGTTAAGACACTGATGCCCTTTGCAACCACGTACTTATGGGAAAGTGGTTTCTCGGCCCTCACTAGCATGAAAACTAAATACAGGCACAGACTGTGTGTGGAAAATTATTTAAGACTGAGACTCCGTTATGTGCACCCTTTCAAGCACACCTTTCTCATTAACCTGTGGTGAGTTATTCACAATTTCGATGAACAAATAAGGTTTTATATGTAAAATGGTTAAATAAAGAGCAAAATTATTAATTATTATTATATTATTATTTGTGCCCTGGTCCTATAAGAGCTCTTTGTCACTTCCCACAAGCCGGTTTGTGACAAAAACTCACACTCATTCTTATGTTTAATAAATGTATATGTGTGCCATGCTTACAATTATGGCAAAAAACAACATTTGAAAGTGTGCTGACCCTGGTGCTAGAAGGGGTACGCAGCTGGAGGTTGAATGTTTGAAGAGGTACGGGACTATAAAAAGTTTGGGAACCACTGCTTTAGAGCATGACCCCAGAGTGTAGGGAACAGAGATTCTGTTTTCCATTACCAAACACAATACAACACACTAGACAAAAGCACACGGTTTCAATAGTAAACAGACACTAACTTCTTGGTGACTGGGGGGCAGTATTGAGTAGCTTGGATGAATAAGTTGCCCAGAGTAAACTGCCTGCTACTCAGCCATAAAATCTAGAATATGCATATAATCAGTATATTTGGATAGAAAAGACTCTGAAGTTTCTAAAACTGTTTGAATGATGTCTGTGAGTATAACAGAACTCATACCTACGTGTCTGGTTAGACTGTAAACTCTCCTTCCAGACTCACATCAAACATCTCCAATCCAAAGTTAAATCAAAATTGGCTTCCTATTTCGCAACAAAGCCTCCTTCACTCATGCTGCCAAACATACCCTTGTAAAACTGACCATCCTACCGATCCTCGACTTCGGCGACGTCATTTACAGAATAGCCTCCAATACCCTACTCAACAAATTGGATGCAGTCCATCACAGTGCCATCCGTTTTGTCACCAAAGGCCCATATACTACCCACCACTGCGAACTGTACGCTCTCGTTGGCTGGCCCTCGCTTCATACTCGTCGCCAAACCCACCGACTCCAGGTCATCTACAAGACCCTGCCAGGTAAAGTCCCCCTTATCTCACCTCGCTGGTCACCATAGCAGCACCCACCTGTAGCACACGCTCCAGCAAGTATATCTCTATGGTCAAACCCCAAAACCAATTCTTACTTTGGCCGTCTCTCCTTCCAGTTCTCTGCTGCCAATGACTGGAACGAACTACAAAAATCTCTGAAGCTGGAAACACGTATCCCTCTCACTAGCTTTAAGCACCAGCTGTCAGAGCAGCTCACAGATTTCTGCACCTGTACATAGCCTATCTATAATTTAGCCCAAACAACTACGTCTTCCCCTACTGTATTTATTTATTTATTTATTTTGCTCCTTTGTACCCCCATTATTTCTATCTCTACTTTGCACATTCTTCCACTGCAAATCAACCATTCGTGTTGATTATTATTTTTTATTTTTTTACTTGCTATATTGTATTTACTTCGCCACCATGGCCATTTTTGCCTTTACCTCCCTTATCTCCTCATTTGCTCACATTGCATATAGACTTATTATTCTACTATATTATTGACTGTATGTTTGTTTTACTCCATGTGTAACTCTGTGTTGTTGTACCTGTCAAACTGCTTTGCTTTATCTTAGCCAGGTCGCAATTGTAAATGAGAACTTGTTCTCAACTTGCCTACCTGGTTAAATAAAGGTGAAATAAATAAAATAAATAAAGAAATATGGCAGGCGAAAACCTGAGAAACAATCCAACCAGGAAGTGGGAAATATGAGGTTGGTCGTTTTTCAACTCATTCCCTATTGAAGAAACAGTGGGATATTGGTCATGTTGCACTTCCTAAGGCTTCCACTAGATGTCAACAGTCTTTAGAAACTTGTTTGAGGTTTCTACTGAAAAGGAGGGGCTCATAAGGGCTCTTTGAGTCAGTGGTCTGGCAGAGTGCCACAAACTCATGACGCTCGTTCACGTGAGAGGTAGCTCGTGTTCCATTGCTTTTCTACAGACAAAGGAATCCTCCGGTTGGAACATTATTGAAGATTTATGTTAAAAACATCCTAAAGATTGATTCTATACATCGTTTGACATGTTTCTACGGACTGTAACGGAACTTTTTGACATTTTGTCTGCTCCTAGTGAATGCGCTTCATGACTTTGGATTTAGCTATTTGGAAGTAGCTATTTGGACATAAATGGACATTATCGAACAAATCAAACATTTATTGTGGAACTGGGATTCCTGGGAGTGCATTCTGATGAAGATCATCAAAGGTAAGTGAATATTTATAATGCTATTTCTGACTAATGTTGACTACACAACATGGCGGATATCTCTTTGGCTGGTTTGGTCTCTGTTGTTTATCTAAAAGTTCCATGTATAATAGTTGTATCTTTTATCAATGTTTATTATGAGTATTTCTGTGAATTGATGTGGCTCTCTGCAAAATTACTGTATGTTTTGGAACAATAACACGCCAATGTAAAATGAGATTTTTGGATATAATATGCACTTTATCGAACAAAACATACATGAAGTCCTATGAGTGTCATCTGATGAAGATCATCAAAGGTTAGTGATTCATTTTATCGATATTTCTGCTTTTTGTGACTCCTCTCTTTGGCTGGAAAAATGGCTGTGTTTTTCTGTGACTTGGTGGTGACCTAACATAATTGTTTGTCGTGCTTTCGCTGTAAAGCCTTTTTGAAATCAGACACTGTGGCTGGATTAACGAGAATTGTTTCTTTAAAATGGTGTAAAATACTTGTATGCTTGAGGAATTTTAATTATGAGATTTTTGTTGTTTTGAATTTGGCGCCCTGCACTTTCACTGGCTGTTGGTGGGGTGGGACACTTCCGTCCCGAATATCCCAGAAAGGTTAAGGGTGGTCAAACCATGCATTACTACTTCAGGGCAAATGCCTTCTGAAGGTGAAGGTAACTGGCTTGTGGACTCTGAAAACAGAGCATCATTTTTAGTCCAAAGCAATGGTTTGTTTTAAAAGGTCTGTTCATAACTTCATCTGTGTACTATTTATGATAGAAGTAGGATTATTATATTCACTATACTGTATTTTCTATAATAAAAAATATTAAGTTGAAATTAAACAGAGTTGTGATTTTATTACAGAACCCTTCTTTCTCAAGGATGAATTATGGAGTGCCCTTTCCTAATTATGTAGAGTGAACACATGACACTGAGCATAACGACAGTGTCATTTGTCAAGTCCCGGACAAATCTAGTCCAATGGAAAATACTAGATATGTGCTCCACTGGTGGGCTGTCTGTAGGGAATACAGCTGAATGAGGAATTTTACAAGTGAAGCAAGAAAACCATCAAATCTTCAATACACCTTTTCACAGAATGATTGGCTTTTCTTGTAATGTGAAAATGGCAGTCCAATCCTAGTTCCCTCTAGATCTGTCAACAAAAGAAGGGGGTTTGAATTATCTTGTACGATATATCAAGCTATGAGGCCATGTGGGGGCTTTGAGTCTGTTTTGCTATACATGATGGCTAACTAAAACCTGTTTATGTTGAAGTGCTGGTCGAAGAAGTAGAATGTTTGTGTATGTTATAATATTTATATAGGTCAGGATTCAAACCTGCTACTTCACTATGGACAAAATCCTTAATTAGGATTTGGCTCTTATACAGTATGTGCACCCTCTAGTTCAGGGTTATTCAACTCTTACACTAAAAAGTCTGGAGCCTGCTGTTTTTCTGTTCTATCTGATAATTAATTGCACACACCTGGTGTCAAAGGTCTAAATCAGTCCCTGATTAGAGGGGAACAATGAAAAAATGCAGTGGAACTGGCTTTGAGGTCCAGAGTTGAGTTTAAGGGCTCTAGTTGCTAGCTTAGTGATTTGCTAGCTCTGTTACTTGCTAGTTGCTATCTAATTTACTTGCTAGTTCCTAGCTTAAAGGCTAGCAGACAGACCAGCCAGCTAACATCTGTTTTCAGGGTTCAGCTATTGCATTATCATCACAATAGACCAATGACAATCAAACCTCACAACCTTCACCTTTCTGTATTCTTACATAATGTGACAATCCATATATCTTGTCCTCAAACAGATGAAAATGTATTCAGGTATTTGTGATGATAGGAATTTGACAAAGAGAGATTAATTTTGTCACAAACATCTATAAACAGTCTATATTGGGTTTTGAAATTAGCCATCCTGGCAAAGCACGGAACACAATGGCTCTCCAGAATAAGCAGATAGTAAGTAGCTTTGGGATTTTCATGGCTCATGTGCACAATGGCTGCGTTCACACAGGCAGCCCAATTCTGATATTTTTTTCCCTAATTGGTATTTTGACCAATCAGATCAGCTCTGAAAAAGATCTGAAGTGATTGGTCAAAAGACCAATTAGTGCAAAAAATATCAGAATTGGCCTGCCTGTGCAAACGCAGCCATGGGGGCTCACAATATCCCAGTCTTTGAGCATCATAAGAATATGCTTTGACGCACGCCTGAAAAAGCAGCAGAAAAAAAGCATCTTAAGCATCCAAAAATGATTAACTATATGTAATGATAAAACATCTATTCAGCTGTGCCTTTAATTCAATGAAACTGTTTTTCACTGTTCAGCTACTGTAATTAACCAATTCCAGCTACATTGTGTACTGGAATCCCCCGCACTGCTCCAAAGCAAACTGAGAGTTTCAAGTGTAACCATTTTGTTTTTCCTTTCTCGCTGCTAGAAAATGGGGTCTCTGTTGTGTTTCACCAACATTGCTTAATGATTCTTAACTAAAACAGAAAGTTACAATGTCTGGAATTAAGGAGAAGCTGAACCAAGATTCAATGTGATTTAGATTATACATACACTGCTGGTGCTTGATTCTAATCTGCTTACATTTCATTGGCTGTCTGGGACTACTGATGCAGTAAATCTTCAAATAGCCTTGAAGAGTCATTGAATGTGTACTTAAACAAACCAATTGTATTTTTAGTTCCATGTGTACAGTTTTCAAGTCAAAATCTGTACCTAGTGTCAAGGTATAAGAATAAACTTTAAGGCTCATATATATATATATATATACAGTGTTTTTGGAAAGTATTCAGACCACTTCCCTTTTTCCACATTTTGTTACGTTACTCTAAAATGGATTACATTTGAATAAATCCTCTACACATGAATCTACACACAATACCCCATAATGACAAAGCAAAAACAGCTTTTAGAGATGTTGCAAATGTATCAAAAATAAAACTAATTGAAAAAGATGATTTACATAAGTATTCAGGCCCTTTGCTATGAGACTCGAAATTGAGCTCAGATGCATCCTGGTTCCATTGAAACTTGATTGGAGTCCACCTGTGGTAAATTCACTGAATTGGACATGAATGGAAAGGCACACACCTGTAAATATAAGGTCCCACAGTTGTCAGAGCAAAAGTCAAGACATGAGGTCAAAGGATTTGTCGTTAGAGCTCCAAGATAGGATTGTGTCAATGCACAGATCTGGGAAAGGGTACCAAAACATGTATGCAGCATTGCAGGTCCCCAAGAACACAGTGGCCTCAATCATTCTTAAATGGAAGAAGTTTGGAATCACCAAGACTCTTCCTATTGCTGGCAGCCTGGCCAAACTGGGCAATCGGGGGAGAAGGGCCTTGGTCAGGGACATGACTCTGACAGACCTCAAGAGATCCTCTGTGGAGATAGGAGAACCTTTCAGAAGGATAACCAATTCTTGTTGCACTCCATCAAGCAGGCCTTTACGGTAGAGTGGCCAGAAGGAAGCCGCTCCTCAGTAAATGGCACATAACAGCTCGCTTGGAGTTTGCCAAAAGGCACCTAACTCTCTCAGACCATGAGAAACAAGATTCTGTATACCTCCGGCCCTTCTTTGGACACCTTGTTAACTAACCTACAGACGAGCTTCAGTGCCATACAACTCTCCTTGTGTGGCCTCCAACTGCTCTTAAATGCACGTAAAACTAAATGCATGCTCTTCATGCTCTGCATGCTCCGATCGCTGCCCGCACCTGCCCGCCTGTGCAGCATCACTACTCTGGACGGTTCTGACTTAGAATATGTGGACAACTACAAATACCTAGGTGTCTGGCTAGACTGTAAACTCTCCTTCCAGACTCACATTAAGCATCTCCAATCCAAAATTAAATCTAGAATCGGCTTCCTATTTAGCAACAAAGCATCCTTCACTCATGCTGCCAAACATACCCTCGTAAAACGGACCATCCTACCGATTCTCGACTTCGGTGATGTCATTTCAATGTCATTTCCAAAAAAGTCTCCAACACTACTCAACAAATTGGATGCAGTCTATCACAGTGCCATCCATTTTGTCACCAAAGCCCCATATACTACCCACCACTGCGACCTGCTCATTGGCTGGCACTCGCTTCATACTCGTCGCCAAACCTACTGGCTCCAGGTCATCTACAGGGTAGCCTAGTGGTTAGAGCGTTAGACTAGTAACCGGAAGGTTGCAAGTTCAAACCCCTGAGCTGACAAAGTACAAATCTGTCATTCTGTCCCTGAACAAGGAACCCACTGTTCCTAGGCTGTCATTGAAAATAAGAATATGTTCTTAACTGACTTGCCTGGTTAAATAAAATTAAAAAGTCTCTGCTAGGTAAAGACCTGCCTTCTCAGCTCACTGGTCACCATAGCAGCACCAACCCATAGCACTTGCTCCAGCAGGTATATCTCACTGGTCACCCCCAAAGCCAATTCTTACTTTGGCCACCTTTCCTTCCAGGTCTCTAACACTAATGACTGGAACGACCTGCAAAACTCACTGAAGCTGGAGACTCATATCTCCCTCACTAGCTTTAAGCACCAGCTGTCAGAGCAGATCACTGCACCTATACATAGCCCATCCAACTACCTCATCCCCATACTGTATTTATTTATCTTGCTCCTTTGCACCCCAGTATCTCTACTTGCACATTCATCTTCTGCACATCTACCATTCCAGTGTTTAATTGCTATATTGTAATTACATCGCCACCATGGCCTATTTATTGCCTTGCCTCCCTTATCCTACCTCGTTTGCACACACTGTATATAGACTTTTTCTACTGTATTATTGACTGTATGTTTGTTTATTCCATGTGTAACTCTGTGTTGTTGTATGTTTTGAAATGCTTTGCTTTATCTTGGCCAGGTCGCAATTTTAAATGAGAACTTGTTCTCAACTAGCCTACATTGTTAAATAAAGATGAAATAAATCCAAATTTAAAAATGTAAAATCTGGTCTGATGAAATCAAGATTGAACTCTTTGGCCTGAATGCCAAGCGTCACATCTGGGGGAAACATGACACCACCCCTACGGTGAAGCATGGTGGTGGCAGCAGCACGCTGTGGGGATGTTTTTCATCAGCAGGGATTGGGAGATTAGTCAGGCTCAAGGAAAGATGAACGGAGCAAAGTACAGAGAGATCCTTGATGAAAACCTGCTCCAGAGCGCTCAGGATCTCAGACTGGGGTGAAGGTTCACCTTCCAACAGGACAATGACTCTAAGCACACAGCCAAGTCAATGCAGGAGTGGCCTTGGGACAAGTCTCAATGTCCTTAAGTGACCCAGTCAGAGCCCGTACTTGAACCCGATCAAACATCTTTTTAGAGACCTGAAAATAACTGTGCAGCGACGCTCCCCATCCAACCTGACAGAGCTTGAGATGATCTGCAGAGAAGAATGGGAGAAACTTCCCAAATACAGGTGTGTCAAACTTGTAGCATCATACCCAAGAAGATTCAAGGCTGTAATCGCTGCCAAAGGTGCTTCAACAAAGTACTGAGTAAAGGGTCTGAATACTTATGTAAATGTCATATTTCAGTTTTTTTATTTTATAAAATTGGCAAAAAAAATCTAAAAACCTGTTTTTTCTTTGTCATTATGGGGTATTGAGTGTAGATTGATGAGGGGGAAAAAACAATTTAATCAATTTTAGAAGGAAGCTGTAATGTAACAACATGTGGAATAAGTCAAGGGGTCTGAATACTTTCCAAATGCAGTGTATATCTTGTCTAAATGACCTACAGTAGAGCAATGATCATGAGAGCATCTACTGTAGATACAGTGTATGTGCTAAAGATGGAATCCACTGTAGGGGAAACAGCGCCACAGACCGAACCAAGGCCATTTACATTTTTGTAATAATAATCCATTGGATTTGATTGGCATTTTTTATTGGTGCTCCAAGTACTTTAAATTGTACGGAGAAAATCACCTCATCCACGACCAATATGCAACACCCACCAGCCATGGCATCCTTTTTGAGCTATCACATTGGAGAGGTGCAAAACAGTGTGGTTACTGCTGCCACTGATAGTTCAAATTAGATACATAATTGGTAACCACAATGGTATAAAAGTTCACAAAACAAAGCTGTCAAAACAGCTTAGATGGTGGACACAGAGCTATACTGTATGACTTTCTACTAAGTCAATATTTTGCTGGCTTGCCACCACTGCTGAATGCAGCCTATTGTTTGTTATTGCTCTGGGGTCTCGTCTATGCTTCATTCAGATTGGTGTCATGCAACTGCATGGCCACACCAATATATACACAATACATTTGCATACTGTATACAGTATCTAATCCTGACCGTGTAAAACAGTGGTATCCAAATTATTATTATATATCCACTACCGTTCAAAAGTTTGGGGTCACATAGAAATGTCCTTGTTTTTGAAAGAAAATGAAAAAAATTGTCCATTAAAATATAATAGATCAGAAATACAGTGTAGACATTGTTAATGTTGTAAATGACCATTGTAGCTGGAAACGGCTGATATTCCATAAAATATCTACATAGGCATACAGAGAGGCCCATTATCAGCAACGATCACTCCTGTGTTCCAATTGCACGGTGAGTTAGCTAATCCAAATGTATGTTATCTCCAGCATGCAACAATTTTTTTTTTAAATGCACCACAACATGAAATGTACACAGTACTTCCAATTGCAACATCATTACTTTGTTTTTACCACACAACCAGTGATCTAAAGTTTAAATAATATTTTACACAAAATTCTATGAATGCGATAGCAACAAAAAGCAAGCTGTAGAATAAAACAAAAAGTCCACTCACCATTATGATTATCCTTTAAAAACGAAATCCATTCTATTGTCCTTCTTTATGAAATGGGCAATGGCAGGTTCATATAGCTTGTCTTCTGATTTTAAATTCGAAAGAAGTAATTTTTCGATTGTGATCAAAGCCAGGGCTGACAGTCATGCCTGTCCAGTGGTGTTCCTGGAATATGTCTTGATCCTTTTTAGTGCAGAAAATGTTCCTTCTACTGATGCAGTGGACACTGGAATGGTACAAACTAGACAGGTAAGCAGATACAATTGGTGCATACTATCAATTAGTCTCTTCTGCTGGTGAAAGTGGAGCAGATCAGCCGGGCTCTTACCCTCGAAGTCAGACATTGAGTCTTGAGTTCGCGTTTCTCTAGATATTGGGAACTTTTGTGGGTCAAGGAGGGCAGGGAACATGAGCCTTTCATGTTATTGTACCTGTTTCTTCGCTGAGTGACAATGCTGTCGATGATCGCACTGTGTAGTTGTTGGTACTGCCCACGAACGTCTCCTTGCATATGTGTTCTGCGCCCCCTTGGAACTCCGGTCTCACTAACAGTGTCCTCGTAGATGGAATTGAATGTTCCTTTTTCCATCTCTGTGGTGTTGCAGGAGTCGTCCACCGTGGATAAGTAGAGCTGTGTGTCAAACTCCCTGTTCTGCAATATTCCAAACAGAGCATTGGTGTATGCAAATATGGAGTAGAACGCGGATAGCAGGAAGCAGAATTCGAAGCTTGTCAGGTGCATCATGTATCCATCTGAGCTGTGAACAGTGTCTTCATCAGTCATCGTGATGGTCCACTATGTATTCAAAGAGTCCAATGAGTTACGCCTATTTTTCATACACAGTGCAAACTAAGCGTGAGGAGAAGTTCCATCGTTGTGGCGCCACTCAGGGTAGTCTTTGCTGGCATATTTCATCCAGTAGTTTTGTTCGTTTGACAAATCTTGAGAAAAACGCTGCTAGGCCACAAAAATTAGAAAATAAATCTTGCATTCTTTTAGTTTACCGGTACCTTGTGACATCAACAGATTAAGAATGTGGGCATAGCAATGAATGAACAGAGCTTGCGGTTAGTTTATTTCATCTTGGCTTGTACTCCGTTTATACCAGAGGCCATGACTGCGTCCCAATCGTAACACTGTGCCACAACTTTGGCCGTGCATTCACACTCCTCTAAAAAGCTGATAATTAGGGCAGCAAACGCTTCTGCCTGTTTATCCTCAGTTACATCCTCACATTTGAAAAACCTTTCCTTCACACCACCATCGGTAGTGTAACGCAACACATTAGATATTTGAGTTACATTGCTGATGTCTGTCGTCTCGTCAACCATGATGGTTCCAAAGCGGGTTTTCTTCAATTCTTCCTTCATGACATCTGTCATTACATTCGCAACCGTGTGTACTAGGTCATTTTGGATTTTGCTGGAAGTGCCTGTGAACACGGTAGCCGTAGCCAAATGGCAGTTTAACGTGCTGTCATACTCAGCCATTAAATCCAGTATTTCCAAGAAGTTTCCCTTATTAGCTGATTCTTTACCCTCATCATGTCCTCTGAATGCTAATTATTGCTTTCCTAAAAACACAACTGTATGAATAAGGCGCTTTAGAATCTCCCTGATGTTCCTGACTTCATTATTGTGAGCAAGTGTCTCATTGCGCCGCTGCTCGTTAAGAAAGTCTACTCTTGTTTTCCCAAATGTTTTTAAACTTACTGTAGCACACAGGTGTGAAGTTGAGTTTTGTTGTCAAAGTGCTGACTTTGTCAAACAGGCAACATCTTTGAAACCAGTTGTTCAGGTTGAGCTATTATTGGTGCTAAAGAGTAGGCAATTCCAACAGTAAAGCTTCTTTGTCAGCTCACAGCCGGTTATCCACGGACAGTATTCATAATTATTAACTTGAAAATGCCTTTCAAAACTCTTTCTTCGTTGTCCCAAACCAGGCAGTGCAGGAGTTGGTCACCCGGTCTGTACAAGATGTAACTTTTCATTAAAAGTTAGTCTTGAAAAGGGTGATGTGCAACAGTACAGCTTCCGTCCCTGTCCTCGCCCCTACCTCGAACCAGGGACCCTCTGCACACATCAACAACAGCCACTCTCGAAGCATCGTTACCCACCACGCCACAAAAGCCGAAAGGCCCTTGCAGAGCAAGGGTAACAACTACTTCAAGGTCTCAGAGCGAGTGATGTCACCGATTGAAACGCTATTAGCGCACACCCCGCTAACTAGCTAGGAATTTCACATCGGCTACAGATGCTAACAATTTAGCCACCACACCGTTCTCGATTACTCTCTTTGCAGTTGCCATCGTTACATACACTCACGTTACACTGAGCGTTGAGCCCAGCTAGATTATTTCTACCAAGAGACGACAAAAGAAAAATTCTGATTAGATATTTTTTTCTCTTGGATAATAACCCTTCTTTTTCCAACATAAACTGAAGAAATGTAATAGGAAGATCATTACAATTGAGAAGCCCCTGACTGTAGTGTGCAGTTCGGGGCCGTTCTCAATGTGGGCGGAGTCAAACACGTTTAACTTTAACCCAAACCCTTCCCTTCTCCATCAAGGTCACCCAAATTGGAGGTAAACGTTGAAGGTTTCAACGTCAACGAAAGCAGATCTTATCGAACCTAACCTACATGGATAAAAATATAAAACATGGAAGTAAGTGAGACTCATTATCCATAATGTACTTTGTGATATATGTTATACCAGTGCAGTGGTATATTTTTATGACCAACTGCCGCACCGATGTTAGCGTTAATTAGCACCCATTTGCACGTCAGCTAGCTAATTGCTCACAATAGGGACTCTTATTTGGACAAAGTTTCTATTTGAGTAGTAAGCCTATACAGTTATGTAATCGATTTGATCGTTGATTTTCTGTGTTTCTTCAATGTATGCCTTGTTGTGTTTGGCTGGCTCTAAATGTGTATCGTTGATGCCGTTCCCTTAGTTACACATAGCGAGTCTACACAGCCTACACATAGTATATACAATAATGAAATCACCTGGTCCCAACATACATAGCAAGTTAAGAAAAGTCATTGTAACTTGTCCACACTGCAAACTGAAGTTAAATAAGAACAACTTCAAAACACATTTACGAGGAAAGCATACACATTGCTTTGAAACAGTGTCCAGGGAAAGATTGTTGGCATGTGAGTGCATTGATATGAGAAATGGTGTGTTTGCAGTCGAAAATACATTTTCTGGTCCAGCAAAACCCAAACATGTTGTGAAAAATACTTGGGCTAATTCAGTTCCAACTGTGTTCAAAACTGTTATTGCTCATAATTTTTCTTGTTTATTATTCTTGACACTTTTTGGGACCTATTTCCTACAGTTTTTACACTACATACAAAATGCATAGATCAAACTCCTGCAGAGCTGGATGCTGATGTGACAGTCTGTTTTCTACATCCTGAAATGTATTGGTATTATTTACTATTATCATTATTGTTGTTATCAAACTTAACAGCCTATTATTTCTTAACTTACAGTACATTGCAATGGGAGCACATTGTCATTTCACTGAGGTATGTATAAATTATGAAATAGTCATCACTAGTGGATATAATGTTTTTTGGGATCCCTATCCGATTGTGTGATTTTCTTTTTCAATTGAAAACATGCAGCAAATTAGGCGATGGTCGTGCCTGGTTCTCCTGCAGAATTTTCCCATGCTGTAAGTCTTGAACAGTATAAAAACTTTTCATTTGCATCCTTAAAATCACTTGTTTCACTGTAGCCAGACTGACCTGAATATATTTTCATATTGAATGTATGTAATTCACTCACTAAGGTCTGAAGAAGAGAGGTTGAATGATCGAAAAAGGCGGTGAAAAAAACAAACACTACAGGTAGGTGGCATGATGAGTGGTATAGTCTTAAACCAATGTTTAAAGACTTAACCCCCCCTCCAATATATTTCATTTTTACCCCCCCTCCCCCCGTCCCTAGAGGTTACCTTACATGACTTAATGACCACAATCTGTTTTCTTTCTAGACGATACGGAAAACAAAATGCACGGCTAACTGGGAGCTGTGAACTGGGTATGTAGTCTACTGTGTGTATTACTGATGGTTTGATGCATGGCAAGATATAATAGTTGTGATTACTTGTTGAGTAGTTATAGATATCACTGAAAATCCCTTTAGTAATATTGGCTTTTGTTTGCATTGTGCTATTATGAAAGTAGGGTGTAATTTAGCTTGATCACCCAATGAGGCACTACTCTTAATATTTATTATTCCTTTTTCTTCAAGGAAGCAGATGTTCTTCTAGGGGACACCCTAGAGGCAGCAAGGTGGTGTGAACTCCAAACATTTAAAAGCACTATTTCCCTCCCTAGTGTAATTGGAATGGACAGGGAAGACCGCATTACAACCTTTAAAGAACTACGGTTGTATGATGGCCTGGATGAAGAGGAACATATTATCCTCAAGGAACCATTCTCGTTCCATTTACAGAGAGATTATGAGATGTTCTATGTGGAGCCAGTTGACAACAAGACAATTACTGTCTTTGCCTCTTCTGAGGAGCAGGTGTGAAGCCATTTTTGAGGAGTGGTCAAACCTTGTTTTTGTCTGCTGTGTTAAATGTGTTATGTTGTTTAGTAAAGATGACGTAGAAGTCACCCGAGCCTCTGATCTCTTTACTGGAGCTAGTATAACTTAATGTACAAAACACATTCAGCTTGTCAGTATGTCTATATGGTATAGTCTGTCTCCATTCTCATGAGGAAAGTAAATAGCATTATAAGGATAGGTAGTAACTGTGTGTATGTGTGTGTGTATATATATATATATATGCTCAACATTTATCAACACAATTTTAACAGTACATGACATACATAACAAGTCTGATCACTGCAACAATATCAGTAGCTTGTCTCAAAAATAGCATGAAGCAAAAAGTGTTACAACACATCTGCTGATACTTTATATAATATTTCTTACGATCTTCAAAAATAAAATACTTTGTATTCAACGTGTGCCTTGCGCAAACATGTGTGTTTGTATTCAGTGTGACTGTCAAACCTCAGATGGACAACAAGGTGGGGTCAAATGTGGGCGGGTTCAAAAAATGGGCTCCGCCCACATTGAGCCCTGCCCTAATTGCACACTGCAGTCAGGGGTACTTGTTACAATTAAGACAAAAAAGATTAAATCAATAAAAACAAAATTACAAATTATATTAATATACAAAAATATATACAGATTGGTATCTATCCTTAGGCCCTCTGAGGGCGTAGAGGGCCCTGATTGTTCCCCACTGATGGCTAGCTGTTCCCTCACAAACATTAAATATGGTAAAGAGGATTTCAAAATGAGTTGAGCACGGTTTTTACCGATAGGGTAACAGTTGGGGAGATACATTACATCTGGAGTGTATTTGTATAATTACAGATAGTGATCACACTTTATGCTAAATGTCTCTAAAAACCTATAATGTGTTGTATTAAAACTGGCTATCTACTATAGTGTTATCTATAACACAAATTCCTCCCAAAAACGATAAGAAATGTTGCATTGAACTGCAATGTTAAAAAGGCATCTGACAACTGTCTCTGTGCCTCATCATTTGGCAGCTTTGTACAAATTAGACAAATGATTAACAAAATATCTGTAATTACGCCTTAATGACAGAATGATAAGGTCAAAACTGTATTCTCAAAAAATTTGCTCTAACCCAGCAGCTTTCACTGCTGGAACGCATTCTTCGTGAAGTTAACAATTATCTTTTTCTCAGGCAGGTGATAGAAGCCAGATGGCTTGCTTTGGCTCTGATGCATATTTAATAAGTTGCATCTTGCCTGTATTCCTTCAAAGCTCTATTGTATTCTCTGGGACCTATTTTCCCACCCAGCGAGAAAAGAACATCTTTAACACAAAATTCAGAACTAAATATTGAGAAATAGAATGGAAACATACCAATGGATAATTAATGCCTCAAGAAGTGGTTTACACTACAAATATGTGCACAGATGGACCAGAAGATCTCTTTTGCAAACAAACGTACACCAGAGTTATATCTTGGAGTCTGGGTTTTACCATTTTTGGATCCCTTTTCTATCTACCTGCCCAATGATTATTGGCACTATCATATTGTTATGGACAAAAAAAAGTTGACATGTAAAATAACATAATTACGGTAGCCTAAAACGAGATAAAGGTGTAATTCTGATTGGGAGTTTACCACGACAATGATTTTGATGTTTGTTTTGTATAAACATGTCAAACAAAGGACATTTGCTTTTCAGAACAAAGCCAAAAAACACAATGAACAGAGGAACTAATTAGAGCTAATTCATCTAATTGATAAAGAAACCAATAATAATATGACGGTGTATAATACCACAATGGTTTAGTTTGTCCTTGGACTTGATAAGGAAGTCTGATTGGTGCACATTTGCATAGCAAAATGACCCAAAAAGGGTTTAGCAGACCATGAAATGGCAACGGTCTCAGATTACAAATAGAGGTATAACTACCACGGCAGATGGACATGATTATAGATAGCTAAACAATATTCTGCAAAGTTCAATATCTCCCATAACTGCCAACGGTGACATTTAAAAAGATTGTCAGTTATGTCAGTGCTTTCATATCATTGTCAGGTGCTTTACACAAATTGTAATCATCCAATCATCCACTCGTCCGAATATCATCATAATAAGGAACAAATGCTGACAGACGAGCGATATCATCTGTGGTTTGTCTGTTTGCAAATATGCATCCATGAGTCGTCGCATCTGCTATTCCCATTGTGAATCTCTCAGGAACGTGTCCATTTATCAGTCCATTGCCATAGCAAATCAAATCAATCAGCCAGGGAAAGGCCTTCACTTCAAAAAATACATTTACATAATTTGAATGGCAAAGCCCTCAATACAGCCCGACCAAATGTTTCCCTCAGATACAGTATATAGCATGAATATAAAGGCCATGGAAGAAGACTAAAAAGCCATAAAATTATCTCAATTAATTAAATATTCTATGATTGAATATTGATTATTTAGATTTTCATACATTTATCATAATGCAGATGATTATATCCATTAGTGCCAGTTGATTGACACTTGAGTTCCCATTGACATGTTTTGTCATGACATGACACACAAGATTGCAAACCGATGTCACTTCCGTCCATATGGAACAGAATATTAGCATGGTTGAAGTCATGCATATGGCCATCACAGTTTCTTGGGTATTTTTCTCACATTTTGGCACTGATGAGCCCTAACCCTACATATTGTAGCACGTATACTACTTTCTGTAGTGAATAATGATGCATAATTAGAGGGGATGCATTCTCCCTTTCAAAAAACGTGCAGAGCACCAGACAATCAGTATTAATCACCAGAGCTTTTCACAAACGGCTTTATGTTGATCAGTCCCTTTAATTAGCCTTACACACAATTAGCCATTTTCTTACCATGAACTCACGGTTTTTCCCCTCTCAAAGTAGCAATAGTAATTTGGGAGTAACAAGCTGCACACTGTGCAGATCAGGACAAAATCCAACTGGAATTCAGATTCTGAGCTATTTTTCGAACAGAACTAACCGCACAGCATACACTACATGACCAAAAGTATGTGGAGACCTGCTGGTCGAACATCTCATTCCAAAATCATGGGCATTAATATGGAGTTGGTCCCCCCTTTGCTGCTATAATAGCCTCAACTCTTCTGGGAAGGCTTTCCACTAGATGTTGGAACATTGCTTCAGGGACTTGTTTCCATTCAGCCACAAGAGCATTAGTGAGGTCGGGCACTGATGTTGAGCGATTAGGCCTGGCTCGCAGTCGGCGTTCCAATTTATCCCAAAGGTGTTCGATGTGGTTGAAGTCAGGGCTCTGTGCAGGCCAGTCAAGTTCTTCCACACCGATCTTGACAAACCATTTCTGTATGGACCTCGCTTTGTGCACAGGGGCATCGTTATAATGAAACAGAAAAGGGTCTTCCCTAAACTGTTGCCACAAAATCGTCTAGAATGTCAATGTATGCTGTATCGTTAAAATGTCCCATCACTGGAACTAAGGGGCTACTCAGCCGTGGAAACCCATTTCATGAAGCTCCCAACGAACAGTTATTGTGCTGACGTTGCTTCCAGAGGCAATTTGGAACTCGGTAGTGAGTTTGTGTGCTCGGCGATCCCATTTTGTGAGCTTGTGTGGCCTACCACTTTGCGGCTGAGCCGTTGTTGCTCCTGGACATTTCCGCAATAACAGCACTTACAGTTGACCGGGGCAACTTTAGCTGGGCAGAAATTTGACAAACTGAATTGTTGAAAAGGTGACATCCTATGACAGTGCCTCGTTGAAAGTCACAGAGCACTTCTGTAAGGCCATTCTACTGGCAATGTTTGTCTATGGAGATTGCATGGTTGTGAGCTCAATTTTATACACCTGTCAGCAACGGGTGTGGCTGAAATAGCCGAATCCACTAATTTGAAGGGGTGTCCACATACCTTTGTATATATAGTGTACATTGGTGTGCCTGAGCATTTCTCTGCTGCATTTTTGGTGTCAACACAGTCAGGCTGAGTTCAATAGCATTCTATTTGTGTCAGCCTACAAAAGATGATGGCTAACTAGTCAAGTGGATGATTGACCCGCAAGAGAATGTGGCGATACGCCCCTCTTCTTCTGAAGCCAGTCCGTCAATTATAACAAGAAATGGAAAATGGCCTGCCAATGAATGGGTATGTGTCCACAAACTCTAAACCACTCACCAAATGGGGATGTTTCATCGCACCATAGACCAAAAGCATTCTTGGCAATAGAACTTGATGCTGTACAGCTATCACCACACAAAATGGGTTGATGATATTCCTTTACAATAACCTAACAATCAGAACCTAACAAAATGCAATGTTAAAACACAGCTATAGCACAGATTGGAAATAACCCTCAATAACCCTATTGCTGGTTGTGCAGATTGGAAATAACACTTAAATAGCTTAAGTCTGATTCCATTCTACAAAGGTATAGTTGAATACAGTGTGTGAAGGAATGTAAGGATGGGAACATCGTGTCTCCACTTCATTACCTCAAAATAGCAGCTTGATATGCAGATGACAGTGACACAGATTCCTACACTGTGTTCTATGGGATTACGTTGCATTTGAGAAACACATTCCAAAACATCCAGAAACAGTTAAACATTTAACTGTGCACATAATAGTATATATGTAGTATAATATATATGCCAGATTTGAATTGATGCATACACATACAGTTGAAGTCTGAAGTTTACATACACCTTAGCCAAATGAATTTGAACTCAGTTTTCACAATTCCTGACATTTAATCAGAGTAAAATGTCTCTGTTTTAGGTCAGTTAGGATCACCACTATTTTAAGAATGTGAAATGTCAGAATAATCGTAGAGATAATTATTTATTTCAGCTTTTATTTATTTCATCACATTCCCAGTGGGTCAGAAGTTTACATAGACTCAATTAGTATTTGGTAGCATTTCCTTTAAATTGTTTAACTTGGGTCAAATGTTTTGGGTAGCCTTCCACAAGCTTCCTACAATAAGTTGGGTGAATTTTGGCCCATTCCTCCTGACAGAGCTGGTGTAAGTGAGTCAGGTTTGTAGGCCTCCTTGCTTCCACACGCTTTTTCAGTTCTGCCCACACATTTTCTATAGGATTGAGATTGTCTTCGTGATAGCGACTCTAATACCTTGACTTTGTTGTCCTTAAGCCATTTTGCCACAACTTGGGAAGTATGCTTGTGGTCATTGTCCATTTGCGACCAAGCTTTAACTTCCTGACTGATGTCTAGAGATGTTGCTTCAATATATCCACATAATTTCCCTCCTCATGATGCCATCTATTTTGTGAAGTGCACCCGTCCCACCTGCAGCAAAGCACCCCCACAACATGATGCTGCCACCCCCATGCTTCACGGTTGGGGTGGTGTTCTTCGGGTTGCAAACCTCCCCCTTTTTCCTCCAAACATAACGATGGTCATTACGGTCAAACAGTTCTATTATTGTTTCATCAGACCAGAGGACATTTCTCCAAAAAGTACAATCTTAGTCCCCATGTGCAGTTGCAAACCGTAGTCTGGCTTTTTTATGGCGGTTTTGGAGCTGTGGCTTCTTCCTTGCTGAGCAGCCTTTCAGGTTATGTCGATATAGGACTCATTTTACTGTGGATATAGATACTTTTGTACCTGTTTCCTCCAGCATCTTCACAAGGTCCTTTTCTGTTGTTCTGGGATTGATTTGCACTTTTCACACTAAAGTACGTTCATCTTTAAGAGACAGAACATGTCTCCTTCCTGAGCGGTATGATGGCTGGGTGGTCCCATGGTGTTTATACTTGTGTACTATTGTTTGTACAGATGAACGTGGTACCTTCACGCATTTGGAAATTGCTCCCAAGGATGAACCAGACATGTGGAGGTCTACAAAACATCTCTGAGGTCTTGGCTGACTTCTTAACATTTTCCCATGATGTCAAGCAAATAGGCACTGAGTTTGAAGGTAGGCCTTGAAATACATCCACAGGTACACCTCCAATTGACACAAATTATGTAAATTAGCCTATCAGAAGCTTCTAAAGCCATGACATCATTTTCTGGAATTTTCCTAGCTGTTTAAAGGCACAGTCAACTTAGTGTATGTAAACTTCTGACCCACTGGAATTGTGATACAGTGAATTATAAGTGAAATAATCTGTCTGAAAACAATTGTTGGAAAAATGACTTGTGTCATGCACAAAGTAGATGTCCTAACCGTCTTGCCAAAAATAGTTTGTTAACAAGAAATTTGTGGAGTGGTTGAAAAACGAGTTTTAATGGCTCCAACCTAAGTGTATGTACACTTCCGACTTCAACTGTACACTATTAACTTTACAATCAGTAAGTGGGGATTGACAACACTTGCTCTGTGCATCAAGGCAGCATGTTTGAATATGCAAATGTATGCATTCTTGTTTTGAACTTTGTTGAATATAAAAACCCAAACTTACTGCCATAAATATTCCCTCAGTTGACCCCCTCTGTGTACAACAGGTGTTAAAGTAGTAGCTTAACATAAAATATTTATTTTATCAACAGTCTACTTGTTACACCCTGACCTTTTAAGTCTCTATCTTGGTTTAGTCAGGGCGTGAGTTGGGGTGGGCATTCTATGTTGTGGGTTCTATGTTTTCTATTTCTGTGTGTCTGGCCGGGTGTGGTTCTCAATCAGAGGCAGCTGTCTATCATTGTCTCTGATTGAGAACCATACTTAGGTAGCCTTTTCTCCATTTTCAACCTGCAAATTGATGTGCCTCGCAGAGTGAATTCTGACATTCGCATTGGCGATGCAATGTTACAATGCAATGCACCCTGGACCAAAGAGGCAGACAAATAGGAGAAATATGGTGGCCCTCTGTTAAAATTACAACATTCTTGCAAAAATATGATCAATGGTTCATTTGAGAAAAGACATCCTCCTGCGTTATGACATTGACCAGTATTGAAATCTGACATGTAAACGTTTTCATGATCGAAAAGTCATATTCATAATAACTTCAAGTGTAGTGCGAGCGGCTAATCACAATGCTCCGTCACACCAGACAACATTTCTGCCTGCTTGAACGGCAATTGCTGAAATACATATGAAAACATGACATAAACCCTGGAATCGATAGAAAATTGCTCAGATGCACAACAACAATATGGGTGAATCTTTCCTTTAAGATCTGACGGTGTCCAAATAAAACCAAAGAACACATGCAGTTAGTAATACAGTGGCGTTCAGAATCATGCCCTGAGCAAGTATCACTCGGTTATTGGAAATCCTTGTCATTGGAATTGAACTACTATCAGTCCATTCCGATATGGGAGCATTGAGGTGGAAAACAGCCTTCCTTATCCTGGTTGAGGTAAAATTGATGTTTTGGGGATTTCCAATGCAGATAAAAGAGGATGTGTCTCCTGGATATATGGTGCAGAAAAATACAATGCCTTGCAAAAGTATTCAGACCCCTTGGATTTCTTCAAATTTTATTGTGTTACAAATTGGGATTCAAATGGATTTAATTGTTTACATTAAAAATGCATAACTGAAATATAATTGTTGCATAAGTATTCAGCCCCTTTGTTTAGGCAAGCCTAAATTAGTTCAGGAGTAAAATGTGGCTTACCAAATCACTCACTTGGTGTGAAATAATTTTGGAATGACTAACCCTTCTTCTGTCCCCCATACAAACAACATCTGTAAGGTTCCTCGGTCAAGTGTTGAATTTCAAGCAGAGATTAAACTACAATGTCCAGGGAGCTTTTCGAAAGCCTCATAAAGAAGGGCAGTGATTGGTAGATGGGTAATAATAACCAATCAGACATGAAATATCTCTTTATGCATGGTCAAGTTAATAATGATAATGTGGATTATGTATTAAACCACCTAGACACATCAAATATACAGTTGTCCTTCTGAACTGAGCTGCAGGACAGGAATACAACTGCACAGGGATGGTACCATGGTGCCATTGTTGATTTTAAAACAGTTACAGAGTTCAATGCCTGTGATTGTAGAACACTGAGGATGGATCAAAAACACTGTACTGACTCCACAATAATGATCTACTGTAAATGAGTGAAAAGAAGAATACAAATATATAGAAAGAAAATATTCCCAAACACGAAAGTAAAACTGAAAAAAAACACAGCAAAGGTACACACTTTTGAGAGTAAATGCAAAGTCTTATGTTTAGGGCATATCCAACACAACACATACCTTCAAGCATGGTGGTGGCTGCATCATGGTAAGGGTATGCTTGACATCGTCAAACACTGGGGAGTTTTACAGGATAAAAAGAAACAGGATGGAGCTAAGCACAAGCAAAATCCTAGTGGAAAAACTGGGAGAGCAATGCCCCTTTCAGCAAGACTATAACGTACAACCAAAATATGCACGAGTTCCTTAGCAAGAAGACAGTGAATGTTCCTGAGTGGCAAATGTTTTACTTAAATCTGTTTGAAAATCTATGGCAAGACTTGAAAATTGCTGTCTAGCCATTATCCCCAACATCTTGACAGAGCTCGAAGAATTTTGTGTGAGAGAAAGCGTGTGTTAGAGAAAGCGGACAGCTGTTTGTTGTGGAAGTTTCTTGTATTACGAGTCACAGCATAATTTCCATACACATGCTCTAGATTCATTCCATTGATACAAACGTGCATTACAAATGACAAAAAGTCCAATAGCAATAGCATAAACACGCAAATTCATTTGGCAATAACAGCATCTCACATTCTGTGTATGGATGCCATATCAGATTGCTTAATAATGACTGTTTTTTGGGCCTCCTGAGTGTCGCAGCGGTCTAAGGCATCGTAGTGCTAAAGGCATCACTACAGACCCAGGTTCGATCCCAAGTTGTGCCGCAGCTGGCCGCGACTGTGAGACACATGAGGCTGCGCATAATTGTCATCAGGGTTAGGGGAACGTTTGGCTGGCCGGGATGTTCTTTTCCCATTGCGCTCTAGCAACTCCTTGTGGTGGGCCGAGCGCATGCACGCCGACTCATGTTGTACGGTGCTTCCTCCGACACATTGGTGTGGCTGGCTTCCGGGGTAGGCGGGCAGGTGTTAAGGAGTGTGAGTCATGTTTTGGAGAACACATGACTCGACCTCCGTTGGGGAGTTGCATCGATGAGACGAGATTGCAATAGGATATCACAAAATTGGGGAGAAAAGAGGTTAAAAAAAATATATATATAAAAAATAATGACTGTTTATTGCAGTGATATACAGGAAATTGGTATCGACTCTGTACATTCATTATACAGTGCATTCAGAAAGTATTCAGACCCCTACTTTTTTCAAATTTTTCTACGTTACAACCTTATTCTAAAATTGATTAAATATTTTTTTCCCTCATCAATCTACACACAGTACCCCATAATGACAAAGCAAAAACAGCTTTTTAGAAATGTTTGCAAATGTATTAAAAATAAAACAAAATGAAAAAGATTATTTACATAAGTATTCAGACCCTTTGCAATGAGACTCGAAATTGAGCTCAGGTGCATCCTGTTTCCATTGATCATCCTTGAGATGTTTCTACAACTTGATTGGAGTCCACCTGTGGCAAATTCAATTGATTGGACATGATTTGGTATCATAGTTGACAGTGCATGTCAGTGCAAAACTCAAGCCATGAGGTCGAAGGAGTTTGTCGAGGCACATATCTGGGGAAGGGAACCAAAACAATTCTGCAGCATTGAAGGTCCAAGAACACAGTGGCCTCCATCGTTCATAATCGAAGAAGTTTGGAACCACCAAGACTTACTAGAGCTGACCACCCAGCCAAACCGAGCAATCGGGGAGAAGGGCCTAGGTCAGGGAGGTGACCAAGAACCCAATGGTCACTCTGACAGAGTGTCTCTGTGGAGATAGGAGAAACTTCCAGAAGGAAAACCATCTCTGCAGCACTCCACCAATCAGGCCTTTATGGTAGCGTAGCCAGACAGAAGCCACTCCTCAGTAAAAGGGACATGCCAGCCCGCTTGGAGTTTACCAAAAGGCACCTAAAGGACTCTCAGACCATGAGAAACAAGATTCTCTGGTCTGATGAATCCAGGATGAATCTTTTTGGCCTGAATGCCAAGCGTCACGACCGGAGGAAACCTGGCACCATCCTTACGGTGAAGCATGGTGGTGGCAGGGAGACTAGTCAGGATTGAGGGAAAGATGAACAAAGTACAGAGAGACCATAAGCACACAGCCAAGACAACACAGGAGTGGCTTCTGGATAAATCTCTGAATGTCCTTGAGTGGCCCAGCCAGAGCCCGGACTTGAACTCAATTGAATATCTCTGGAAAGACCTGAAAATAGCTGTGCAGCGACACACCCCATTAAACCTGACAGAGCTTGAGAGGATCTGCAAAGAAGAATGGGAGAAACTCCCCAAGCTTGTAGTTCCATTCCCAAGAAGACTCGAGGATGTAATCGCTGCCAAAGGTGCTTCAACAAAGCACTGAGTAAAGGGTCTGAATATAAATGTTTTCAATTTCAATTTTGTATTTTTAATACATTTTCAAAAACTTCTACAAATCTGTTTTTGCTTCGTCATTATGATGTATTGTGTGTAGATGGGGTGGCAGGGTAGCCTAGTGGTTAGAGTGTTGAACTAGTAAACGAAAGGTTGCAAGTTCAAATCCCTGAGCTGACAAGTTACAAATCTGTTGTTCTGCTCCTGAACATGCAGGTAACCCACTGTTCCTAGGCTGTCATTGAAAATAAGAATTTGGGGCCTCCCGGGTGGCACTGTACTGCAGCTGCTGCAGTACAGTGCCACCCGGGAGGCCCCAAATTCCATGGGGCGACGCACAATTGGCCTAGCATAGTCCGGGTTAGGGAGGGCTTGGTCGGTAGGGATGTCCTTGTCTCATTGCGCACCAGCGACTCCTGTGCCGGGCTGGGCGCACAGTGTTTCCTCCGACACATTGGTGCGGCTGGCTTCCGGGTTGGATGCGCGCTGTGTTAAGAAGCAGTGCAGCTAGGTTGGGTTGTGTATCAGAGGACGCATGACTTTCAACCTTCGTCTCTCCCGAGCCCGTATGGGAGTTGTAGCGATGAGACAAGATAGTAGCTACTATAACAATTGGACACCAAGAAATTGCGGAGAAAAAGAGGTTAAATTATTTATTAAAAAAAAAATAATAAGAAGAATCTTAACTGACTTGTCTAGTTAAAAAAAAAAAAAAAAAGATTGATAAGGGGAAAAGACAATTTAATACATTTTAGAATAAGGCTGTGATGTATCAAAATGTGGAAAATGGGGTCCGAATGCACTGTATTCCATCACACCCAACAACAATTCCATGTACAAAGGTTAATCAAATATACAAATAGATACAGTAAAGAAAGACTAAATTAGGGTAAATACCAGAAGAAAAAAACGGCATAAATCCGGTGATTTCAAATTAAACTATATTGCATTATAACACACTTTTACATACAGAACAGTGCATTAACACTGTATACACATGTGGTGACCTGCATCCCCTTTACCCCTTAGGTATACTTATACATTTAATTTGCTTTTCCATAAGCCTTGAAACCTTTGTTGTTCTCTGTTTCAAGAATTGACATTATTTAACACACATTCCGTCAGAGCGCGGGGTCTTTGCTGCTTTCAATCAAGTGCAGAAAACATGTCGCAAACATGCGTAACGAGGCAGTATTTCTTGCAGCGTCTGCCATGAATAGAAGCTAATAGAAGCCAGACGGTGTCCCTCTGGTGAATGTGTGGCCCATTGGAGATAACCTGATCGACTTCTGATTCGTGGCTGTCCATCATCCGGACGATACCATCGCCTTTTCTTTATCTTTAATAAATCTGAATTAATACGGATGGAGAGAAGGGCTGATAACTAGCAGCCAAGCCTAGCCTCAGGACATCGAGGCTATGGCCTCTCATTCTATGAGGGTTCTCATTTCCACAATGGATGTAGCTAAAACTGATTTCTAGTCTGAGAAGTGTCAAAATTAGAGATTTATTAACCGGACCACCTATCATCAATCATGTGATTATAAATGACTTATGGAATCTAAATGTATAATGTTTTATCAAAAATCTAAATGTATAATCCACACTTGTCAAGAAATGTTATCTATGGATCATCTACACACCATGGGTCACCATGCAACTAAACATGATTTCATAACCATATACTCCTAAACTGGAGTTTTATCCTCTGAGGTTATATCTGAAGAAGAGGGCAAGCAAATACCAAAATGTGTGTACACAACATTGTTGTCATTCTTTAGTTAATCAAATTCACCCACTGCTGAACTATAATCATATCTCAATCACACCAGACACTCACAGGTACTCTGCGAAGAACACCCTGAACACGTGATAATGAGTTATGAGGTAGACAATTAGCTCTAGATACATAGCACAAAGACTGGTGAGGGAGCAAATGAGGATACAGACGGTACATAGCAAAATACAGGGCTAAACTGTCTGAGACGTCTTCAAAATGGTGAGAGACAGAAAGTGTCTGCACATCTCTGGCAGACTCCCTCCTTCATCTAAGCTGTATGATACTTGTTAGTATTGCTGATTAATCTTCATTCTTTCCAATGTCATCTCCAACTTTCATCGGAAGCCAGTTGCTCTAAAAACACTGTCTGTGAAACATCTGTGAAGCATCTGTGAATCAAATCATGAACAAAGCAGCAGCGATACAACCAAACTAGAGCACACGAGTTGGAGCTGAGGAAACAGAACACATCACAGTAACTGGACAGCCTCCTTCCTGATGAGAGAATACCAAGTGGCCTCCCTTTAAAATAAAATCAATCGCTGCACGACTCAAAACCCACAGCACAAGCAATTAACTTCACCATTCACCCCAACACAGATAGATGAATGACAAGCTAACAAACAAAGTGGAACAAGCTAAATCATTGGTACGGCCTGACAGTGTAGCTTGTTGTGAAGGTGTATTATCATGTTTAGAATATGTACAACCTTCAAACATATGTATTACTTCCCATTCAATGTTAATTAATCTTACTTCATTAAACCTGAATTAATTTCAATTAAAAGTTTGTCTAGTCATGATCATTAATTCAATTTCTAGAGATAACTATTTAATGGAGCAGGACAGAAACAAACAAACAATTAATATACCTTTTCATGTGATGAACTATTTCTACTCCCACTACTAACATATCAGCATCTATTACTTCAACGATCATTATGAACTTCAAGGCAAGTCAAAGCAATATAGCGGAGAGTTCCGGCAACCTTCCTTTCAACATCACTTAAAACATAACAAACATGCTTCTTTCTCTGAGTCACAGTGATATGGATATTTTGTGCAACTCCTAAAAGTCCTTTTAGCCTTCAAAGTGCTATGGGGTTTGAAGGGGGATTTCAATGAAGCAGTGTCAATATGTTACCTCAATTGCTGAAGAAATTCTATAGAGAGTGATTGCCGATGTAGGAGTGAAAACTGAGAAAGAGAGCACTGTAGGTTTATGAAAGTGCAAGATGAAATGTTGACTTCAAAGAGAAAGAAGGTCATAATATTCTATGACATACTGTACCTGAGCGGGAAAAGCTTTCATTATGACTTCCTTAATTAGGTTGTGAATCGTGCAGCATAGAGAACCTTGACAGCAGCATTCACATTCAATGCCGATTCCTGATTGCTTGGTTACAAAAATATTTGATTTATATTTCCTCCTAAATAATGTAAGAGACTTTCTTAGCAATGCTTTTGCTGTGGGGTCCAATTCATTGGAAGACACTGTGGTACTGTAGGTCCAATAAAAATGTTCTAAAAATTGTTCTCATGTTTGTTTCGTCTTTATACATGTATTTAACACCAGTTAGAACATGGGAAAATTGCTCGCAACTTTCAGACTTTAAAATGCAATTAACCCAGGGATTACCAATGTTTGATGATTTTGGCTTTTTTCAAGCTGCAAAATTGATGTTTTCCAGTATCAAACAAAATTAACTGCTTATTAATTTAAATAATCTTATCTCGTTGGCCAGGAGAAAAAAGGTAATTTTTAACTCATATCCCGGAAAAACTAGTTCTGTTTGAATAAGGCCCACACCCTCAAGTACGGTGCATTCGAAAAGTATTCAGACCACTTGACTTTTTCCACATTTTGTTATGTTACAGCCTTATTCTAAAATGTATTATATTGGTTTTTTTTCTCATCAATCAGCACATAATGACAAGCAAAAAACAGTTTTTAGAAATGTTTGCAAATGTATATAAAAAAAATGAATATTACATTTACAGAAGTTTCAGAGGGCGGCAGGTAGCCTAGTGGTTAGAGCGTTGGGCCAGTAATCGAAAGGTCTCAGAACCCCTGAGCAGACAAGGTAAAAATCTGTCGTTTTGCCCCTGAACAAGGCAGTTAACCCACTGTTCCCTAGTAGGCCATCCTTGTAAATAAGAATTTGTTCTTAACTGACTTGCCATGTTAAATAAAGATAAAATAAATTCAGACCCTTTACTCAGTACTTTGCTGAAGTACCTTTGGCAGTGATTGCAGCCTCAAGTCTTCTTGGGTATGACGCTACAAGTTTGGCACACCGGTATTTGGAGAGTTTCTCCCATTCTTCTCTGAAGATCCTCTCAAGCTCTGTCAGGTTGGATAGGGAGCGTCGCTGCACAACTATTTTCGGGTCTCTCCAGAGATGTTTGATCGGGTTCAAGTCCAGGCTCTGGTTGGGCCACTCAAGGACATTCAGACCTGTCCCGAAGCCACTCCAGTGTCGTCTTGGCTGTGTGCTGCTTAGGGTCGTTGTCCTGTTGAAACCTTCACCCCAATTTGAGGTCCTGAGCATTCTGGAGTAGGTATTCATCAAGGACCTCTCTGTACTTTGCTCCGTTCATCTTTCCCTCGATCCTGACTAGTCTCCCAGTCCCTGCCGCTGAAAAACATCCCCACAGCACGATGCTGCCACCACCATGTTTCGCCATAGGAATGGTGCCAGGTTTTCTCCAGACGTGACGCTTAGCATTCAGGCCAAATATTTCAATATTGGTTTCATCAGACCAGAAAATCTTGTTTCTCATGGTCTGGGAGTCCTTTAGGTACCTTTTGGCAAACTCCAAGCAGACTGTCATGTGCCTTTTACTGAGGAGTGGCTTCCGTCTGGCCACTCTACCATAAAAGCCTGATTGTAGAGTTCTGCAGAGATGGTTTTCCTTCTGGAAGGTTCCCCCATATCCACAGAGGAACTTCTGAGTTTAGAGTGTGACCATCAGATTCTTGGTCACCTCCCTAAACAAGGCCCTTCTTCCCCTATTGCTCGGTTTGGCCGGGTGGTCAGCTCTAGGAAGAGTCTAGGTGGTTCCAAACTTCTTCCATTTAAGAACGATGGAGGCCACTGAATTCTTGGGGACCTTCAGTGCTGCAGATCTTCCCAAGATCTGTTCCTTGACACAATCCTGCTGTTTTTTAAAATAAATTTGCAAACATTTCTAAAAACCTGTTTTCGCTTTGCCATTATGGGGTATTGTGTGTAGATTGACGAGGAAAAATGTATTTAATACATTTTAGAATAAGGCTGTAACGTAACAACATGTGAAAAAAGTGAAGGGGTCTGAATACACTGTACATGCACAAATACAGCAAATATCTTCCTCACAAACAGACACACACCTGCAAGTAATCATGAGTCCGTTTTTAAACGCCTGTGGACTTGCTGTCAGTCAAACCAATCCTTGATTGTGGACAATGGTGTGCCAACCAGGCCCTTTCAAGCAGTGAAACAGCAAGTGTGACTAGACTCCCTGAAAACAAGCCCACACTGATAAGAATCAACAATGCCTGGCCTTCTTCCCTACACCAGGTCCGATTTGCATGTTAATGTGGGGAGTCGGTCTTGTGTAGACAAAAAAAAGCCTCCACGGCTCAGCGACCATCCTCACAAACAACTGGTTAAATGGGCCTAGTTTTTTTTCTTAATGCCCCATTCTGCAAAATGGGGACCCAGCAATACTGTAATTCAAGCTTAATCAACGCAGCATCATACACAGCCCTTCTAACACGCAGGTGTAAGAGGATCGCTGGTGCCCTGCTGTGCTGCGAATCATATTGAAATAATACTGCCTTCCCTCCCAGGGACCCCCTGGCTTCACAAGCTGCCAATTTGTTCTGAGATGTTTCACATGAAATCCACAGGTAAATCTCTTGTAAGTTATTGTAAGGAGGGGGAATTTGTAACAGCGCTCCCTGTCCACTCAACTGCCATAACCCAGAATGTTGAACACGGAGTGAAATCCTTTCTAGTGTAATGAACACGATGGGAGACAAAGAGATGGTTTCAAGCGCAGGGCGCAGCAGGTGTTTATTTGTAAAGGACCACAGGAGGAGGCAGGTAGCTGGGTTCAGGGGCAGGCAGAAGGTCATACACAGGGGGTAAAAAAAGGCAACAGTACAGGCAGGGGAAATGCTAGTAACGTCGTCTGGGAGATCAGGCAATAGGTTGATAACAGAAAATTCGATAGGCTAAAGTACAGGCAGGGAATAGGCAAAAGGCACAGTTAGTGAGGCAGGCCAAAACTATCATACACGGGAGGATTCAATCACAGGAAAAACAGAGCTCTGAATAGAAGTGTCACAAAAAATAAATACCTCACAATGATGGGTGCAAAGAACTGAACTACATAGTGTGTGATAATGACATACAGGTGTGTGAACAGTTGATCAGAATTCAGGTGATTGGGATCTGGAGAGTGAGCTGTGCAGAGGGGATCTATGTGTTTGAGGGTGTGAGTTGGAAAGTGGGCTGGAAAGGGAGCTGCGTTCAGTGATCTATGTGTTTGAGAGTGTGAGTTGGAAGCAGACGTTACATTGAGTGCATTGTGGCGACATTTTGAAATAAAAAATTATTACTAGTGATTATGGTGTTAATTTTTTTCAAGTCAAATGCAACGCCAAACTGATGTACAGTCTCCATGCAAATGTGATGTAAAACTACAACAGTAAGAATAGTGACAGAGAGGAGTTGTTTTAATCAGTCAATCAATCAATCAATCAATCAATCAAATGTATTTTCTAAGGCCCTTTTTACATCAGCAGTTATCACTAAGTGCTTTACAGATACCCAGCCTAAAACCTCAAACAGCAAGCAATGCCGAGGCAGAAGCATAGCGGCTAGGAAAAACTCCCTACAAGGCAGGAACCTACGAAGAAACCTAAAGAGGAACAAGGCTCCGAGGGGTGGCTCATCCTCTTCCGGATGTTCCGGTGGGAGAAATAAGAGTACATGTGGCCATGTACTCTTACATGGTCACAGACTGACTGCAAGCACCTTCACTTGTCAAATATTAAGATTATCTGTTGTGAAGGAAAGGGTTTAATTACATTAATTCCAACTCTATTTATTAATTCCCTCAGGGGCAATTAAGAATGCGTTGACAGATCATAAATAATCACATGTAATCATTTCCTCCACATGTAATACAAGTACTTCACAGACATCTCATTACCCGAATACATACATATATATATTTTGATAATCCTAAATGGATGCTACACATCCTGGTGACATAACAGATTGAAAGTGATACGTGCCAAAAATTATCTTTACAAAGATAACTCAGTGTTCAAAATCAGATATCAGATAATTTATGCATATCCTGATAAACATTCTGCACCATGCCCCTGTGTCTACATCTGTTACCTGCCCAGATGTCAGACTCAGAGAGATTACCAGGTTAGTTCTCCAATTCATTTTGATGTTGTGACTAATAAAATGTTTATGTTATTGCTTTCCATGATATACTAAGGTCTTGGAAAAAAAGTAGTAATCTCAACATGACCTCCTAAATAAAAATAAAAATAATAACTACAGTATACCTTTTTAAAACAGGTAGTTCTGTGAATTCAGCCCAAAAACATAGATTTATATTCAATGCTCTTGTTTGACAGTTTTCTATTCAACACTTCATATAAAGGCAAAAATGTTCAATATCGTTCAGAAAAACATTGTGTGAAAAGGTGTGTATGTTCTTGTGATGCTTTCTGACAACAGAAAAGGTCTCTCCCTCAGAAGGCTGTAATAATAAAACTGGCTACTTCTCTGCTCTCTCAAAAATGAATGCATTGGGTTTCTACTAGAATTCTTTCCAAAGCAGAATGAGTATGTGATTGTCATCCGTATTGACAGCCCAAAACATAATCAACTTTTGAACACACTTTCTCCCTCAACCCCTATCTTTTTTTCTTTCACACACACACACACACACACACACGCACACGCACACGCACACACACACACACACACACACACACACACAGACACACACACACACACACACACACACACACACACACTTTTCTTAATTACAGGCCATGCCATTGTCGGGGACAGAACAGCTTTTTCCTGTGCTCAGCAGACAACCTGGGAGGCTCAAATTGAAGATGGTTTTACACTGAGCTAGGATTCCTCTAGCAGTCAAATGTCTGGTGCCCCAGTAATAGCTTATCATTGTGCAATAATAATGTCAGAGAAAATAGAGCACCTGAAGCCTTTATTGCAACCATCTTATGGAGCCCTATTGTTGATCATTGTGTTGAGCTCTATCGGGAGAAAACGCAGGCAATCGGATATGAATCTGTTCACCTTGAATTACAAAGCCTATTGCGTTTACAGAGATGTTGCAATTTGGTGTCTAGCTAACAGCTCTATGACATATTGAGCTGTAGCAGTACGACACGTTACAGGTCAAGAAAGCCAGCCTTGATCACTCTCATACAGTCCGCAACTTATGAGGGTTAGCGGCTTATCAGCAGTATCTAAGACAGTGGTCTCCAAATTCTGTCCTGGAGAGCTAGTTGTGCAGGCTTTTGTTCCAGCCCAGGACCAACACACTTGATTCAGACTGAGTTGCTTGCACCAGAGTTGGAAACACATAGTTTAAAGATTGGAGTCAGAAAAATACCAGTGACTGTAAAATCCAATACTATTACCATTCCTTTCTATCACCATAATTGTGTGTGATGGTCAGTGTGACACAATATGATGGTATGTGATGTACTGTATATAGCTAATTGAATGAGTCTGGTTGTGCGGATAGTCCTTGAACACACCCTCCTACTTATCATTGGCCCAGGTAGATGGCTCAACTGGCTGGTGAAGGGGCCCCAGCTGCACCCAATAGACTTATCAAGACAGATTGAACTAGGAGAATTAGCCACTACATCTTGAACTAAAAGGTGCTGCTTCTAGTCACTGAGGGGAGGATGGCTCATAATAATTAGAGGTCGACCGATTAAATCGGCATGGCCAATTAATTAGGGCCGATTTCAAGTTTTCATAACAATCGGTAATTGGCCTTTTTGGACTCTGATTATATTGCAATCCGTGAGGAAACTGCATGGCAGGCTGACCACCTGTTACTCGAGTGCAGCGTCAAAAGGACCTTGTGGCTGCAATGAGCCAAGGTAAGTTGCTAGCTAGCATTAAACTTATCTCGTAAAAACAATCAATCTTCACATAATCACTGGTTAACTACACATGGTTGATGGTATTTCTAGGTTAACTAGCTTGTTCTGTGTTGCATATAATCAAGGCAGGGCCTGTTAATTCATCATCAAATCACAGCCTACTTCAACTTTGCCAAACCGATGATTATTTAACAAAAGCACATCACAAAAAAAAGCACATTCGTTGAACAAATGTACCTAACCATAAAGATCAATTCCTTTCTCAAAATCAATACACAGAAGTATGTTTTTTTTTAACCTGCATATTTAGTTAAAATAAATGCATGTTAGCAGGCAATATTAACTAGGGAAATTGTGTCACTTCTCTTGCGTTCAGTGCAAGCAGAGTCAGGGTATATGCAACAGGTGGGCCTTCTGGCTCGTTGCAAAATGTGTTTCTTCGTAACAAAGACAAATTAATTTGCAAGAATTTTACATAATTATGACATAACATTGAAGGTTGTGCAATGTAACAGCAATATTTAGACTTAGGGTTGCCACCCGTTCGACAAAATACAGAATGGTTCCGTATTTCACTAAAAGAATAAACGTTTTATTTTCAAAATTATAGTTTCCGGATTTGAACATATTAATGACCAAAGGCTCGTATTTCTGTGTGTTTATTATAATTAAGTCTATGATTTTATATTTGATAGAGCAGTCTGACTGAGCGGCGAAAGGCAGCAGAACGCTTGTAAGCATTCATTCAAACAGCATTTGCGAGCAGCTCTTAGCAATGCTTGAAGCACAGCACTGTTTATGACTTCAAGCCTATCAACTCTCAAGATTAGGCTCTGGCAATACTAAAGTGACTATAAGAACATCCAATAGTCAAAGGTACAGTATGTGAAATACAAATGGTATAGAGAAATAGTCAACGTGTCATAATTCCTATAATAACTACAACCTAAAACTTCTTAACTTGGGAATATTGAAGAACTGGGAATATTGAACCACCAGCTTTCATGTTCTAAGCAAGGAACTTTAATGTTAGCTTTTTTACATGGCACATAATCCACTTTTACTTTCTTCTCCAACACTGTGTTTTTGCATTATTTAAACCAAATTGAACATGTTAATTTATTTGAGACTAATTCTATTTTATTTATGTATTATATTAAGTTAAAATAAAAGTGTTCATTCAGGATTGTTTTAATTGTCATTATGACAAATATATATACAGTTGAAGTCGGAAGTTTACATACCCCTTGGCCAAATACATTTTAACTCAGCTTTTCACAATTCCTGACATTTAATCCGAGTAAAAATTCCCTGTCTTAAGTCAGTTAGGATCACCACTTTATTTTAAGAATATGAAATGTCAGAATAATAGTAGAGAGAATGATTTATTTCATCACATTCCCAGTGGGTCAGAAGTGTACATAAACTCAATTAGATAGCAATTTGATAGCATTGCCTTTAAATTGTTTAACTTGGGTCAAACGTTTTGGGTAGCCTTCCACAAGCTTCCTTCAATAAGTTGAGTGAATTTTGGCCCATTCCTCCTGACAGAGCTGGTGTAACTGAGTCAGGTTTGTAGGCCTCCTTGCTGGCACATGCTTTTTCAGTTCTGCTCACAAATGTTCTACAGGATTGAGGCCAGGGCTTTGTGATGGACACTCCAATACCTTGACTTTGTTGTTCTTAAGCCATTTTGCCACACCTTTGGAAGTATGCTTGGGGTAATTGTCCATTTGGAAGAGCCATTTGTGACCAAGCCTTAACTGATCAAATCACATTTATTTATATAGCCCTTCGTACATCAGCTGATATCTCAAAGTGCTGTACAGAAATCCAGCCTAAAACCCCAAACAGCAAGCAATGCAGGTGTAGAAGCACGGTGGCTAGGAAAAACTCCCTAGAAAGGCCAAAACCCAGGAAGAAACCTAGAGAGGAACCAGGCTATGAGGCGTGGCCAGTCCTCTTCTGGCTGTGCCAGACTGATGTCTTGAGATGTTGCTTCAATATATTCACATCATTTTCCGCCTCATGATGCCATCTATTATGTGAAGTGCACCAGTCACTCCTGCAGCAAATCACCCTCACAACATGATGCTGCCACCCCTGTGCTTCACGGTTGGAATGGTGTTCTTTGGCTTGCAAGCCTCCTCCTTTTTCCTCCAAACATAACGATGGTCATTATGGCCAAACAGTTCTATTTTTTTTTCAGACCAGAGGACATTTCTCCAAAAAGTACAATCTTTGTCCCCATGTACAGTTGTAAACCGTAGTCTGGCTTTTTTATGGCTGTTTTGGAGAAGTGGCTTCTTCCTTACTGAGCGGCCTTTCAGGTTATGTTCATATAGGATTCATTTTACTGTGGATATGGATACTTTGTGCCTGTTTCCTCCAGCATCTTCACAAGGTCCTTTGCTGTTGTTCTGGGATTGATTTGCACATTTCGCACCAGAGTACATTCATCTCTAGGAGACAGAACACGTCTCCTTCCTGAGTGGTATGAAGGCTGAGTGATCCCATGGTGTTTATACTTGCGTATTATTGTTTATACAGATGAATGTGATACCTTCAGGCGTTTGGAAATTGCTCCGAAGGATGAACCAGACTTGTGGAGGTCTACAATTTTTTCTGAGGTCTTGGCTGATTTCTTTTGATTTTCCCATGATGTCAAGCAAAGAGACACTGAGTTTGAAGGTAGGCCTTGAAATACATCCACAGGTGCACCTCCAATTGACTCAAATGATGTCAATTTGCCTATCAGAAGCTTCTAAAGCCTTGTCATCATTTTCTGGAATTTTCCAAGCTGTTTAAAGGCACTGTCAACTTAGTGTTTGTAAACTTCTGACCCACTGGAATTGTGATACAGTGAATTATAAGTGAAATAATCTCTCTGTATACAATTGTTGAAAAAATTACTTGTGTCACGCACAAAGTAGATGTCCTAACCGTCTTGCCAAAACTATAGTTTTTTAACAAGAAATTTGTGGAGTGGTTGAAAAACAAGTTTTAATGACTCCAACCTAAGTGGATGTAAACTTCTGACTTCAACTGTTATATAAAAAAAAAATCTGATTAATCGGTATCGGCGTTGAAAAATCATAATCGGTCGACCTCTAATTATAATGGCTGGAATGGAGTCCAATAGAATAGAATGGTAACAACCCAATGGAAACCTTGTCTTTGATGTGTTTGATAACATTCCATTGACTCCATTCCAGTCACTATTATGAGCCATCCTCGCCTCAGCAGCCACTACTGCTACATACAGTGCCTTGCGAAAGTATTCGGCCCCCTTGAACTTTGCGACCTTTTGCCACATTTCAGGCTTCAAACATAAAGATATAAATCTGTATCTTTTTTTGAAGAATCAACAACAAGTGGGACACAATCATGAAGTGGAACGACATTTATTGGATATTTCAACCTTTTTAAACAAATCAAAAACTGAAAAATTGGGCGTGCAAAATTATTCAGCCCCCTTAAGTTAATACTTTGTAGCGCCACCTTTTGCTGCGATTACAGCTGTAAGTCGCTTGGGGTATGTCTCTATCAGTTTTTTGCACATCGAGAGACTGACATTTTTTCCCATTCCTCCTTGCAAAACAGCTCGAGCTCAGTGAGGTTGGATGGAGAGCATTTGTGAACAGCAGTTTTCAGTTCTTTCCACAGATTCTCGATTGGATTCAGGTCTGGACTTTGACTTGGCCATTCTAACAACTTGATATGTTTATTTTTGAACCATTCCATTGTAGATTTTGCTTTATGTTTTGGATCATTGTCTTGTTGGAAGACAAATCTCCGTCCCAGTCTCAGGTCTTTTGCAGACTCCATCAGGTTTTCTTCCAGAATGGTCCTGTATTTGGCTCCATCCATCTTCCCATCAATTTTAACCATCTTCCCTGTCCCTGCTGAAGAAAAGCTGGCCCAAACCATGATGCTGCCACCACCATGTTTGACAGTGGGGATGGTGGTTCAGGGTGATGAGCTGTGTTGCTTTTACGCCAAACATAACGTTTTGCATTGTTGCCAAAAAGTTCAATTTTGGTTTCATCTGACCAGAGCACCTTCTTCCACATGTTTGGTGTGTCTCCCAGGTGGCTTGTGGCAAACTTTAAACAACACTTTTTATGGATATCTTTAAGAAATGGCTTTCTTCTTGCCACTCTTCCATAAAGGCCAGATTTGTGCAATATACGACTGATTGTTGTCCTATGAACAGAGTCTCCCACCTCAGCTGTAGATCTCTGCAGTTCATCCAGAGTGATCATGGGCCTCTTGGCTGCATCTCTGATCAGTCTTCTCCTTGTATGAGCTGAAAGTTTAGAGGGACGGCCAGGTCTTGGTAGATTTGCAGTGGTCTGATACTCCTTCCATTTCAATATTATCGCTTGCACAGTGCTCCTTGGGATGTTTAAAGCTTGGGAAATCTTTTTGTATCCAAATCCGGCTTTAAACTTCTTCACAACAGTATCTCGGACGTGCCTGGTGTGTTCCTTGTTCTTCATGATGCTCTCTGCGCTTTTAACGGACCTCTGAGACTATCACAGTGCAGGTGCATTTATACGGAGACTTGATTACACACAGGTGGATTGTATTTATCATCATTAGTCATTTAGGTCAACATTGGATCATTCAGAGATCCTCACTGAACTTCTGGAGAGAGTTTGCTGCACTGAAAGTAAAGGGGCTGAATAATTTTGCACGCCCAATTTTTCAGTTTTTGATTTGTTAAAAAAGTTTGAAATATCCAATAAATGTCGTTCCACTTCATGATTGTGTCCCACTTGTTGTTGATTCTTTACAAAAAAATACAGTTTTATATCTTTATGTTTGAAGCCTGAAATGTGGCAAAAGGTCGCAAAGTTCAAGGGGGCCAAATACTTTCGCAAGGCACTGTACCATACATAAGGTATCTCCTTGTCTGGTGATTCATTGTTTGCTTAAACAAATGGCTGGTTCCTGAAAGTCAGCACTACCCCAGACCTCCAGGTTCAGATTAGAGTACTCTTGGTATCAGACCTCACTCTTTGCCTCTGAGGCTCCATACCTCAAGACCCCGCCTAGCTCTGGTCCGTGTCAATGGCCCTCACAATAAGATCCAGGGGCATCCAAGCAGGACGAAATGTTTCCAAATGTGATCGTTCTAAAATCTATCAACAAACCCACAAAATGTATCCTTCTTTCTCTCTGCAAAAAAAGCTGAAAAAACTCCAACAAGCAACCCAGTGAGGCCGAGGTAAAAGGCTGCCACTCAACGGGTTGCCTCTCGGAGAACTTCTTCTGTGGTCAATCAGAGATCCGCTCAACCTTGGAGTATAAGTTAATACCAGGCCCGGCACTTCTGTTGTGTGGCTTCAGGTAAGACTGACAGGGGTCCCTTCACTGGGCCTGTACAGCGCCCCCCCCCCCCCCCCACCAAACATTATCTTGCTGAGTGACCATCATGCTCTCTGCCTCTATTTAAGCTGTCAGCTTTGACAGTACAAAACGGCCCCAAAGGATTCACACAGCATTTGCATAGCAAGATTGATGACGGCGAGCACGGCCAATGGAGTGAAAAGGTATGCAGCGTGGGCCTTTGTGTATGTCTGTGTGTACACATCATTTTCGTCAATTCCACTGGAGGCTTTACGACGGCAGATTAAATGACAGAATTAATTTGCCGTCAACCCCGGTGGTGGGTACAAGTTAAAATTGAATTTGTTCATGTGGCTTTGTCAAATTATTCAATATTCCCAAGTACTAATCATGCACACTTTTATTGGTGAGATATAGTGGCATTCAGGTAGACAAGAAAATATAACTGACATCTTCATACAGACACAGCGGTATTGTCAGGGGTGGAATTAGAGGATAGCTTGAAGGATATTTTCCAACCTCACTCAGTTTTAGTCCCTCGCCGTTCCATGACCAGAGGGGTTGCCTTGAGAGTTAGACTACCTAAGTTTCATACATTATTCTATCAAATAAACTTTCCAGTTCCCATCACTACCAACCTGATGTTGTGATGACAGGTGGTTAGCGTTAGCTACAGCAATCCCTTCTCACTAATCTAGTCTATGTTAAACCAAACAGACGTATCTGTCATTTCAGTTTAGAGTACAAATACAATACTGGCAAAATGTCCAATGAAGTTATCTATTGACGCTATAAAACAAAACATGACTACTACTCCTTAGCAATCCCTTTTCATGACTCAGAGAGAGAGGTGCTATAGCCATTTGAATCATCCTCATTGCACTTCAGAATAGTTTTCAGAGTGGAGAGCCAAGTAAAAAATACATCATTTCCTTTCCACTGTAATGCTAGACATGACACACTGGGAAAAGTGCTCTTACTTGTACGAGTGGCCCATTGAATAGAGCTAACTGCTGTCATAGTCTCATTGAGATTCTTTCTCCTCACTCTGAGATGACGATGAACCGATTAAGCACAAGAAACCCCCTTGGCAATGGGAATACAGTTAAATCTCTCTCTGCTCAGAACTTTTCCCATCATGCTTAATTATCCGCTTCCTAATGCTTGCAGTCCATTAGACTGGCTCACAGATTCTGAAGGGAACGCCAGGGAAACATTAATAGTTACATTGATAGTCTGAACGGAGTCACACGTGCGCATGCAAAAGCAAAGCACTCATACAGCATGCAGAACACCCATCGTAACAGGCTTCGTTTAGGCGGGGGAAAGGGAGAGTTGCACAGAGACAGGACTGCGTTGTGAACATCTACACAAACTCTTATCTGAGACATGTTCTAAACCTCATTGTACCTGGCTGCACTTACTGTACACTCTTAGAAAAAAGGGTTACAAAAAGGTTATTCAGCTGTCCCCATAGGAAAACCATTTTTGGTTCCAGGTGGAACCCTTATGGTGGGCTCCATGTAGAACCGCCTGTGGAAAGGGTTCGACATGGAACCCAAAATGGTTTTTACCTGGCACCAATAACGGTTCTTCAAAGGGTTCTCCTATGGGTTCAGCCGAATAACCTTTTTTAGGTTCTACACTGTACCAAAATATAAACGCAACATGTAAAGTGTTGGTCCCATGTTTCATGAGGTGAAAGAAAATATCCCAGAAATGTTCCATTTGCACAAAAAGCTTATTACTCTCAAATGTTGTGCACAAATTTGTTTACATCCCTGTTAGTTAGCATTTCTCCTTTTCCAAGATAATCCATCCACCTGACAGGTGTGGCATATCAAGAAGCTGATTAAACAGTATGATCATTACATAGGTGCACCTTGTGCGGGGGGACAATAAAAGCCACCCTAAAATGTGCATTTTCGTCACACAACACATTGCCACATGTCTCAAGTTGAGGGAGCATGCAATTGGCATGCTGAAAGCAGGAATATCCACCAAAACCGTTGTCAGAGAATTCTGTTAATTTCTCAACCATAACCCGCCTCCAACGTCGTTTTGGAGACTAGTAGAAAAAGGAGGGAGGGAAGCGCTACTAAGGTACACAATAGTACATTTTGGTAGATAGAAGGTGCTCTTTTGTAAAAGGGGTAAATTGGTCATCAAAAAGAACGGAAAACCAAGGCACTCTTCACATAATTGATTAAAATGCCTTTATTAGTATGGCATGTTCAATAGAAACTACGTTTTTTTTTTTAACCGACGCGTTTCGGCAGCATGGCCTTCGTCAGGGAGTACAAAAAAAAGGAATACAAGGTCCTCTTTTTAACAGCTTTACAATTAGCCCTAATTGGAAAGAAGGAGTGGTTACACAATTGATTGGACACATCTAGTAAGCAATACTATACACATTAAAAGGTGAAATACTGTAGCAATGTTATCATAAAAATACAACTCCAAACTAGAAGTATCAGAACACTAAAAGGTAGTTCTAACCTTAAATATGACTGGGAGAGGTGTCAAGAATAAGAAAGCTATATATTCCATAGTACACTGGAACACAGCAAAACATGAACAACAGTCTGACCATAGCTGAGGGAAATAGAGCAAAATGTCCACTAGATGACAGCAAATGGACCCATCACGACCCTACAGGAAGGGTGAGAAATCCACATCTCGTTTTGGAGACATTGGCAGTACGTCCAACCGGCCTCACAACTGCAGACCATGTGTATGGCATCGTGTGGGCGAGCGGTTTGCTGATGTTAATGTTGTGAACAGAGCGCCCCAAGGTTGGAGATGGGGTTACGGGATGGGCAGGCATAAGCTACAACTAATGAAGACTTGTTGTATTTTATAGCGATACTGTGACGAGATCCTGAGGCCCATTGGCGTGCCATTTATCAGCCGCCATCACCTCATGTTTTAGCATGATAATGCATGGCCCCATGTCGCAAGGATCTGTACACAATTCCTGGAAGCTGAAAATGTCCCTGTCCTAGAAAACGGTCACACCAGATACTGACTGGTTTTCTACCTTTTTTAAGGTATCTGTGACCAACATATACAGTTGAAGTCAGAAGTTTACATACACCTTAGCCAAATAAATTTTACCTCAGTTTTTCACAATTTCTGACATTCAATCCTTGTAAAAATTCCCTCATATCTGTATTCCCAGTCATGTGAAATCCCTAGATTAGAGCCGAATGAATTTATTTCAATTGACTGATTTCTTTATATGAACTGTAACTCAGTAAAATCTTTGAAATTGTTGCATGTTGCGTGGTACAGTTTTGTTCAGTATAGATAGCACTTTTAAAAAAAAATAAAAGTGTAGTAACCTTCACAGTTTTGGGCACAAAAACAAAAAAGCCATTAACTAAAAGTGTAAAAGAATATACATATCAAGGGAGTTAGTGGATGTTTTTGAAGCACTGTTAAAAGTCTCTGGGGGTCAGAATGAGCAGATGAGCACCTTTTTGTGAATAACTGATGATAATGTAGGCTGATATTTGGCCAGACCCATCCAGCCGAGTGGAGAGTGATGGTGGTTTGCGATGTGGGGAGGTGTTGAGGATAGATTAGACAGACCTCTCTCCGTGAAGCAGGCCCTGCCAATCGATAAGACAAACTTTAACACAGCCCCCAACAGATATTTTATTTACAAAGTAAGAGCTCCTCTATACAAGCTGTAGGAAGGACTTTCCAGACTTAATGTAATGACCGTGAGATGTGCCAAGCAATGAGAACTTGGGCCAATACCATCTCTTATGTCCTCCATCTGTTCACATGAAGTTTGCAGATGCTAAGCAATGTACATCTGGATTTTTATGTTGCCCACTTGCCAAAACGCTGTAGCCAATTTGGCTAACCACTCAACAGCAGAAGAGTTTGTACCTAGAATCTGACCTTTAAGTGCCATATTTTACTTTCTAAACCGTTAATAATATAGATTAGTATAGGCTGGATAACACTTCCGTGATTTTTTTCCTCCATTTTTTCAAGTTGTAAAGTAAGCACATTTCTCACTGATGACATTGTTACTGCAAAGCATTACTGCACGAGGGACAGCAGATGTTGATGAGATTTGTGGACACCTGCTTGTCGAACTTGTCATTCCAAAATCATGAGCATTAATATGGACCTGGTCACCCCTTTGCAGCTAAAACAGCCTCCACTCTTCTGAGAAGGCTTTCCACTAGATGTTGAAACATTGGTGTGGGGACTTTTTTCCAATCAGCCACAAGAGCATTAGTGAGGTCGAGCACTGATGATGGGCGATAAGGCCTGGCTCGCAGTCGGCTTTACAATTAATCCCAAAGGTGTTCGTGGGGTTGAGGTCAGGGCTCTGTGCAGGCCAGTCAAGCACTTCCACACCGATCTCGACAAACCATTTCTGTATGGACTTCGCTTTGTGCACGAGGGCTGAAACAGGAAAGGGCCTTCCCCAAACTGTTGCCACCAAGTTGGAAGCACAGAATCATCTAGAATGTCATTGTATGCTGTAGCGTTAAGATTTTCCTTCACTGGATCTAAGGGGGCTAGCCCGAAACGTGAAAAACAGCCCCAGACCATTAATTCTCCCCACCAAACTTTACATTTGGCACTATGCATTCGGGCAGGTAGTGTTCTACTGGCATCCGTCAAACCCAGATTAGTCTGTTGGACTGCCAGATGGTGAAGCATGATTCATCACACCAGAGAAGGCGTTTCCAGAGCTCCAGAGTCCAATGGCGGCGAGCTTTACACCCCTCCCCTCCAGCCGATCCTTGGCATTGTGCATGGTGATCTTAAGCTTGTGTGGGGCTGCTTGGCTATGGAAAGCAATTTCATGAAGCTCCTGACGAATAGTTATTGTGCTGATGTTGCTTTCAGAGGCAGTGAGTGTTACAACCGAGGACAGACAATTTTTACACACTACGTGCTTCAGCACTCACCGGTCCCATTTTGTGAGCTTGTGTGGCCTACCACTTCGCAGCTGAGCCATTGTTGCTCCTAGACGTTTCCACTTCACAATAAATTACAGTTGACCGGGCAGATCTAGCAGGGCAGAAATTTGATGAACTGACTTGTTGGAAAGGTGGCATCCGATGACGGTGCCATGTTGAAATTCACTACCACAACTTTACTGTTTTTAAATAACCATTGAGAATTATTCTTACATACACTCCATTTTGACATTGACATCCTTGATAAGATCTCAAGCTAATACATGAGAGACACGTTTATTTTGTCTGCTCTGTTTTACTCTCACTGTGGGTCAAATGGACGAAATGGTGCTCCCGAACAGCAATACAATTCAGAACCATTTCAATTCTAGTATTAACAAATGTCATTCGCCATATAATTGCATTAGCAGAACCAATTCAACCACTTATTCTCTTTCGAGAGTTTTGAGATTAAAAAAGGATATATGATGATTTGAAAGTTTCCACTTGTCTAAAAAGACACTTCAGGAATATTCTGTGAAGCGTTACCTGTCGAGACTCCAAAAATAAACCCACATTTGAACACATTTCAGCCCACTACTGACACCAATTGGCTACTAAAAGATGAGGTGTTTCGGTGATTATGGGGGGGGGTTCATCTTTCAGTTTAAGACTTTATGCTGCTGAACAATTTCTTGTTAAGTTGAAAAAATGCCCTTCTACCCAAGCCAATGTTCTCATGACCCACTTACTCATGCAAGTTTTTAAATTACAAAGGGTTCCGAGAGGCTTAACCATTGAGGCATCCTCATAAATTAGTGACACTGAGCAATGACAACTGCATTTGAACAGCACTGCAAGGTGTGGTCATAAACGGAAGCATAAAATTAAAGTGTCAGACTCTACCATCGAGCATCAGTCACCGCCGCACCGATTCAATAGCCGTGGAGTTCATATTTCAAATGGCAGCGCATAATGTTTATACTGAAATTTAGAGCAGGTTGAAGTAGTATAACTTGAGATTTTTCTTTTTTGCAAGCATAGTATAACTTGAGATTTACAGTTGCGTATGACCCATCTAGGTAGGACCTGGTTGGTCGGACCTCGTTGGTACTTGGATGGGAGACCACTCTGTAAAATCTGGTTATTAATGGATCTAGTGTTGATGAGCAACTAGGGCAATCTTCCCTGTGCTTGAAGGAGATAGAAATCCCCTCAGGCAGGGATGGAAACACAACAATGTAATGCAGTAGTGGTGTTCCAGATCGCCTATTTTCAGTCGTGCTGCACATCTCAGAAGATGTCCATAGCAATTTAATGTGGCGAATGAGACATTCCACACTGATAATCTGTGCAACATGACCACCAAATGGACAACACCATTAGTTTCTACCTATCCATTCCTGGGGGACCACAAGGGGTGCACTTTTTGTTCTCGTCCAGATTCAACTACTCAACTAATCACCACACCGTTGAACTTGGAGCAAGAGAAAAACACTACTATGCCTACTAGTGATGTCACTTGCATGATGGGCGATTCCATAGCAGCTGCACATACCCTGTGGATCTTCCAACTAATGTAATGGTGTCATCCTTAGGATGAGGTATTAAACCAGTTCTGACTCTGTAGTCCCGAGTAGGAGTCTTATCCCAGATCGACGGTAGCTGAATTCCCAAACCTTCCCCTCTAACTAGCATGTCTTTCCATACAATTCGGCCAGCTTAAAAAATTAACACAATAACACCAACTCTCCACTGAAATAGCTGCTGTGTAGCAGCCAGTCAGCCAGCTAGCCAGCCAGCCAGCCGTTCTGGGGGCATATGACAGCAGCAGTGGGTGAGGTGAGTCACCAATGAACAGTGTGAGACGCAGCGAAAAAGCTCTATGCAAATGCATTCTTTTAAAGATTGAAATCTGGAACTAAAACATAAAAATCCAAGTGGCTAAACGCGCCAACGTATGTTTAATTTGACCTTCTTGGGTACTACTCGTTGATGTGGAATATAAATGGGCATGTGTGACAATGTATTTCCCTGATTTGGGATTTCGCTCTCATACCACATTCAACTAAGTTTAAAGTCTCCCTAAACAGCAGGAGAATGTGGCTTGCCACTTAGAGAGTTACTGTCCCCGGAAGATAAGGGGCACAAATTAGGCTCTGCACATGAGACTCGCATGTCAAGAGCCTGGCTTGTGCCCTTTACAAAGCGTTTTATTAATAATCAAATATTTATGATTATTATGTAAATGTGTAAAAGATGATCGCACATGTGGGTTATTATAAAAACTGCGTGGGAAATGAATACAAAGCATGCACAAGTCATGTAATGAACAATCTACTAATTTGGTTTTCTTTCCCTCACAGTATGAGATGTAAGTGTTCTGTATGATTTTATGGATATGCATATCATTTTCTAAAACTATTAATTAGCATACCAAAAAGGCAGTAACTGCTCTTTTGGTCTAAAATGAGTTAATGTCATTTTTACTACATTAAATACATGCTTAATCATGTGGAGAAGTATCCTGCCTCTACTGTGTTTTGTAGAAAATGAGGGTCATGTTAGCAGTAACTGCATAAAGTTACTGTGAAAACAAGATAAATAAAAGCATTTTTTCTCAGTTCCACACTATGAGCAATTACTGCCTTTTCGCTTGGTAGGGCAGTACAGTACATGCAATTTTGGGCAATTATTTCTAGTGAATGTCTTAACTTCCTAATACAACATTATTTAGTATATATTTGAATCTTACCAGGGAATAGAACAATTTTAATGTAATGTGCAGTTCAAAGTAATTGAAGAGTTTCTTTCCAAAACGCTATATCCACCAATCTTTCACATGTTTTTTCACCAGAAATGATTGCTTATAGGTACCTTCATTGTGTGTGTAAAATACTACTTTTCTGAGATTCATAGATTTTAAGTGTCTATTAAAATCAATTTTTTTTGCAAAACGCTCTAATATCCACTGTTTAGCTGGAATGTAATGTTTGTATACAGTATATTTGACTGTTATATGTGGTTGTCTCGCCTAGTTATATTCAAGGGATACCTTTGGATAAAAGCATCAGCTAAATAACTAAAATGTCAACTGTAAATAAGTAAAATGTCAAATGCAAATGTTTTACATACAGATCTCATAATTGTATTGATAACTCTATCAATGTCACAAATGTATCATTTGAATAGTTCTTTATTAAAAGTGTAGTTTAAAAAAAAAAAGTTTTACATTTTCCAGTGCAAAACATAGCAATACTACTTATTTCTCTGATAGTGAAGTGGATATGTAGTGGTTTGCAAAAAAAACGATAATTTGTCTCTCTGAAATTAAACCATCAAGTGATAGATTTCAAACAAATACATGCCTGTCATTAAACAAGCGCATGCCATGATTACACAAATCTCTTTCATAAGTTCTTTAAATTAAAAATAAAAGCTAATTGACCAACATTTCTGCAAATGCTTATATAGCGTTTTGGAAAGAAACTCTTCAATTGTAGATTTAGTTCAGTCCAATCATCACGTACCTTTAACCTAAAAACACTAATTGTGTAGTATTATGTTTTGTAATACAAGAGAACCACTACCACTTGTTATATCTGAACTTATTTAAAGTTGAAGGGGTCTGGAAAATGATTTGCTTCTGTAATATGTCTTATACATTGAAATGGATTACTGAGATGACATGAGATCAATACAAAACAATCATGTACAAATGTCAATATTTCTAAAGCTATGTTTTTTAACATGAGGGGTAGAACTAGCACATCAATGAAGGAATAGGAATTTTTGCATATTAGGCTACTACTACAAAGACTAATAAAACAATTACTTCTACAGTATGTTTTAAGAAGCCAATGAACCTTCTGCCAGTTGCCAACTAATGTATTTATAAGGTCACAATAGACTAAACTTCACTTCAATGAAAGTGTTTCCATAACAACAATAATAATGAATTCTGTTGATAAATCTAATCCAAGGACCACAGCTGAACTTTGGCTGTGTTGACAACAATATTTGCATAGCTTGCTCACCAAATATCATAACATAATGTGTGATAATGATTTGGCATATAATTTGGTCAAACATTAGTCATTGTTAACCACAATCCACAAAACAATGCCTGATCTGAAAACATTTGCCAGACTGTATAGTATCAGTGCTCCCATCACATCTGGCCAAATGGACTGTTTGTTCACTATTGTTTGAGCTATTTATGATCCCAACATCTGACGGTATTAATTATTAACAGATATTTGAGATACATCTCTGGACATGACATTGGCTTGTTTGTGCAGACTACATAAGGTCACTTTAAAGGGGCAATCCACATTTGAAACAATAACAAAGCGACACACCGCCACTCTTTCAGTAAAAAACTGAGGGACGGGGCAACAGAAATGGAAACATTCTCAAATTCATAGACACAGCCGTGGATGAAAGGACTGACCATTCATGATACAGTATCAACATTATAGTTTGAAGCATTTTGCTAGGCATGTTTTGTTTACATTTAGGTTTTTTACCAACATTGGAGTACAACAAGCTTATATTTTGGGTGCCGATGGGGTACGACAGTTGAACTAAGGTTATGAGGCATTTATAAGTTATATTCTTCAAGAATCAATGGGTACATATAATTAATTTAAGAAAAAAAAATGGATTTAGCAACTGCAGATTGACTTTAAGCAAACGTATAAATGAGATTTTTCCCTTGGATACCATCACAACCCAAACCCTTATATTTAGCTTGCACCTGCTGTAGCCAATATTTCATCAAAAATGAACTACTCCAACAGTCCATTGCATGGGTTGGCTATTGACAAACGCACAAACTACAGGAGGTGCAGGCTTTTTTTTTTTACCTAACCAGGAAGATTACTGGAGCAAGAGAAAAACACTACTATGCCTACTAGTGATGTCACTTGCATGATGGGCGATTCCATAGCAGCTGCACATACCCTGTGGATCTTCCAACTAATGTAATGGTGTCATCCTTAGGATGAGGTATTAAACCAGTTCTGACTCTGTAGTCCCGAGTAGGAGTCTTATCCCAGATCGACTAGCTGAATTCCCAAACCTTCCCCTCTAACTAGCATGAAGATTACTTGGGCTAGGGATGCAACCTACTAACTTGAAGTTTTTATCCAAAACTATGGATTTCAGCACGCAGTTACACATGACATTCATTTGATGTGACATCAGAGCTCCAGTCCGCCCACACTAGTCGCCGCTCAACTCCATCGTAAATCATGGAGTTGAGTTGTTGGCTAGGCATGATGCAGAGCATATATGAGTTGGCATCTATTTTTGACAAATGACATTACAGTCATTTAAATATTTCGATAGGCTAAAAGACTAATTTGATTATGTTAATAGTTGGTATTTACACTAAATCAAATCAGATGAGAAAGGTCTACAAAGGACACTTAAGTCTGCACAGTAGTCCCTAAATGCAATGAATACCATTATACATGGTATTTCGGACATCGAATCTGAATTGATTAAAGGCTAGGAAACATCTACCACCTTTTGAATGCTGTACAAAGAGATTGATGATGTTTATCATGAATCCTATAAAGCTCCAGAGGTGCCTTCACAGCTTATTCATACTGGCCCTCTAAATCGATACCTGTAAGACTAGTCAAAGCTGATAGAAGCATGATTTGAGTCCAATGTGTTTGCTTTTTATACATCTGGAATTGAAGCATCTGGTATGCCCTCCACATCTATCCTTTGTGGAAATGAGTTTGAAACAAACCAATCGGTTGGCTGTAAATGGACTAGCCAAACTGTGGCTGGATGCATTTGTATTGTTAACTCCGTTATAGCTGGGAGAGAAAAAAGGGATGTGAAATCATTCTGTGGATTTGGACCCGGGGCCCCATCTGGCCCTGTGTTTCCCATCTCAAATAAAAATGGGAGAGAAAAAAAATACACAACAAGGAAATACAGAATATATCACACCAGGAGTGTAGCCTATATTCAAATAATAAGGACCTACCTACCTTCAATTGATCTGACACGCTCACAGATCCCATTTCCTCCTGGAGAATGATGGGGCCGTAACACATATGTTGTCGGGTAAACAGAGCCTGGGTGTTTACATGCTTTTTGAGATAGAGAGCATGAACCTTAAATGAAGATTCCACTCAAAAACGATATTTGGTATTCGTTAACTGTTGATACAGTCCCAAAATGTTTTGCATGTCAGCAATCAAGTTTTCAAGATCTATAACTCTTAAAATACAGAAAGTGTCACAGTATGTGTTTTTCATCATATGATATGTTTGTTTCATAAATTCTTTAGCAAAATCAATAATTCTCCGCATATTATGCACAGACTTGAAATTTGACCAGTCACACACAATTTCCCATAAAACAGTCAAATCATCACAAAATTATCGCATAACACTGACCCATCACTGCAGAACAAAAAGAGGGCTAGCAATTTCAACCAACTACTGCACAATTACAGCATAATATGGTGATTCTTCCCTCGTCCGCGCTTTTCTGCAACAGATTTGACAAAATCATTGCATAATGCCATACAAAATGTCTGAATTGCCTCAGCAAAATCAACAATTTTTGCCTGCAAATATCACCAAACATCCCCAAAAAATCATAGAGGGACTGATATTTACTGACTGTGAGTCTGTAAATGAACAGTAACAACTGCCAGGAAAAGCATGGTGCCCCAGTAATATGCATCAGGTCATGTAGATAAAGATAAGGTTGACTCATTCCTTAAATGTCATATTTACTGCACATCATGGTTGTTTACTGTAAATCTAGCCTACTTCAGATAAGAGCCACACGTATTGTTTTGGAATCTAAGTAGATTTTATCCTTAAACATGGCTTTTATGTAACTGTTCGGCATTAATATACATTTTCCGTGCCGCTTTAAAGCTGAGAAAAAAATGACAAAGCCTGGAGATACAGACTGCTGACGACAGCGAAACCGAGCAGACTATTGACAAGCATGGTTATCTTTACCCCATCGCCAATGGTATCTTCAAGGATTTTGATATGCATCACTCTTCAAGAAACCTTGGAGGCCTTCCTGCCTTTAGGAAGAGTGACCTATACAACTTCAGACGGGTACAGTTTGAAGTCATTTGCAAGGGATAATAAATGTAATTTTGCACTTCTCCTTACCCCTTGTGCCTCCCAGTCTGTCACAGAGCGTGGGAAGTAAGATAAGGCTCTTCAGTGATGGATCTAAATGAACACTCATTCGCACATTCATTTCCCAAGTGCTGTATGGCAATGGAAGAAAGGGGCACTTTATCTTCAAATTGCAATCTGTACATAATGTGTGTACGTTTGGATCTCTAGAGAGCAAAGCTTCACTGGAACATAAGTTTCCTGTGTAAATAAAGCAAGGCTTTGCTTTCTGACTCTCCAGTTTGAAACGTGTGGAAAATACACAGCCTAGAACTTAGGAAGAATTCTAGGCAACATGGAGAGAGTTTCAAATATCAGGGACATTTTATTTTTACTATTCTTTAAATGCAATATTGTGTAGCTCTGGTACAGTAGTTATTTCAAATGAAACACATTGACTTGCTCTTTGCGAAGCCTTAGTGTGCAGTAAAGATTAAAGTGTATCGTAAAGTAGAAAGCCCAGTTGTTTTTCTCCTTTTGACAAAACGCCTGCGAGAGGCACTGACATCAGACATGCTCTATTTCACCGGAGACCGGGCTGTAGGATTGAGAGAGGGTGGGAGAGTTGGGGAAAAGTTAAAAGTTCATCAGTAAGACAGTACGCTACTGAGGTTTATGAAGGTGGAATTGCTCGTCCTTGCTCCTGAGCTAATTTTATCAGATGTACCGACACGGTCTGGAAGCATTCTATTATTTGCAGGACAAATGTGCCACCCCTTAGGCAGACAAATGAGCGCAACACACTCTACTGAGAACAACACCATTGACCCATGCACCCTCGCAGCCATAGATTCTCCTTCAATGCGAGCTCTTACATCCAACAGGCCACAAACACCAGCCCATCCAAACGATTAATTAAACCGCTATCAGTGCTTATTCTGATATTAATCTTTCGGAGGGCACCTTCCTAAAGCATTTCACATGTCAGCAAATTACCATGTTATTTATCTCGTTATCCTTCCAAAATGAGACGCTTATCATTTATTATTTTATATCTTCCCTGCGCCACGGTGTCCAAAAAGTAAGAAATATTTCAGATGAGTACTGAAACATTTCATCCTTTTTGTTCTTCCTTCTTGAACATCTGCAAGATAGGAACACCATCCAGGGAAGAAGTAAAAGCTCTGTCACGCGGCTGTTGATGTAGAGAGATCACACTTGTGGGGATGCTTTGGCAATCCTTCACACTGACACACAGGGCAGGGGTGGCCACTTAAAAGTACATCATCCTGGCTGGCTGCTGCAAAAAAAGGACCTTGAGTTGTTCCTGTTATTTTTCCGCCTTCACGAAACTGGTTCTGAAACGGACATCATAGGCTACAGTAGAGGTACTCAAGTACTTTTTGAGAAGGTCTGGTCACACATATTTCATATGTGGCAAAGGCCCAGATGGATAATGTAATTTATCGGCATAGTAACAAACACCCACCTCCCAAACCATGCAACCCCAAACTGTTCACACCCCTCTTGTTGGCAGAGAGAAAATGTATGTATCCATGCAAGGTAAAATCATTTACATTAGAGAATGACTTCTGCAAGCAGGAATCAGTATGAAATAGTTAGAGCGTAAAGTAACAGACAAAAAAATCTTAAAGTAAACACAATCTGCTCACAGAAAGCACAAAAAAGTGCATGATAGGACAGCACATACTTGCTGGCATTCCATAGCCTGCCCTGCAAACAGGCAATGTAATTTACGTCCAGACAAATCCTTCCACCACTCTGTGTATAACATCCCTCCCAGAGAGAGAATATGTTGAGGATGTTATGATTTATCTTGTGGGTAAATTAACAGAATCACTTGGCTTCTTCTGGCTAGCAACTCACTTAACGACACTGCCCTTGTCCAAACAAACACTCGCTTTCCCTCCCAATTATATCCCATTCATGTTTATTTTAAAACATAAAACAGATATTAAAAATAACCAGATGGGCTTGACTGTAGATTTCGAGTGATCGTTTTGGTGTGCCGTCGCTATCGCGGACTAAACAGACACCTCCGGGCTAATTAAACAGTGATGGACACAGTTCCTTCGACCTCAGAGGAAGGTCACGTCTCACCTCCGTGTGAGTGCTGTAAATGTAATATAGGAGTCGGAGGGGTCGCTGTAAACAACCTGCCTTTTATTGCTCTCATTATTTCCAATGGCAAGTGAGGGACAATGGATTCTGCAGTTGAGGAGGTAGACTAGAGGCGAGAGCAAAAACAAAGTCAATAGGCAATATTTGTACGTTATGCTATATGCACATATTGCTATTGCCAAATGACTCTCCTATCAGCTGCGTTGTTGTTAGCTTGTCACAGTTATAGAGTAGTCTCTGCAATTTAGAGGGAACAGTTTGCATGTACAAGTGTGGATTCATTAAAAGGTGCAATACAATGCGGTCTCAGATAAGAGTCGCAGCGTGTCATAATTATGCACTACTCCCAGTCAATATGGTGCTGAAAAGGCATATGCACTCTTTTTCATCCCCCCCAAGAACAAAGTGAAGGCAAATGTATAATAATGATATTGAAGTTCAATGGCTTAATTTCCTCCGATAGTCTTTAGTGCTATTAATTGGCCTTTATTTTGAGATAAGAGGTTTGGGTGTGCGGAAGATTCTGATAAAAGAGGTTAAAAGCGAGGCCGGCTCAGGTTTGTTTACACTTTTGTTATGTAGCTTGTCCAAGACACCCTTTTCATTTAATGCATTCATTTCTTGTGAAAAGATTATGTTTTCTCACCTCTGAAAGGGTGATATGACAGATGGAAATGGCTAATTACTTTCATTGGTGGCTCTGTTGTACTATATTTCGAAAGCCTTTGAAAATGACTGCACACACACACACACACACACGCACACACACACACACACGCATCAATGGGAGTTGTCCAACAAACATTAAGTATCTAGCAATTCATCATACTCCCAGGAAGACTCATCGGCTCCCAATGCTTTAGCACTCTCACAATGACACTGTGAGGGCTCTTGAACTTCGTCAAGGCTCTGTAAATGCAGCCAGCACTGTTGTCAGAAAGAAACCTCTTATGTTGAACAAGTCAAGCACACAAAGTCATATAGCTTTTAATTTTAATCACGCACAAAAACATTTCTATCACAATTTTTCTATTTCTATCTGGAATTATCCATCCAGCCAATGACTCATGACAATATAGCAGCTAGCAGAGAATTAAAGTCATAATTCTATTGGACTTGATTTAAGGTTCTACTATGACAACCATATTGGAAGATGGGGATGAAAAATTCAATATTTAGTTTGTCTTGAAACCTCTTGCTATTTCGAGCAGAACAAGTGGCTTGGCGAAAATCTGCTACACCTCATTTGCTTTGACAGGATTGAGATGGCTTTTCTTCAGGGAATGTATAAATCACGACAGCATCTCCAGGTCTACAAACGTACCAGTGAAAATGACATATCATGCTGCTGATTGAACCCACCATTGCTCATGAATGGATGTATACATCTGCCTCTATTCACCTCATATGTTCTACACTAAAGCACATATACACTGTAGTGGTTCAGCTAGGTTAAAATATAGAGCATTTCTATGAATTATTTGATCCATGCATGGTTATCAAATAGTGTATGGTTAAACTGATTTTAAAATGGAATACAGAGATGGGTCCAATTTTGGAATAGATGCATCTGATTTATTTTCTCATTCTATATCATAAACTCTGGCTGTAGCTCGTAGCATGACTAAGCATGCAAAATGGATGTTAACAGCCATTGGGTCAAAAAGTGTCTTAATTAATGCTTCGTAAAAAGGGTTTAGCAAAATAGAGCAAAGAACCTGTAAAATAAGGCAAAACACGGTGCAGTGGTTAGTCGGATTGGAAAATACAAGGGAAAATACATGTGTAATTTCATTATCTTTAACAGCAATGGTTTGACCAACTTTAGTGTACTAGATCTAGTCTAAATGCTATTAAAAAAAATCCTGAATATCCTGCAAATTTTTGAACACGATTTCCAAATGAGAGCGGTGATAAAAAAAAATGTTGATTCATAAAAGGTAAATAAATTAAATTTAACCTTTGCCTGCAGTCACTTATTTGTCTAATGTGGTTTGAAATCCTTCCCAGATAATTGACTTCCACATCCATTTACATACACATTATTGAGCAACACCGGCTGATACTTGTTTGAAATAATTTGCAAAGACAACACATCAGTTCGATGTGCCCATGCCAGTAAAGCCTAACTACGTGTATTCGCATGTGGTATTTATTATACAAAGTGAGTTTCTAAAGGCAGTGGCGACCCCTCATTCAGGGCAGGTGCCCCACCTGTTTTGAGACCCCATTTGTGTGACATATTCATTTGTGAACAATGTTTTTTCCTTGCGTTAATAAAGCTGCATACAAACACGGTCACTTTCTTGAGTAAAGCAGCTCCAAAATACAGGTTTTTCAGTCTAGCTCCGTGCTTTTTGTGGTGGAGGGGCAGCCAGAGCGTAGGCGTTGGTGATCATCTCTAGTTGCGCCATGATTGGCTCTGTGTTCTGTCACTCATGGGGACACTACATCACTGCAGAATCTACAGTTCAAGCCCCCATGCTGCGATAGATTTACAGTAGATTTATAGTAGAAGTGCCTGTCCAAAAAGGCTGAAGGTCATTGGCTACAGATAAAAATCACATCATATCTACCTTAGCTTTGATTGGACGGTTCCTGTCAACATCATACATTCAAAATCTTAGCTAGCAAGCTAGAAAAGCAGTCATCATTATGAATCATATCGACAACCTACTGGCAAATCCTTTTCAATCCATGTCATATGAAGATAAATTAAAAATAAAATGTCTCCGTCCTCATTGGCTATTGGACATAAACATTACACAGCAAGTCGTACTAAGTGTATGTTGTGTAGTAAGCTGTTAGTAGCCCATGTCTCTGCCCTCAGAATTTAGCTTACTGTTCTGACTTGCACATGTAGCCTAAAGCCTGTTTTAGAGAAATGTCATCATCCAATATTGTAAGAGCTTTCATTGTCTGCTTATATGCCCCCCGTTATTTATCCTACGGTGTACAGGGAGAACCCTGCAAGAACGGCCCGTCACTCGCTGTCCATTTCAAAAGTGCTGAACAAATAGGAATATCGACAACATCCGTCTTAGCTCGCTCAATGTCTTAATCGAAATGATGGCTTACTTGCTGTCACACCCTGACCATAGTTTGCTTTGTATGTTTCTATGTTTTGTTTGGTCAGGGTGTGATCTGAGTGGGCATTCTATGTTGTGTGTCTAGTTTGTCTATTTCTATGTTTGGCCTGATGTGGTTCTCAATCAGAGGCAGGTGCTGGTCATTGTCTCTGATTGGGAACCATATTTAGGTAGCCTGTTTTGTGTTGGGTTTTTGTGGGTGGTTGTTTCCTGTGTTAGTGTTTCTGCCACACGGGAATGTTTTTGGGTTTTCACTTTGTTGTTTTGGTTATGTGTTCATGTTCAGTTTTCTAATTAAAAAACCATGGACAACTACCGCGCTGCATTTTGGTCCTCCTCTCCTTCCCAGGAAGAATCCCATTACACTTGCCTCTTATCCGCTAATTGTTCCCTAATGCCATAGTTTGTACATCTCAATTGTTATATCTTGCTTATATAGGTTTATCTTATTAGTATCTTATTCATCAATTTAACCAATGTTATAATGATGCATGTCATTGTTTTGCTTACTTAGTGTATTATACATAGCTCATGGGGATACTATATAATGTTGATGGCTCTGTAACCATGCTTGCCAGTCACAGACTCTTCCCATTCCAAAAAAAAATGTCAACAAAAGGTTCAGTACGCTAATAGACCCACGTACAGTAATTTCAGTTGATATTGTGTGGGTCTGTGCATCAGTATATTGTCTATTAAAGCAGATCCTTGTGATTGTATTTTCCTTCCTTTTTAGACCACATAGGCCTAATAAAATGCTTCAAATGGTAGTCTCTCTCTCTCTGAATGAATAGGCCTACCTCGTCACAGCTCGTTAGTTTGCAGTGTTATAATGATATAACAAATATTATGAATTTACTGAACATAAATGTCATCTGGTTCAATAGTTGAATATGGTTCAATAGTCAAAAATCATAAGCAATGGTTATTGAAGGAGAATGTGGTTCTCATCGAGTTAATCAAATCCACAAGGAGTCAGTAGAAACCATATTTAAGCAAGCAAGTCAGCCATGTCACCTATGGTTTTTAAAAAGGCAGTAACTGAGGCTGAATGAACTGTTTCACTGTCAGACGAGGCTCCGCTGATAGCCAGGTGTAGCAGTGGTAAGGATTCATTCCTTTGTGCTGAAAGGAACACTCTGCTGTTGGGACAGCTTTATGTAGGCCCTAACAGTTTGTGGGCACCTTTTATCACCATTATAGTGCAATTAATGTATTATTTAGTGTTTGGTTGTGTCTTTGCTGGCAAGCATCTAAAACATTTGGGGGAGTTCGCACCACCAAGATTGACATGCTAAAATAGTCACTGCACTGGGATATTATATTCTTATATTTGGATGACATTCCACCTTGGACTATTTCCAACAAAAACAGTCAGGTGTTCAAGTGTTCATTTTACAGAGTGTCAGAGACTGTTAAAGGCACCAACAGAGAGTTGTGATGTGACAGTTCAAATGTTTTCTTTAGTTGATGACTTATCTTTTCCATATTGTGTAATTTTTTTCTACCGTTTTATTTTTTTCATTTTAGGATGGCAAGCTTTTTTTGACATTCAAACACTTATTCTCTTGACACTCTCTTTTTCAGAAAGTCCTTTGCTTTAGAAAGAACTCTTATTTGTTGAAGTAGACTATGTAGTCTTTCTAGCTAGGCAACCAATGGAAAATAACTGATTGTATCCACAACAAAAATGTCAATTTGACTTACTTTATTTAAAATAGTTGGCAGTCTACAAGTTTTGGGTGTGAAAGAGAATCTACATTATGTGCAGTGAGACACTCAACAAAGACAAATGTATGCTAAATGAGGACATTCCTATACTGATTGGAGAACCAGATACTGTAACATACAGTATCTAGCATACAAAATCATCCTGTATGTCCCTCTCATTTTTCATAAAATGTAGCCACAAATCAAATGTTCCTCTGTTGCATTGTTTTGAAATGACAGCCGCACCACCAGTGATGGGTAAGATGGGTAATTCACATATCCCATGGGGGAATACTTGTCAGTTCTCTTATGTTTGATTGAGTGTCTATTTCATCCAGTATCAATATGATTGTGCTCCTTGTTGTATCATATCACAATTACGTGTTGCTAATAAAGCACAAGGTTATCTGTGGACGACATGACACATTTAATTGGATAATATGTATGTCTATGTTTAGCTACTCATTTGTCAAACTAATACTTGGCTATACAAAATATTAGAGGAATAGAAGTTTGCTGTAAATTGCTTCACATATTAAACATTCTCAGAACATCTGAATTGAATTGAAAACATGCTGTTGATGCATGTGACAGCTAAGAGTAAATGAAGATGGTGTGAGATAGACAGTGTGCATCCAGATTCCTATTAGCACACCTGGCTTTTGAAATAAAAAATCTCTCTGCTTTCTCACACACAGCTAGGCCTAATGTACATAATGTGTGACATTATTTTTACTTGCTGGTTAGCAAAATGCATAGAATATAATAGAACATTTTTGTAATTAGCAACAGAAGTGTAATTTGTCATTTCCCTCTTCAAACACATTCAGTAACATCATACCAATGCATGTACAGTAAAGGAAACAGAAGTGAAATAATGCACAGGAACGGTTAGAAGATCAATAGATTCATTACTGTGGAGGGAGTTAATTGCAATCATGAATAATGATCCCATTGTCTTGACTTCCTGATTCTAACTACATGTACTAATTGTTATCATTACATGGCATGATGGGGGACTGAATTAAATGTGCCTGTAATCATTCCTCTGGTAAGTCAACATCCTTCCTCCATCTTGTCTCTCGGTCTGTAAGTGAACAGAGGACCGAAGTGTAACTGTATAAGGTAAAAAATAAAAATAAAATCTTTGGGCCTTTGGTCAATACATTTGCTGAGGGTGAGTGTTATTGTCATATAACCTTCTAATATAGTTTTTTGGTCCTTTGGTCAATACGTTAAATTTGCTGTGGATACAGTATGTGTCAATGTCATAACTGTCTAATATTGCAGTTTTAGCCTTTGGTCAATATGTTTGCTGTGGATGTGTCAATGTCATGTGCAGGGTTTAGGTGTCACGCGTGCTCCCTCTCCGGCCTTTAGGTCACCAGGCTGCTGGTTATGGCGCACACCTGTCACCATCGTTACATGCATTATGACACTTACATGGACTCCATTACCTCCTTGATTACCTGCCCTATATATGTCACTCCCTTTGGTTCCTTCCCCAGGCATTATTATTTCTGTTTCATGTCTGTGCGTTGTTTGTGTTTCTTGTTTTGTATTATGTTTCATTTGTTTATTAAAACACTCACTCCCTGAAAATGCTTCCTGACTCTCAGAGCACATTGTTACATTAGGAGTGTATTTTGATTGTTTCCGGAGAATTAATTCATGAAAAGACGTTCAAAGTATTGTTTCAATAAAGTTATTATGGTAATTTGATAACAGGGTTATATACTGCCCATGATTAAATAAATGATGATTAAATAAAATACTATGGATTGAAAACACAAATATACTGTACGACTGACTGACTGTAAGGTGAAAAGGCAAAAAGGTATTTTTATGGGTGACTATAACAAATAAAACATGCTTTACAGTTTTTGCCGGATCACAGCAAAGGAGGGGGTTGTACAGCGCAAAGGTGTAATGGTGTTACATTGGATTCTTACTGACACCTACTCAAACTTAAATTCTCTCTCAATTCATCTCGCCCAGAGCCATATCTCTATCGAACTCATCTTGAGTTGCAAAGATGTGGTAAAACATGTTGCATTGTACTGTACCTATTGAATTGAGATTATCACATGTAATGAATTCAGTCAACAGCCAGTATTTTGTAACACTGCCGCTGCACAGATAACAAGTTGTATACTATTAGCAGACATCCTTGTTTAACCACAATAGGCCTCTGTTCGACCATGAAAATTGGTCGTGTTACGTACAAAAGGTCAATAAAAGTCAGAAGAAAAAAAGTTGGGCAGAAAGTAAGTAAAAAAGTGCAGTGAGCCAACAAGGAGGAGAGTGCAGGTGGCGAAGAGAGACAATTAGCCGGGGGAAAGTGACATGACGGTGTTGCCACTAATGAGAATTAATTATGTTGGAAAGGTGCAACTAAACATGCAGTAGAAATGGGAAGCGAGGACAGGACATAATGGATGCGGGCTGGCATCGGAACAGGAGCGGCTAGGATTGCATTGTAGTGCATAGGTGCCCGGATATATAAAACATGTATGACTCGATCTCCGTGATTTACAACAACACGAAAAAGCTGAAACCTAACTTGTGTAAGATGGATGTCACAGTAGGCTCCAACAGAAGATTGATGTGTGCTCAGATTACTTGATGCTCTTTCAGAGATGTAAACCACATAAAAAGAGGCACTCCTAGATAATGTCTAATAACTGCTTGTACAGCATCTCCATATAAAGTTGATTTACCTTCCTTTGAACAAAACAGTTGAAGGTCGTTGGTTTCATTGATGCAAAACCCCTCAAAATGCAAAGAATGACGAAGGTAAGATATCACCACCATTTCTATTAACTTGGGTGATGCTGAGGCACCAGTAATGCACCATCAGTTCGGAGTACCTTAAACTGCTGCATAACACTGACTCCAACACATTTAGATGCAACTTTGGGTCATACTGTTTCACTATAATTGAAATATTTTGGTCCAGATAATGTCAAATAAGATTTAGAGCTAAAAACAGTATTGTCACTCTTCGTCAATGTAGAATGTAGCTTGATGTTTATCTTGACATGATTTTGCCTAACAACAGTTATGGGTAAGATAAATGGTGACTCAAGCTCTGTATCATATCCTTACAAATGTTTAATACGCATTTTCCATCCAATGTTCCTCACATATTTTCAACTATTTGTTTATTATGATGCAAATGTTATCCTTTCAAAAACTGTTTGATTGCCGACTCCTCAGCAACCAACATTAAAATCAAGCCTTTAGAGCCCAGCAGCTTAAGCTAATGACACCCTCATTTAAGCACCAGGGGGTGTGTGGTGCCTCTGCATGTTCAACACTTTATTTTGTTTAATACTCTGAGTAATTTGGCCTCATAAAAATGATAACTCATATCCAACCAAGCTAATAATGGCAACCGAAGCCCGGTGACCATCTGCTCGTTCCTTGGATCCAATGGACAGTGTGACCAAATTGAAGAGGATGTATACCTGGCCTGCATGTGTAAATGCCTCCAGCTGCCAATTCTCATTGGTCGATATTATCAAAAGGGACATTTTCTATTTTGTGCTCTGACATTCACAACACACAGACAGGGATAATAAGGGAATTCAGGGAGATATGTGAATCTACAAATGTAGTGTAATTTGAGTAGTGTAATTTGGTAAAATTACCAAATTATTAATTTCACCTAATTGTAACATTGTCATAAAAAACATGTTTTCCCATCTTAAGAGATTCAATTAGTAAAAGTGAATTTAAAAGTAACTATTAAAGTGACAGGCTTGACTGTAACAGGTTTGACGATTTCAATCCATAACTCCCCTTGTGACAGCCTACAAGACTGGCTAATCAGACATTGAGAATGCTAATGAATCTGATCAGCCTGCCAGGAATAGAGCTCACCCACTGGATCATATGCATCAGCCTATAAGGCACTTTAACAGCTAATATGCCTGCAATGAGCTTTGGTAATGAAACAGCCTACAAGGCAGCATCCTGATTTATCAGTCTCTGAGGTTGCTATTGAATCTCATCAAGCACTGAGGCTGAAAGAGAATATGATCAGCCTGTAAGGAGTGGAGCTCACCCCTCTTTAAATGTAAATGTTATCGACAAAACATGAAGTCTCCCTTATAAATATACTCTATACACATACAAATTATGCAGGCTAACAACCAGCATAGATAACTCACAAGACTACCTAGCTAGATCACAAGACTAGATTGCCGAGTTAGCATGCTAAGCATCCCTGCTGTGATTGGCTCAGGTCTTGGGGGCAGCACGCAGCCTGGCAGACCAACTGTCTGTCAGACGTTTTTCAGGGCTTAAATGCCCCGCTAGTCAAAAGCCTGGGTTTGGAAATGGCTACTGCCACATGTTGTTGGGCAGCCATTTTGATTCTTCACACATTGGTAGTTCTCGTTTGGGCAAAAGTCCATCCTTTGTCCTCTCTCCTCCCTGACCCGGAAACCGATAAGTGGTTGCGGATTGTGTCAATTCTTTTAATAGGCAAATGGAAGATGGTCCTCCCCTCCTTGATAACCTCCTTTTGGCAAAGAAGCACGAGCGTTTCCTACCGCAGAAGTTTTGATATAATATGTTTAAAAACAATATGCTACTTATTGCTTCATCTATAAAATGTATTGCACAACTAACTTAACTTGTTCTTATTACTTTACACATTTATTTTGTGATCCACCTCTGTAAACGTCATTGTCCTGATGACACGTGAGTAGAGGACCATCTCATTTCCAACAAGTGCATTTCCGTCCATGATCCTTCTCCTCGTCACCACACCTCAATTACATCTTTCAAAAGGAGGCAAGCCGAGGACAGAGGACAGTGGACTTAGCAAAACCAATTGAGAAAAGGTCATTGTCTGCTGCTAGTCTGACTGGAATGCTTTTTTGAAAGAGCAAGAGTCAATTAGGTTGAAATTATTATTTTCTGTCTTAACAATTGTACCAACCCAACCAGGTGAACTTGTGAGTACCAAACACTGCAGAAGGAAAATGCTAGGAGGCCATATTGTTGCATGTGATTTGAGTTACTTCTATCTTTCTGGAGAGGGAAATTCAGTTTATTGTAAAGTAATTTTTTTATACCTTCAAAACCATTTAAAAAGTAATTCCCTACAGTTTATATTGAAATCCCGATACTGGTTGTAAAAACAACAAAATGTCTAATATTCCATTTGATTTAATTTCTGGAATCGTCTCTAATGAGTGTCGTATTAATCTTGCACAATACAACAGGCTCCTCTTGGTAATTCCCTCGTATTTCTTCCAAAGGTTAATAGATTTTCGTTATATCATGAATATGAAGGCATAATGTTGAATTCTGCCATGGGCTTTACATCTCTGCAGGAAATTGGGCATGGGTGCTCCAGATGTATGTTTGTGTGAGGGCATGGGTGTTCCAGATGTATGTTTGTGTGAGGGCATGGGTGTTCCAGATGTATGTTTGTGTGAGGGCATGGATGTTCCAGATGTATGTTTGTGTGAGGGCATACGTGTCATACGAGGCTTTCAATGTATGTCCGTTACCTAACAAGTTTGACATGATGATCTGTACCAATTGTTTTAATCTGACTCCAATGCTGATGAACTTTTCTTACGGTTACAAGTCAATTATGGGCCAAAGTGAGGCCTGTGATATTGATTCTCACTCTTCCCTTGAACAATTATTTAATGTACTAAGGGTGTACTGCAGACCACATCTTTTGCAATGTTGAGGTTCAAAAGGTTTCAATCATAGAATGGTTGTTCATTTGGGTGAATTATATTCCTATTATACTGATTTCCGGTAACCTTTCTATCCTGTGTTCTCAACAGCAAGCATAACCCACTTTCCCAGAATATGATTCCATATTACAGCCTGTGTTGTAATCATTTTGTTGTTTGCTCTTTAACCTGTTTCCAACGTGATATATAGCCCTAAGGCTCAGACAATAAGAAGACACAGTGGAAGAATAAATTCAATCACACCTTTGTTTCATCACAAAACCGGAGAGCAGCCTCTGTCCGGTGAAGTCCACAAAGCATATTGCATGTAACAAATAGTTAGATGACTTACAACATGGTCAAGCAAGTACATTTTTCGCACATTTTCGGACTACTAAACAACTATTGATTTAGAACCACTGAGAGTTAACGCAAGTCGCAAAGAAAACAGGAGCTGCCTTCACTATTCCTGCACCATTTCAACTTCATCATAAAATCACCAATGCTTTGTCTAATACAGTGACAACTAAAAGATACCAAAATTAATTTAGTCCGATCAACGTAAGTAAGCTAAATATGATGTGGCTGTCCATGGTTCTGATATCTGTGTGTGCATGCGTGCAAGTAGAAAAAACATGTTGACTCACCCTACTTGTAGAGAAATGGCAACGCCATCCTCCTCTATTTCATGTTGTCATACAGTACAGGTTTTTCATTTATGTTGTCCTAGGTTACATGGCTAAAATGCTTGCTCGCTAGCCTAACTTCTGTGAAGGGAAATGTTATGTTTGTGCTTCTCTAATAACCAATTCGACTGGGTTCATGCAAGTGACTTACTGTGCTTGGGAGGAATCCTCACCATCAGTATAAGAAATTTGGCAGTATGCCCAGAACCTTGCTTTGAGAATGTAAAGGGATATCTCAGTTTCAATGTCTCAGCTTGGAGAGAAGAAGCCGTGTGAGGTATTGGTCGGTTACATACATGAACCAAACGTTAATTATGATATAATTATCAATAATGTAAATCATGCAAATATAACTTGTCTGTGTAAGCAATATATAAGGAAATGAATGGAACTGCCCCGTCGGAGCTCCTGACAGACGTGTACTGCTTGGTACATTAAGTTTGTTGGAACCTCTCCAGCTTGCTGATAATAAAGAATTATTCATTTAAGATTGACCTCCAGTGTCCCTGGTGGTAATTTCCACAACACTTCCTTTCATGGGCAACGATTAGCCAGCTAGTTAACATTAGCCTATTAAATCTAGCTACATATTGAACTTCCATCCTGTTAGGCCAGGGGCACAATATATTAATTTATGGTAGAATCCGAATCGCCGTTATAATCATTGGCCAGTATGGAAAATTAAGAAAAACCCGAAGTACAAATCCCTATCTTCATCCATGGTTAATTTAGGAGTGCCAATTTTAGCTAGATAGCCACTGGAGAACAATGGTACAACAAGATGCAACAATTTACGTTTTTTTTTTTACGTCAATGGCGTTTTGCTTTAGATGTGATGTGATCAAGGGAGGCCAAATGATTGCAAGCTTCCCTTGCATTCAATGCTACGGGTGGCAACAATGTCAGTCTTTTTTACCGGGCGAGAAAGAGGGGCGCTGTTTTTCTCTCTCGTATGCTTTCTCCGGTGAGATAGATTTAGCCTCTTTGAATTGAAGAAAAAATATTTAACACAGAGACGAAATGCACATTGTTTTTATATATTTTTGTCAATTTTTTGTGCTTCCCTTGGCATCTATGAATACACGCCGCTGATCATTGCATGTTGCAGGAGTCTAGGATAATATGGTTATTGTCCCACGCAGTGTTCACATCCATCTCAAAGGGTTTTCTCATCCTTTGAATTGCTATGCATTTGGTTAATAATCTATTTTCTGCTGTGCTTCCAGTTGTCTTATTGAATGGTCCTTTCAATTTCCAATGTCTTGTTGAATGTTTGATATAAAAAAGCATTGATTTTCTGGTTGTCTTTTTGTTCTTCAAGGAATGGTCGAATGAATGGTCCTTTGTTTCTAAACCATTACGAGATCATCAATGTCATGTGGAGAAAAATGTTTCCGATGTGATTGAAATGTGAGCTTTTAATTTCTGAATTGTGCAAGATGAATTCTACTGACCATTTGATTCCATTTTATTACAGAAGATGTGTTACTATCTGAGATTTCAACTACTGGTATATATTAATGCCGTAGATTGGACAGTGATTACAATTACCTGCAGCAGTTGCCTACTTTTACTTTTTGCTGCAGCAATATCCTGGTTAGCCCAGAATACAGACCTAGAATAAAACACAAGGCTGAACCTGTGACTGTACCAGTTAAGCAACACTTTTCCCACGCCGGAAGGTATGTCTAATCGGTAGACAGTTCTTACTAAATCGCCATCCTTTTAAATACCAAGCAGTGCACAAGAAAGTATTGAATCCAGTTAGATGCTACCTGCCTACCCAGAACAAAATCAGACAAGGATTACAAACACATGTTTGTCCTAGCTAATCAGCCTCAAAATATGGGCGTCATGCAGGAAGTCGAACGGAGCAAATTAGCACAAACATTGAAATCAAATACTATTTTCTCGTGCACTCCTTGGTTTTGTTGGTAATTCCAATACATGTATCACTGATACCACAGGAGGTTGTTGGCACCTTAATTGGGAGAATGGTATCAAATACATGGTTGCCATGTGTTTGATGCCATTCCATTTGCGTCGTTCCAGACATTATTATTAGCCATCCTTTGTTTGAACTTGTTATCATTATAAAAGACTCCTGTCCACAACCTCAAACAGTCACACTCCAAACTCCACTATGGCCAAGACCAAAGAGCTGTCAAAGGACACCAGAAACAAAATTGTAGACCTGCACCAGGCTGGGAAGACTGAATCTGCAATAGGTAAGCAGCTTGGTTTACCTATTATTAGGAAATGGAAGACATACAAGACCACTGATAATCTCCCTCGATCTGGGGCTCCACGCAAGATCTCACCCCGTGGGGTCAAAATGATCACAAGAACGGTGAGCAAAAATCCCATAACCACACGGGGGGTTGTGAATGACCTGCAGAGCTGGGACCAAAGTAACAAAGCCTACCATCAGTAACACACTACACCGCCAAGGACTCAAATCCTGCAGTGCCAGACGTGTCCCCCTGCTTAAGCCAGTACATGTCCAGGCCCGTCGGAAGTTTGCTAGAGAGCATTTGGATGATCCAGAAGAAGATTGGGAGAATGTCATATGGTCAGATGAAACCAAAATATAACTTTTTGGTAAAGACTCAACCCGTCGTGTTTGGAGGACAAAGAATGCTGAGTTGCATCCAAAGAACACCATACCTACTGTGAAGCATGGGGTGGAAACATCATGCTTTGGGCCTGTTTTTCTGCAAAGGGACCAGGACGACTGATCCGTGTAAAGGAAAGAATGAATGGGGCCATGTATCGTGAGATTTTGAGTGAAAACCTCCTTCCTTCAGCAAGGGCATTGAAGATGAAACGTGGCTGGGTCTTTCAGCATGACAATGATCCCAAACACACCCCCCGGGCAACGAAGGAATGGCTTCGTAAGAAGCATTTCAAGGTCCTGGAGTGACCTAGCCAGTCTCCAGATCTCAACCACATAGACAATCTTTGGAGGGAGTTGAAAGTCCGTATTGCCCAGCAACAGCCCCAAAACATCACTGCTCTAGAGGAAATCTGCATGGAGGAATGGGCCAAAATACCAGCAACAGTGTGTGAAAACCTTGTGAAGACTTACAGAAAATGTTTGACCTCTGTCATTGCCAACAAAGGGTATTGAGATAAACTTTTGTTATTGACCAAATACTTATTTTCCACCATAATTTGCAAATAAATTCATTAAAAAATCCTAAAATGTGATTTTCTGGATTTTTTATAGGCCTCTCTCATCTTTTTAAGTGGGAGAACTTGCACAATTGGTGGCTGACTAAATACTTTTTTCCCCCACTGTACATATATTGCTAGCATTACTTTGCCCTTTTCCTAGGCAGACACATTTGACCTCATATCTTCAGCCTTTTCTAATGGCTATTATGTTTTAGATGGCAATCTGAGTATGACTCTAATGCAGTAGTCACCAACCTTTTCAAGCATAACATCATCTCAAGTCCAAACGTAAACCAAGATCTACCACTTGCAAAAATTGACAAAAAAACAAGGCCACAATGTAGTTCCACTTTGACATTCTTTATTTTGTTACCTGTCAGTGACACGATAAGTATTAATTTAATGTTACAAATAGTATAATCAGAAGTGCAACTATCATTCAACATTTTATAACAGTCATATTTCATTTTTCAATATTTCCACAGGCCTATTAGTCATTCACCATTTATATATTACCTCAAATCAGTCATTTACAGGCCTAAGACAATCATGAACAGAACTGTTTCTCTGTCCCTTTTTGAGCAACATAAACTCAGCAAAAAAAGAAAAGTTCTCTCACTGTCAACTGCGTTTATTTTCAGAAAACTCAACATGTGCAAATATTTGTATGAACATAAGATTCAACAACTGAAACAAACGGAACGAGTTCCACAGACATGTGACTAACATAAATGGAATAAAGTGTCCCATAAGGTGGGGTCAAAATCAAAAGTAACAATCAGTATTTGGTGTGGCCACCAGCTGCAATAAGTACTGCAGTACTTAATCCACCTCATGGACTGCACCAGATTTGCCAGTTCTTGCTGTGACATGTTACCCCACTATTCCACCAAGGCACCAGCAAGTTCCCAGACATTTCTGGGGGGAAATGGCCCTAGCCCTTACCCTCTGATCCAGCAGGCCCCAGACGTGCTCAATGGGATTGAGATCCAGGCTCTTCGCTGGCCATGGCAGAACACTGACATTCATGTCTTGCAGGAAATCACGCACAGAACGAGCAGTACGGCTGGTGGCATTGTCATGCTAGGAGGGTCATGTCAGGATGAGCCTGCAGGAATGGTACCACATGAGGGAGGAGGATGTCTTCCCTGTAATGCACAGCATTGAGATTGCCTGCAATGACAACAAGCTCAGTCCGATGATGCTGTGACACATCGCCCCAGACCATGATGAACCCTCCACCTCCAAAGTACAGGCCTCTGTGTAACGCTCATTCCTTCGACGATAAACGCAAATCCGACCATCACCCCTGGTGAGACAAAACCGCGACTCGTCAGTGAAGAGCACTTTTTGCCAGTCCTGTCTGGTCCAGCGACGGTGGGTTTGTGCAATAGGCGACGTTGTTGCCGGTGATGTCTGGTGTGGACCTGCCTTACAACAGGACTACAAGCCCTCAGTCCAGCCTCTCTCAGCCTATTGCGGACAGTCTGAGCACTAATGGAGGGATTGTGCGTTCCTGGTGTAACTCGGGCAGTTGTTGCCATCCTTTTCCTGTCCCGCAGGTGTGATGTTCGGATGTACCGATCCTGTGCAGGTGTTGTTACACGTGGTCTGCGACTGCGAGGACGATCAGATGTCTGTCCTGTCTCCCTGTAGTGCTGTCTTAAGTGTCTCACAGTACGGACATTGCAATTTATTGCGCTGGTCACATCTGCAGTCCTCATGCTTCCTTACAGCATGCCTAAGGCACGTTCACGCAGATGACCAGGGCCCCTGGGCATCTTTCTTTTGGTGTTTTTCAGTCAGTAGAAAGGCCTCTTTAGTGTCCTAAGTTTTCACAACTGTGACCTTAATTGCCTACCATCAGTAAGCTGTTAGTGTCTTAACGACCGTTCCACAGGTGCATGTTCATGAATTGTTTATGGTTCATTGAACAAGCATGGGAAACCGCTTAAACTGTTTAAACCCTTTCAAATGAAGATCTGTGAAGTTCTTTGGATTTTTACGAATTATCTTTGAAAGACAGGGTCCTGAAAAAGGGATGTTTCTTTTTTTTGCTGACTTCACAACACAGATCATATCCTTTTGTAAACAATATAGCCTACAACAGATTTCAAACGGGCAATACTCACTCTGATGGCTGTGGATCCCCTCCCCGCACAATGTGGCGGCTGTGATTGCACACCGTCAGCAAGTGCTCTGTAGTCTGGCTCATAGTTTGACACAGCAAGTTTGACACTGTCTGTGAGAGGTCTATTAGTTAGACAAGACCTGTTCTTTGACTTTATTATTTTAATCTGTGAAAAGGCCATTCAGAGATATGGTGATCCAAAGTAGGCCTTCACCTTAAGTGCGCAGGATGAAAGGAGGGAAAATGTTTCAGTGTTTACCCCCAAAAGACCCTAAAAGTCACTTTCTCTTGCTTTCAACTCAATGTAATTTTGCAAGTCAATTATCTCCATGTCAACTCTGATTGGTAAAGAAAATACCAGCTGCAATCTGGCGCACACATCAATCTCAACGGGGAGGAAAGGGTTTGAGATAAATGTAACAACCTCCCCTATGTCATTTAACTCCTGAAAACGCCTGTTGAATTCGGATGCCAGTTTCTCCAGGTCGGCACAGAATTCTAGCGGGAGAAAAGCATCTTTGTTTCCGATGTTTTGCGACCTTTTCTCCAAGTTTGGAAAGTGCACCAGAATTCCATTCCTCAGCTGAGAGGCCCACACACCCACCTTGGCCACACACCCACCTTGGCATTAAAGGCATTGACAGGGCTGATCAAGCATTTCGCTACACTCGCATTAACATCTGCTAACCATGTGAATGTGACAAATAAAATTTGTTTTGATTTGATGTGTGCCACGTCTTTGTCTTTTCCTTGAAGCTCATAGTTGAGCTCGTTCAGTTTTGCTGTTATGTCCGTGAAGAAACCCAAAGTTGACGTCGGAAGTTTACATACACTTAGATTGGAGTCATTAAAACTTGTTTTTCAACCACTCCACAAATTTCTTGTTAACAACTATAGTTTTGGCAAGACGGTTAGGACATCTACTTTGTGCATGACACAAGTAATTTTTCCAACAATTGTTTACAGACAGATTATTTCACTACATCACAATTCCAGTTGGTCAGAAGTTTACATACACTAAGTTGACTGTGGCCTTAAACAGCTTGGAAAAATCCAGAAAATGATGTCATGGCTTTAGAAGCTTCTGATAGGCTAATTGACATAATTTGAGCCAATTGGAGGTGTACCCTTGGATGTATTTCAAGGCATACCTTCAAACTCAGTGCCTCTTTGCTTGACATCATGAGAAAATCAAAAGAAATCAACCAAGATCTCAACTAAAAAAAAATATAAACTCTGCAAGTCTGGTTCATCCTTGGGAGCAATTTCCAAACGCCTGAAGGTATCACATTCATCTGTACAAACAATAGTACGCAAGTATAAATACCATGGGACCACGCAGCCCTCATGCCGTGCAGGAAGGAGACATGTTCTGTCTCCTAGAGATGAACGTACTTTGGTGCAAAAAGTGCAAATCAATCGCACGACAACAACAAAGGACCTTGTGAATATGCGGAAGGGAACAGGTACAAAAGTATCTATATCCACAGTAAAACAAGTCCTATATCAACATAACCTGAAAGGCCGCTCAGCAAGGAAGAAGCCAATGTTCCAAAACCGCCATAAAAAAGCCAGACTATGATTTGCAACTGCACATGCGGACAAAGATTGTACTTTCTGGAGAAATGTCCTCTGGTCTGATGAAACAAAAATAGAACTGTTTGGCTGTAATGACCATCGTTATGTTTGGAGGAAAAAGGGGGAGGTTTGCAACCCGAAGAACACCATCCCAATGGTGAAGCACGGGGGTGGCAGCATCATGTTGTGGGGGTGCTTTGCTGCAGGAGGGACTGGTGCACTTCACAAAATAGATAGCTTCATGAAGGAGGAAAATTACATGGATATATTGAAGCAACATCTCGAGACAGCGGTCAGGAAGTCAAAGCTTGGTCGCAAATGGAACAATGACCCCAAGCATACTTCCAAAGTGGTGGCAAAATGGCTTAAGGACAACAAAGTCAAGGTATTGGAGTGGCCATCACAAAGCCCTGACCTCAATCCTATAGAAAATGTGTGGGTAGAACTGAAAAAGCGTGTGCGAGCAAGGAGGCCTACAAACCTGACTCAGTTACACCAGCACTGTCAGGAGGAAAGGGCCAAAATTCACCCAACTATTGTGGGAAGCTTGTGGAAGGCTACCCTAAACGTTTGACCCAAGTTAAACAATTTAAAGGCAATGCTACCAAGTACTAATTGAGTGTATGTAAACTTCTGACCCACTGGGAATGTAATGAAAGAAATAAAAGCTGAAATAAATTGTTCTCTCTACTATTATTCTTACATTTCACATTCTTAAATGTGATTTAAATTAATTACTTAAAAATCATAATGTGATTTTCTGGATTTTTGTTTTAGATTCCGTCTCTCACAGTTGAAGTGTACCTATAATAAAAATTACAGACCTCTGCATGCTTTTTAAGTAGGAAAACCTGCAAAATCGGCAGGGTATCAAATAATTGTTCTCCCCACTGTGCGTATATATATATATATATATATATATATATATATATATATATATATATATATATATATATATATATATATATAGATACATATATATACACATATATACAGTGGGGCAAAAAAGTATTTAGTCAGCCACCAATTGTGCAAGTTCTCCCACTTAAAAAGATGAGAGAGGCCAGTAATTGTCATCATAGGTACACTTCAATTATGACAGACAAAATGAGAAAAAAATATCCAGAAAATGACATTGTAGGATTTTTAATGAATTTATTTGCAAATTATGGTGGAAAATAACTTCAGACGGGCCTGGACATGCGCTGGCTTGAGCAGGGGGACCTTGCGTGCGCTGCAGGATTTTAATCTATGACGGCGTAGTGTGTTACTAATGGTTTTCTTTGAGACTGTGGTCCCAGCTCTCTTCAGGTCATTGACCAGGTCCTGCCGTGTAGTTCTGGGCTGATCCCTCACCTTCCACATGATCATTGATGCCCCACGAGGTGAGATCTTGCGTGGAGCCCCAGGCCGAGGGTGATTGACCGTCATCTTGAACTTCTTCCATTTTCTAATAAATGCGATGATGATTATTTTATCAAATCAATCAACTATGTTTAATTATAACGATGATTAAATTAATCATGTAACAATTAACTCATTAGAAATCTTGGGGCACCACGGAAAAGGTTTGTTTAATGAGTTAATGTTTCCCGAATTAACTCAAGAATATCAGAATATATTGTCCATATTAGTCATCCATTAATTATTATTACCTCATCAGTCTGAACGTCGCTTAATCCGTTAAATCTGCACGAACCCTAGTCTACATGATGACTCAGTGATACACAAATTGGCTTAATTATTTATTTACTAAATAACTAAATCACCCAGAATTACATAAACACACACACAGGATAGATTATACATTGATTACTACATAATGCAATGAAAAGTCCCTAGTGGACTAACCCGATATGACGGCTGGTTACACAATGAAGGGGTGGGGAAAGAAAGAGTGTGAGAAGGAGAGACAAAGCAATTTAAATGTGGATATTTAGCACCCTAACAACCACTCATTCGGATTTAGAAATGCAATGTACATATTTACGCTTGTATATCTTTGTCTCTCTCTGTTGAATTCGCCAGATCAGTCTATGACAAATAGTTTGACAGAAAATGTCTGGTTGTGTAAGTGTCTGGTTGTCCACCAGAGGTCACCATGTCCTTAGTAGTTGTAGTAGGTTTCCTTTGTTCTTGAAGTGTCTGTTAGAATGGATACATCAGACGTCCAATGGTCTTTGATAGGGAAATGTTCTTCTTTTCTCGTCTTCGGTCGAGTTTCTTACACTACGTTACATGCAGAGCTGCAGGCGGTGCATATCTAGTCTTCTTCTCTGTTGAGTTTCAGAGGGTCTTACCATTTGTCTGGTCTGGTACAGTCTAACCATTTTACACGTGTAGCCACAGCTCAACGCTTTCTGGTCTAGTAGTTTTAAACCATTTGTCCGGCTTACCGTCCGTATACTGGTCTTTAGTTTAAAACTATTTCTCAGCCGTGTAGCCACCGCTCCATGCTGTCTGGTCTAATGTACATTTCGTTACGAGTCCTTTTATAAGCAGTCTGGAAAAATGGCCGATCAATCCTTTTGGCATAATGTCTGTGCTCACGTGGGAGTGGTTACTGACTGGGTAAAACTTTACATGAAAAACAATTGTCATTTAAAGTCACATTGCATCTTCTCACAAATAGTTGTATATTTAATCATATAAGTTTTACAACATTTAGATGTAACTGACAAACATTGTGAAAGCTCTTAAAGTTCCAATGTTTCCATTATAATGTCTTTAATGATATTTTTAATTCAAACCTTTATTTAACTTCGCAAGTCAGTTAAGAACAAATTATTATTTACAATGATGGCCTACCAGGGAACAGTGGGTTAACTGCCTTGTTCAGGGGCAGAACGACAGATTTTTACCTTGTCAGCTCGGGGATTTGATCGAGAAACCTTTTGGTTACTGGCCCAACGCTCTAGGCTACCTGCTGCCCCCTAGGCTATCTGTCGATATCACCAAACAATACATTATCTGACATAATAGTTATTTAAGTCCCTCCCGACCATTTCCCACATTCTTTGTGTTGGAAATATTGTTCCATTGTCCATTTTTGGATGTTGTAGTTTTGGCAGGAGGAATCTCCTTGTAACAAAAGGGTTCTTTCCCCTCAATACTGCATGGTCAAGGAGAGATAGTTCCTGCAAGGTATTTACGACCGTCATAAAACTGGCCAACTCCCCCAGGAGGGGGCGTCTTGAAACCTTTGGTTAGCCGGCACCTTTGATCTCCATCCAGGATGGCAAGTCATGACAACTGTATGTTGTGGTGTGGGTGCATTTTCCTGGCATGGTTTGGGTCCACTTGTAGAATCTATGCCAAGGTGCATTGAAGCTGATCTGGCAGCTCCTGGTGGCCCAACACCTTTAAAGAGACTTTATGTTGGTGTTTCCTTTATTTTGGTATGTGCTTGTGATAAAAACTTAATCCACAGTTATTTTTTTTATATTGATTTTCTGTGGATAAAATATGCTGCCTGGTGTATATTAAAAACATTGAGAGCCTGCTCCTGTGATTGGATACAACATTATAATAATAAAAATATGTATATAATTTCTATATTTATGCCTTCCCTCTTGGGCCCTCTACAGGCTTGGGGCCAGCCCCTGACTCACACAGTTGACCAGTCACATTTATTTATTATGCAATTTATTTTATTAACCAGTTACCCAATTAAGCCTCAGTTACTTCCTCTCCTCTCCACATCTGATGATTAGCAGAGTGGCAACAGGAAGCAGCAGGCTGTCTACACTCATTGAGAGCAGGCTCCTGAGTCCTACTGTGGTTGGCGGTTGCAGTAAAGAATATTTAAAATATATACACTACATAGTCTACATGACCAAAAGTATGTGGACATCTGCTCTTGAAACATCTCCTTCCAAAATCATTTGTTCCATGTTATTGATTCAGTTAATGTCATTTAAATATTTTTAAGGATGCTGTGGGCTTCGATACTGATATCGATGTGTGGGTAGGAGGTGGGATGGGGTCGTCAGCTGATCATAATGCAATATTATATTAACTGTTGTGGTATTGTTGTACAAACATTTAGATTATCCAGTAACAGAATAGAAAACAATAGATTATTCCATTATTTGTAACCAATCATGTCTGGAACCCATACAAAATGTATACAGACAGCTCTGTCTGTCAGTGAGTGAGAGAGATGTGATCAAATCCTATCTGAATCTCCCAATTCATGAAAGATATAAGCTAAGGGGGCATAGCTGACAAAGTGTCTATTCATGTCTTGGGTGACTGAAGGAAAAGTGGATCTTATGTCACATTCCAGCCCGGTTTTGCTAAGAGCCTGGTACCATACAAAGTAGGAGCCATTCTGGAGAAAAAGAGAATTGCCTGTGGTGGCCACTCCTGGACTCTTGGAGAGCCATCCCTGAGAGAACTTCATTTTGACCATAGAACAAAGCTGTCAACCTAAAATGGTGTTAATCAGCAGGCACGGATGATTAGCTGGCCAGTAGGGTGTGAGGTCCAGGTTGGGAACTGGGGTTAAGACCTGTACTCTTGAGAGGTGCCATGAGTTAGCACAGATTGATCATCATCTGCATTAAAGTGCTACTCTTTGAGTTTGATAAATGCCATTGACACTTGTATTAGAACCGGGGGATATGGTCAGATGAGACGAAAAGAGAGCTTTGGTCACGCACACCAGTGATGTGTTTGGCCTCGAAAGAAGGATGCATATGCAGAAAAGTACCTCATACCTACTGTAAAGATAGATATGGTGGTGGATCTTTTATGCTATGGGGATATTTTGCTTAACCTGATCCTGGGGCTCTTGTTAAGGTCAACAGAATCATGAACTCTAATAAGTACCAGGATATTTTAGCTAACAACCTGGTTGCCTCTGTCAGGAGGCTGAAACTTGGCCACAAGTGGATCTTCCAGCAAGAGAATGACCCCAAGCATACAATAAAATCAACAAATAAATGGTTAATTAGCAGCAAAATCAACATTTTGGCCATCTCAGTCCCCAGACCCTATTGAAAACGTGTGGTTTGAATTGAAGAAGGCCTAAGAATATCAAGAATATCAGATCCCTCCCAAAGTGTTTTCAAATCTCATAAAACATTATAGAAAATGTTATATGAGAAAACATTATTGAAAAAGGCTAAGTGCTGTTATCCTCACAAGGGGTTAGTTAAGTGATGTTATCCTCACAGTATTGAGTATTGAAAACAGGGGTGCCAATAATTTTCACCGCTATCTTTTTTAGATTATTACTGTTGAACAAAATATTTTTCTCTGAGCAATTGTATTAGTCGCCTATATAAAAATACAACTTTCCCATTTTTGTAGCATTCAATATTGCTAGCGCAGTATTTGTATTATTTATGTTATACAGTCTTTATCAAAGGTGCCAATCATTTTAGGTTGACAGCTTTGTTCTATGGTCAAAATGAAGTTCTCTCAGGGATGCCTCTTCAAGACTCCAGTATGTGTCCAGGAGTGGCCACCACAGGCAATTCTCTCTTTCTCCAGAATGGCTCCTACTTTGTATGGTGCCAGGCTCTTAGCAAAACCGGGCTGGAATGTGACATAAGATCCACTTTTCCTTCAGTCACCCAAGACTTGAATAGACACTTTGTTAGCTATGCCCCCTTCGCTTATGTCTTTCATGAATTGGGAGATTCAGATAGGATTTGATCACATCTCTCTCACTCACTGACAGACAGAGCTGTATACATTTTGGATGGGTTACAAATAATGGAATAATCTAATGTCTTCTATTCTGTTACTGGATAGTCAAAATGTTTGCACAACAATACCACAACAGTTAATATATTATAATATTGCATTATGATCAGCTGACGAGCCTATCCCACCCACACATCGATATCAGTATCTATGCCCACAGCATCCTTAAAAATATTAAAATGACATTAACCTTATCAATAACATGGAACGACAAAACTAGAGGTAAGTCTGCGTTTTGCATGCTATAGTGCTTGCTTGAGATTATGAAAGAATGACGCAGTTAGAGTTAATTATATATTATAAATAATAACATATTGCACATCATGCTTGCGAAGGATATTTGTGGATATTAAGATCACTGTAATGAATTCCCCCCCAAAATTGGCACGTGTTTTCGACTGTTATAGTCCTCCAGCACGCAATATGGCACGATTCGCCGAACCAATGACTTTGAAAGCATTGAATTAAGGTACAAATGACATGACTTACTTTAAGACGGCACTGTCCCCTTGTCTGACAGTGATGTTGTCCTTAGAAAAAGAATCCCCGCTCCTCGCTGGCACTCCTGCAGGTACAAGGAATAACAGTCTTACACCGATGACAACAAGGCATTTCCAAGGCGCCACAAAATAACCACAAATGCCCATTTTCCGTCAGTGCGCAACTTCCACAAAAACTTGAATGTCAAATACTCCTTGCTCCGTGCGAAATAGTGATGCCCACAGAAATTCAACTCCACTCGAAATGCTGTTGTGGTTGGTGGTCGACCTCTATTTGCTTGCCTCAACTATAAGGTGAGAATATCAAAAAGTAAGCTATATCTGTGCCTCTAGTAACCTATCTCCAAGAAATTTCCAGCTACAACAAGCTTCAGAGGAAAAAAGCGATGTGTGTTTTCTGAAAGCTGACGTAGACAGTCTCCCCAGCTTTGTGTATGTTATTTGTAATCGCCAAGAGATGGATGCTCGCGCAAAGATGCATCAGCAAAGTCTCCACTTGGGTAGTTCTCCCGATACAGCACAACACTGCAGTGACTCTAGAAACAAGTATGCTCTAAAATCAGTTTTGTATCCTTATTTATCAAGATCATAAACTAAATCCACCAACCAGCCAGCACCGCGGAATCAGGTGAAAGCATTCCTTGATTCGAGTGTGTGCCTCGCGTACAGGCAAGTCTGCAGTTCTCTCCTGCGCAGGTTATAAAACCATGTGAGCCATCCGCGCAGCATCCCTACTCCCGCTATTTTTAATACCCCATTGGATGATCAAGCAAGTGATTTGTAGAGATACATCTATAGGCTAGGCTGTATATGCCATTTAAACTATATCTTAGTCTGCGTTATAATGACAATAACCACCACAATGAATTGGTCAATCGGGTTGCCTAAGGGAGTAAACGTTATTTATAATAATGTTTACATGGAGAAAATCGGACCTCTCTGAAATAAAAATGGATTACACTACCTCCAGCAAAATAGATTTTAGCTACTCTCCGTGAACGCTTGAAAAAAAGTGACCCTCCTATATACCCCAAATAACAATTTAAACAAGGGGGATAGCAGAGAACATGTCTACCATTTACGCTCACGTCTTGGACCGACTAGAGCCTTCTGCAGTGTTAGAAACTATTCCTGGTGTTGGAAGCATGACATGGTTACACGTGTATTTTGATAGCGCACAGGGCTGCGGGCCAGAAGGTTGTGGGTTCGCAGACCACCGTGGACAAGAGTAGGGGTAGAAAGATTTCCTTTATAGTGAAAGCATTACATTAATCTATCATCGTATTTGCAGGTCCGATTAACAAAAAAAGCATTTTATAAACATTTCATGCAATTCTACTCATTTTACATGTAAACCGAATCTTTTTTTAATTACACACAAATGCTCGCGCAACGAAACTACTCCCTTTGCATATAATAGGAATCTGAGCATAGTACTTTCAAAAAGTTATGCCTACCATTCTACACCAGACAAAGTAGTCCTACCAATGCAGAAAGAAATTTAAGCTTTCATTTCTGGCTACTCTTCATCCGTGGGTTAACCCAACGAGAGGTCACAAGTGTTTTCCTGAAAGCTGTCTGGGTTTAAACATATATTTTTAAATATATACACTACCGTTCAAAAGTTTGGGGTCACTTAGAAATGTCCTTGTTTTTGAAAGAAAAGCAAAAAAAAAAGTCCATTAAAATAACTTCAAATTGATCCGAAATACAGTTAAGGGAGTAGTACACAGCGTTGTACGATATCTTTGGTTCCTTGTCAATTTCTCACATGGAATAGCCATCATTTCTCAGAACAAGAATAGATTGAGGAGTTTCAGAAGAAAGTTCTTTGTTTCCGGCCACTTTGAGCCTGTAATCGAACCAGCAAATTCTGATGCTCCAGATACTCAATTAGTGTAAAGAAGGCCAGTTGTGTTGTTTCTTTAATCCGCCCAACAGTTTTCAGCTGTGCTAACATAATTGAAAAACGGGTTTCTAATGATCAATTAGCCTTTTAAAATTATAAACTTGGATTTGCTAACACAATGTGCCATTGGAACACAGGAGTGATGGTTGCTGATAATGGGCCTCTGTACGCCTATGTAGATATTCCATAGAAAATCATCAGTTTCCAGCTACAATAGTCATTTACAACATTAACAACGTCTACACTTTATTTCTGATATATTTGATGTTATATTAATGGTCAATTTTTTTTGCTTTTCTTTCAAAAAGAAGGAAATCTCTAAGTGACCCAAAACTTTTGAACGGTAGTGTGTACAGTTGAAGTCTGAAGTTTACATACACATTAGCCAAATACATTTAAACTCAGTTTTTCACAATTCCTGACATTTAATCCTAGTAAAAATTTTCCCTGTCTTAGGTCAGTTAGGATTGCCAGTTTATTTTAAGAATGTGAAATGTCAGAATAATAGTAGAGAGAATGATTTATTTCAGCTTTTATTTTTTTCATCACATTCCCAGTGAGTCAGAAGTTTACGCACACTCAATTAGTATTTGGTAGCATTGTTTACCTTGGGTCAAACATTTAGGGTAGCCTTCCACAAGCTTCCCATAATAAGTTGGGTGAATTTTGGCCCATTCCTCCTGACAGAGCTGGTGTAACTGAATCAGGTTTGTAGGCCTCCTTGCTCGCACACGCTTTTTCAGTTCTACCCACACATTTTCTATAGGATTGAGGTCAGGGGTTTGTGATGGCCACTCCAACACCTTGACTTTGTTGTCCTTAAGCTATTTTCTAACAACTTTGGAAGTTGACTTGGGGTAATTTTTCATGTTAAAGACCCATTTGCGACCAAGCTCTAACTTCCTGACTGATGTCTTGAGATGTTTCTTCAATATATCCACATATTTTTCCTCCTTCATTATGCCATCTATTTTGTGAAGTGCACCAGTCCCTCCTGCAGCAAAGCACCCCCACAACATGATGCTGCCACCCCTGTGCTTCACCGTTGGGATGGTCTTCTTCGGCTTAAAAGCCTCCCCCTTTTCCTCCAAACATAACGATGGTCATTACAGCCAAACAGTTCTATTTTTGTTTCATCAGACCAGAGGCCATTTCTCCGGAAAGTACAGTCTTTGTCCCCATGTGCAGTTGGAAACCGTTTTCTGTCTTTTTTATGGCGGTTTTGCGGCAGTGGCTTCTTCCTTGCTGAGCGGCCGTTCAGGTTATGTCGATATAGGACTTGTTTTACTGTGGACATAGATACTTTTGTATCTGTTTCCTTCAGCATCTTCACAAGGTCCTTTGTTGTTGTTGTGGGATTGATTTGCACTTTTCGCACCAAAGTACGTTCATCTCTAGGAGACAGAACACATCTCTTTCCTGAGCAGTATGACGGCTGCGTGGTCCCATGGTGTTTATACTTGCGTACTATTGTTTGTACAGATGAACGTGGTACCATCAGGCATTTTGGTCAGGCATCAGGCATTTGCTCCCAAGGATGAACCAGACTTGTGGAGGTCTACAATTTGGCTGATTTCATTTGATTTTCCCATGATGAAATAGTTCCACAGGCACACCCAATTGACTCAAATTATGTCAATTAGCCTATCAGAATCTTCTAAAGCCATGCCATAATTTTCTGGAAATTTCCAAGCAGTTTAAAGGCACAGTCAACTTAGTGTATGTAAACTTCTGACCCACTGGAATTGTGATACAGTGAATTATAAGTGAAATAATCTGTCTGTAAACAATTGTTGGAAAAATTACTTGTGTCATGCACAAAGTAGATGTCCTAACCGACTTGCCAAAATTATAGTTTGTTAATAAGAAATTTGTGGAGTGGTTTTAATGACTCCGACCTAAGTGTATGTAAACTTGCGCCTTCAATTGTATATATACACTGAACAAAAATATAAACACAACATGTAATTTATTGGTCCTACGTTTCATGAAATTAAAGATGCCAGAAATGTTCCATATGCACAAAAAACTTATTTCATTACTCAGGTGCACATTGTGCTGGGGACAATGAAAGGCCACTCTAAAATGTGAAGTTGTGTCACACAGCACAATGCCACAGATGCCTCAAGTTTGAGGGAGTGTGCAATTGGCATGCTGACTGCAGGAATGTCCACCAGAGCTGTTCCCTGAGAATTTAATATTAATTACTCTACCATAAGCTGCCTCCAACGTCATTTTAGAGAACCAGCCTCACAACCGCAGACCACGTGTAACCTGCCAGCCCAGGACCTCCACATCCGGCTTCTTCACCTGCGGGCTTCTTCACCTGAGACCAGTCACCCATTTATTCTGATTGGCTAGCTCCCCAGTGGGTGGGCCTATGACCTCCCAGGCCCACCCTTGGCTGCGCCCCTGCTCAGTCATGTGAAATCCATAGATTAGGGCCTAATTCATTTATTTTAATTGACTGATTTCCTATGAACTGTATATGAACTGTATATGAACTGTAACTGTAAAACCGTTGAAATTGTTGGATGTTGTGTTAATATTATTGTTCAGTATATTTCTATATACAGTGCCTTGCGAAAGTATTCGGCCCCCTTGAACTTTGCGACCTTTTGCCACATTTCAAGCTTCAAACATAAAGATATAAAACTGTATTTTTTTGTGAAGAATCAACAACAAGTGGGACACAATCATGAAGTGGAACGACATTTATTGGATATTTCAAACTTTTTTAACAAATCAAAAACTGAAAAATTGGGCGTGCAAAATTATTCAGCCCCCTTAAGTTAATACTTTGTAGCGCCACCTTTTGCTGCGATTACAGCTGTAAGTCGCTTGGGGTATGTCTCTATCAGTTTTGCACATTGAGAGACTGACATTTTTTCCCATTCCTCCTTGCAAAACAGCTCGAGCTCAGTGAGGTTGGATGGAGAGCATTTGTGAACATCAGTTTTCAGTTCTTTCCACAGATTCTCAATTGGATTCAGGTCTGGACTTTGACTTGGCCATTCTAACACCTGGATATGTTTATTTTTGAACCATTCCATTGTAGATTTTGCTTTATGTTTTGGATCATTGTCTTGTTGGAAGACAAATCTCCGTCCCAGTCTCAGGTCTTTTGCAGACTCCATCAGGTTTTCTTCCAGAATGGTCCTGTATTTGGCTCCATCCATCTTCCCATCAATTTTAACCATCTTCCCTGTCCCTGCTGAAGAAAAGCAGGCCCAACCCATGATGCTGCCAGGTGTGTCTCCCAGGTGGCTTGTGGCAAACTTTAAACAACACTTTTTATGGATATCTTTAAGAAATGGCTTTCTTCTTGCCACTCTTCCATAAAGGCCAGATTTGTGCAATATACGACTGATTGTTGTCCTATGGACAGAGTCTCCCACCTCAGCTGTAGATCTCTGCAGTTCATCCGGAGTGATCATGGGCCTCTTGGCTGCATCTCTGATCAGTCTTCTCCTTGTATGAGTTGAAAGTTTAGAGGGACAGCCAGGTCTTGGTAGATTTGCAGTGGTCTGATACTCCTTCCATTTCAATATTATCGCTTGCACAGTGCTCCTTGGGATGTTTAAAGCTTGGGAAATCTTTTTGTATCCAAATCCGGCTTTAAACTTCTTCACAACAGTGTCTCGGACCTGCCTGGTGTGTTCCTTGTTCTTCATGATGCTCTCTGCGCTTTTAACGGACCTCTGAGACTATCACAGTGCAGGTGCATTTATACAGAGACTTGATTACACACAGGTGGATTGTATTTATCATCATTAGTCATTTAGGTCAACATTGGATCATTCAGAGATCCTCACTGAACTTCTGGAGAGAGTTTGCTGCACTGAAAGTAAAGGGGCTGAATAATTTTGCACGCCCAATTTTTCAGTTTTTGATTTGTTAAAAAACGTTAGAATATCCAATAAATGTCATTCCACTTCATGATTGTGTCCCACTTGTTGTTGGTTCTTCACAAAAAAATACAGTTTTATATCTTTATGTTTGAAGCCTGAAATGTGGCAAAAGGTCGCAAAGTTCAAGGGGGCCGAATACTTTCGCAAGGCACTGTATATAAAGCGCTGTTATAGATCACTTAATACAATCAGATCCATTTTATATTCTTCAAAATCTTAAGATAAAAGGGGTAGGCCTCTGCTTTTTGCCATTTTCTTAAATGAAAGGTATGCCTATGGCGTAGCCTCTCCTACCCCCTCAATTCGATTCCTGGCTTTAACAGCCCTTCACTGACACCGAGGTACGCTATTTAAAGAGTGCATGGTGGGTGGAGGAATTGACCATCAAATAGCCACATTTTGTCTGTCAAACAGGTAGACCTACCTCTTATTTTATTTATAAAAAAGCTAGAAATAAGCTCCAACACAAAGCCCTCTTGTTGTTGTTAAAGTCTAATTAAAATGAAGATGATTGAATTATGCCTACTCGAATTTGCCTACTTTCAGCACCATGAGCTGTCCGTTTCCAATGGATTGTGCCGCAGCTGCTGTTTCAAGTTTCAGCACTACAATGTAAGTAACTACAATCTGGATTATTGTTAGGTCAATCAACCTTTGACTCTCCGCCTGAACTGCCACCGTAGAGCAGGTTAGGGCTCAGTGTTAGAATTTTCATTGCAGTGTGTAGTTTTATTTACACCATCCCAGCAGCTATATTAGAAACATAACTTTGCTCTGTGCTATTCCAAGCATGCATTTCATAGCCTATAGCCTCAAGGTTATAGAACATTTGATTGAGACCATGCTAAATAGCCAATAGGCGCACTTGATATTGCGAGCCCAGTGGAGAATCATAGATGAGGGGCGGCATCAGGCACACATCAATATATAGCCTAATAAGCAACTCATTCTAAAACACTGCGAAATATTGAAATTCCATCAATTACAAATTACATGACCCTCCCCTGGACAAGATAAAGAAAATACTAAAGCCTCCCCTTGACTGAAAAGTAAAAAGCATGACCCTCCCCCATTTTCCTCCAGGTAATCATTATGTACATTTCGATTTGTCCCTATATCATTAGGCCTACCATAATGCAGTCAATTATTATTTCAATACTGTGTATTGGGAATGCTTAGCTAATCATCTGAAACGTACCTTCCTGAACATATCAAGTTGGATCTATGCTCTGCTCAATAGTATAAGTGGTAGGCTATACTATTGTATATCAGAACTGTAGCCTAGTGTGTGTGCATGTGAGAGAAATATTTTCTAATAGTGATATACTATTTTTTGTTTTGTGTGTTCAGCTCATTGTAGGCCTCAATGTCAATGTGTAAATGACAAGATATTTAGTCCCACTAAAGTTTGTGAGTATGTATTGTATAACAATGTTTTAGTACATGTTTTTTAAAAAAAGTGTAATTATGATTATATTTTTAACCTTTATTTAACTAGGCAAGTCAGTTAGGAACAACTTCTTATTTATAATGACAGCCTACTCCGGACGACACTGGGCCAATTGTACGCCGCCCTATGGGACTCCCAATCACAGTCAGATGTGATACAGCCTGGATTTAAACCAGGGACTGTAGTGACACCTCTTGCACTGAGATGCAGTGCCTTAGACCGCTGCGCCACTCGGGAGCCCAAGAACCCTGTAAATACATTCTACCTATACCTACAGTAGCTACCATACATCATTGTTTTGCAATGTACAAAATGAGTACAGTATATAGTGTAAACAATAGAAGCTGGTTGGTGAATAGCTCTGCCGAGACATCTTTCCATGGCATTATCATAAGCACGTATGTGTCCTCAGCGTCTTAGCGCCATGCAGTGCACATTACTGTGCTAGGACAACTGAGCATTGTTATTGTAAGCATGTTATTTAATTCTGTCCTGCATAGACCTACATCCAAGGGCTCCCAGACCACATATTAAAAGACACGTTCCATTACTCTGGCGACTACGTACTGTAGTATCTTTTTAACCTCCCGCTTTGGGCTGGATGTGTCAATGTGTAGTTCATACATGCATAATCTATGAGCAGAATTACTGTTTTACCTCCATTGGCCATTAAATCCCTAGTTTGAAAGCTACTCGTTTCTAGAAGCTATGCAGCACCATTTTGAGTCCTGCAAGCTTGGCCCACTTGAGCCAGCCCCCTAGCAATTTGAGTTCCAGCCAATTTGAGTCCCAGTCCATCGCCATTTGAATGACAGCTAGCAAAATGCACATTGACGAGTCTCACAGTGAAAGAAGAGCGCTGGCCTAGCCTGCCCCGCGTTATCCAATGAGGTTGCAATGGCTCAGTGACACAGAAGAGAGAGAGAGAGAGACAGAGCAATGACGTAGTGCACATATCTGTACATATATGACATAACACATCCAATGCATTGTCCCCCTAATTGTATCCACTGAAATATGCATATTTGTATACATGAAAATTGATTGGGTGTGGACTGAACTGGGGATATAGGGGTCACTGTTTGTTTTGACATGCACGCAGCCTCTTGGATTTACAGAGGTGTTGTTCAATTTATTATTAGGGCGATAGTGGGGGAATTATGATGATGACCCGAGCTGGAAAAATTGGGCTAAGATAAGAGTTAATTAAAACTCTATCTAGCCTGTGGTGCAACCTGAGTAGGTCTTCGTGCACTACGTGCAAATCGAACTCAATGGCATTTTAATTAAAACCCCTCGTTCTGACCTCAGCAAATCTAAGATGTGTGGTCTTAATTAGCATTGGTTGCTAGGTGGGGGGGGGGGGGGGGGGTCTTGGTGAAACACTTGTTTCTGAAACACCCCCAGCAGATTAGGATGACAACATGTTGTTGACTATAGACTGCCTATAACATCAGACCTGTCTATCAGCTTGAACGACCTCATCTTATTTAAAGGCCTACTCTGTGATATTTACAGACATTTTTATTAATGTAAATTAATGATATATTCAAATATAACTCATAAATGCCCCATGTCAGGAGCTTTGATCAACTGTTTAACCCCACCATAACCCAAAATATAAGGACGTTTTACATCCCTCAGTTTTATAGGAACCCAAGTGGCAATGTTGCTGTTTTATTGATTTCAAATTAAGGAGTTGGCCTTTAAGCTACAATACATAGGGCTGTGGAACATTGCAATTTTCACTGTATGGCTGAGTCAACCATTTCAATTACCTGGGGATTAGGAGTAAATTCACAAGTGTATCTGGGGGATTTACATTACTTTGAAAGAGTCTTTAGTCACAATGAGACTGGAAACCGTGTAATATACATAATCGAGCCAACCTTCATTGTTTTGTCATGAGAGGGTCAGATGCAGTGGATGACCTTGCTTTGTTAGCCAGCGATGTGTTTATGAGAACTGGTGCTGCGCTCTGTGAAATGACTAATTAGACTGGCATTGTGTGCTAGACTCCATGCATGGATCATTTCCCCACTGTGTACTACAAACAAGAGTAGGAGGGGACCTTAGACTTAGTCTGGTGCCCAAAGAAGTAACATTTGCATTGAATAAGAGCACACTTACATTAGTATCTGTTGAGTTGGGTGTTGCTTTATTGTAACACATCAAGGAAGACAGTTTATACTGTAGATTCATGAAATTCTATAGTAGGCTATACTGTATCTATATCAACAGTTTATGATATATATATAACAATTCTAAGAAAGGAAGATAACTATTTTTCATAGAAATGATTGAAATGCCTTTCTTCTATTGATGCCTTTACATTGAATGTATTTATGCATGCACTGACATTCAGGCCCACACTGACACTAGTCATTCATACTCATCACAATCCAGCACAGTACATCTTGACACCTTAGAACAATGGGCATGACACTGGATTGAACTCTCACTGTTCTCTTTCTGCTTTAAAGTTTTACAGTACATAAATAGTACATAACTAAATCTTTCAAAGTAATCAATGTATTTAGACATATGGTGCCCTTAAATGAATTGAATGTGCAGACATCTATCTGAATAGTCAATAGCTCTAATATTCACTCAGTTCCCTGGAGAGATACTCAATGTAGATATGCTGATACAGTACCATGTATCAGGCATTGGTGACTTTTACATGACTTCCCAGGAGGAAATTAAATGCATGCTAATTACAGTATCATTGATACTAAGGCCATTCTAAGGTCTTGACCTTGAGCTCAACTCTGAATAAAATACACACATTTGTTTAATTGTCACATACTGTACAGTGGATAGGCGCAGTGAAATGTGTTGTTTTACAGCCATACTGTAGTAGTATGGCACCCCTGGACCAAATTAAGATTAAGTGCCTTGCTCAAGGGCACAGACACATTTTTCACTTTGTCGGCTCAGTTATTCAAACCAGCAACCATTTGGTTACTGGCCCAATGCTCTAACAACTAGGCTACCGGCCACCCTACTGTATAAATTAAGAATTTCCTCTCATTTAGACGAAACATGCAAGAAGCATGCTTTATGGCAACTGTCTGAAAATTAACATTTGTCTGCATATGTAACTTTTGAAGACTTAGTAATAAGGATGTACTTTTTCTGGACATGAAAAGGTTTTTGAAGGCTCTAGCTTATCTTCGAAGCCATGCGGTCTACATTTATTCTGACAGCAGGTAAAGCAAGAAATACATCAGCAAGCACCCCAGTGGTACACGGCCTGGTGGGCACTATGGCAAATCAAAGTACTTCTTTATTCCTAAGAAATCCGGGGACAGCGATAATGGTGGTGTTCTCTCACTCTGAAAGGGCCAGCAAACGGTTCTTATTAGTGCAACAATAAGTGGTGTTTTTCCGCATTTGCCATTGGCTAAATCCAAGAAAAAAAACGTATTGCATAACTTTAGGTCTATGATGGTAGAGCAAAGTTTATCTAACCTGATAGTAAGATTAACTTTGTTTCAATGTCAACAAACAATTCAGAGAGATTTCTTACAACTGTGTCATATCTGTGGTAAGACATGTCCTGGAATGATTTGGATGATGTCTTTAGAAGTGCATTTGGACATGTACAGTATCTAAGGGAAACATCATAGTACATTGAGTCAATTGAAATTAAGTACTGATGCTGGATTGCTATATTGTTTCTCAGTGCTTGGTAATGTTTTCCGAATTACACTCATTTAGCATTTTATCAGGTCTACACTAGAATCAGTATTTGATCCTTTAGACCAGGTATTCCCAAACTAGGGTACGCGTATACCCAGGGGTACGCACAATGCTGTCGGCGGTACGCCAAATAAAAATGTGATTCATATTTCTTTTAAATAATAGTTTAAATTTGTTTTTGTAATAAAAAATACAATTCTTCACCTTTTCAAACAGTCCATTTATATTTTCCAACGAGGCTATACATTTGGGTGAGTTTTTTTCTCTTGCCTGAGTAGCCTCATTTCACTGCCAAAAATAAAATGAAACCATCTAGTGTTCAGCGAAATAACAACACAATGTCAAATACATGTAGCCCATTCAAATAATTAACATCCAATCACATTAACTGTTACTCTCTCCCCTAACAGTCCGTATGTTTCCAAACGTATAGTTGCTGCTCAATTTGTTTACTCGAAAATGGATAAATGGTTAAAAAAAGCAAGGCCCACTTCCATAGAGACACACACCAGCTCTACTGGCAGTACTGCTACTACCAGCAGTATTACACCTGCACCTGCTGACAACACAAGTTGTTCTGCTTCCACAAGCACATCCAATGGTAGCATCAGTAATTCTACAATTGTTGTTAGCCCAGCTAGCATGGACAATGACAGTTGTGAATCTGATGCAGCCGAAGAGCTACTGCCCCCTTACCTGGGAAAGCACAGAACAACAGACAGGGACAGTGTGTTATATGTGCAGTGTGTTATATGTGCAAAAGTACTATCTCACAACTCGATGAAACCTTCACTCTTGTGCAGACATTTAGAAACAAAACATGCCAATTTGAAAAATAAACCACGGCAGTTTTTTGAGCGAGAATTAAGACAAGTTTCGACAAGCAACAGATACCATTATTAATAAGATAGGGCTAGATGCGTCTTATATGGTGAGCTACCGAGTGGCTAGGATAGGCAAGCCCCATACTATTGTGGAGGACTTAATTCTTCCTGTTGCTGCGTATATGGCTGGGTCAATGCTGGGGGAAAAGGCCATAAGAACTATACAGACAATCCCTTCATCAAACAACACTGTTTCACAACACATCAGTGACATGGCAGGAGATGTTTTGAAACAATTACTGCTTCGCATACAAGTCAGTGAATTCTATGCGTTACAGCTGGATGTGTCAACAAACGTGGCGCGCCTGGCACAGCTCCCGGTATATGTCCGTTACGTTTATGGGGGGTCAATTAAGGAGACGACATCTTCTGCAAACCACTAGAAACCAGGAGAACAGGAGAGGATATTTTTAAAGTACTGGACAGCCTTGTGACATCAAATGGACTTTGGTGGTCAAGATGTGTTGGTATCTGTACTGATGGCGTAAAAGCCATTACAGGGAGACATAGTGGAGTGGTAACGCGTGTGCAAGCAGTTGCTCCCGACACCACTTGGGCATTGCAGCATCCAATAGAGGCTATTGCTGCCAAGGGAATGCCTGACAGCTTGAAAGATGTTTTGGACACTATAGTGAAAATGGTTAACTTTATTAAAGCAAGGCCCCTGAACTCTTGTGTATTTTCAGATTTCTGGATCAGGCTGCGCTCAGATGATCCTGCCTTGGCAAATCGCGCTGTTAGACACTGATGCCCTGTGCAACCACGCACCTTTGTGAGAGTGGATTCTTGGCCCTCACTAGCATGAAAACTAAATACAGGTACAGACTGTGTGTGGAAATGATTTAAGACTGAGACTCTCTCCAATACAACCCAACATTGCAGAGTTATGAGCATATTTTCAAGCACACCCTTCTCATTAACCTGTGGTGAGTTTTTCACAATTTTTGATGAGCAAATAAGGTTTTATATTTAAGATGGTTAGAGAGCATTATTGATTATTGTTATATTATTATTTGTGCTCTGGTCCTATAATCTTTGTCACTTCTCATGAGCCGGGTTGTGACAAAAACTCACACTCACTCTTATGTTTAATAAATGTATCGTATAGTGTGTGTTTGGCAGGCTTAGAATGATGGCAAAAAACAAAATTTGAGAGTGCGCCGACCCTGGTGCTAGAGGGGGTACGCAGCTGGAGGTTGAATGTTTGAAGGGGTTCGGGACTATAAAACATTTGGGAACCACTGCTTTAGACAATCATATCACAAAATTATCTTTTACATTAGATAATAAAGCCTTTGAAACAGAGATGAAACTTAATAAGCCCATAAATTACATGTTAACTATGCCATCACAGAGAGACATGATGTCTGAAATAGATATAGAAAGCTATGAACTTATTGCATCTGTTTTACCAGATTGTTTCTAATAATATTATATATATGTTTATAGGGCTTTCATAGAATCTCAAAGTGCTTCACGAGCAAAAATCAAGCAAGCATGATATCATGACAGTTTTTTGAAAGCTGCATCCTCCAAAGATGGAGCGGGTCAGTTCATGGCTTGAGCGGAGAGAGCTGGTCAGAGGATGGTAGATGATGGTGATCGAGTTGGCTGATGGTCTTGTAGAGGCCAAGTCTGGGAACCAGCCTGAGTCTTATAGCTAGCCACTGGACTTCTCCTCTTCCACTCTGTGTAGCACCAACTTGGGTGATGCCTCAGCAGTTCTCCTCACTACGAGCCTTCTGCCTCAGCACTGCTGCATTCCTCTCTCTCCCATTCCTCTCACGCTTCAGGAAACTCCTCCAATGATGTTCTCAGAAGATCAGGAATTGGCAGCCAGGTGAAACAGAAAAGCTGGTACTGTGTCCAGATGCATTTATCAAACACATTTTTTTGCCATTTAGCTAGCTAACTAGCCAAGCCAAAAAGTGTTAACCTGTCAGTCAATCTGCAAATCCGTGGCTCAAAAGCACCAGATATATGCAATTAAAACTCAATATTATCAAAACAAAAGAGCTGATTAAAAATCAACAATTAAGGGGGACAAAATGGCGCCGTAGAGAGAACAATGTGTTTCAGCGAGCTCCCGTGGCATTCGTAAATTTATATTTTTACATTAATCTCCTAGCTTGAAAAAGTGGTAGAATTGGCTAAATAAGTTATCCTATAATGAGTCTTGACGGCTATTTCGTAAAAATCTCCGACAACATGCCCAACAGAACTACTAAGAAGTCGACCAAAACCACCACCCCTGTGGATGTGCATGAGGAGCTAGCTAACGTTAGCGAAGCTAACATCATTGCGGATCCAGGCACAATGGACCTGGTGATTCAAAAGATGACTGATAACATTACTAAAGTGATCGATGTTAAGATAAGAACGGTCTTAGAAACAATAGCTGGCCATTCAGCTGAACTACAGAGGGTTGTGAAATGTGTTGTTGAGGCGGAAGGAAGAATTGCTGCAGTGGAAACTTCAACTACATCTATGGGCGCTAAGATAAAAGCACTTGAGAAACAGGTGCGCGAAATGGCGGAGCACATTGACGACTTGGATAATCGAGGACGCAGATGCAATATTCGTTGTTGTGGGACTCCCGGAAAATTCTGAAGGGACACGTTCAGTAAAATTCTTTGAGGAATGGATCCCTGGCTACCTACAAATGGACACTAAGGCTGGTCATGTGAAGCTGGACAGAGCCCATCGCTCTCAAGCACTGATACCCGGTCCCAACCAGCGCCCACGGCCGGTGGTTATAAAGTTCCACAACTTCACCGACAAGCAGCGCATCATGGACACAGCTAGAAACATCGGCTCTGATGGTAGTCAACGTAAAAGTCCAAAGGTCTCATTCTTCAAAGATTATTCCACTGCGGTTGTACGAAGATGCAAAGCGTTTGATGAGGTGAAGGCTCGAGAATGAAGATGGACTACGCACTGTTGTACCCGGCCACATTGAAGGTTATGGTCAACGGATCGCCTAAAAAGCTCTACACACTTGAAGAGGCTGCTGCGTTTATTGACTCTCTCAGGTAAATAACTTTAAGCTGCACCTCCGCAGCATTGGATAACTTTGTTTATTTTTGGTTGAATCTGATCATGAAACAGTGGTGTGAGTCCTCACGTACTCCGGCTCAGTAATATTCGTATCTTTATTATTTTTCTTGCTAAAGTAATAGCCACTATAGCTCAGGCTGAGATATGTGTGAATCCATATTGGTGCCCAGGCTTGGTTTTAGGTGGAAGAGCCTCAATCTTCTTCTATTGATTTTCTTTTCCATACATATAAAGGATGAGGCTATTGAGCGGCAATGCGGACTTAAGAGTCTACATTGGAGAGTTGAAATCCCCTGCATGGGAAAACTCCCTTTTGGATCTTTACATGTTTCATTTTTGGGTTTAGTATAGTTCGAGTTCAGGGTTCATATCGTTTGTTTATGCTCAGTGAGATAGAGGAGAATTCAACACATGGAAAAAGGTACCACCCTACTTTTACAGTAGGATCCAGTCTGGATATTGAATGGTGAAGAACACAATGGCAGGTAACGGACTGCATGTATGTACATGGAACATTAGAGGAAGCCATAACCCCATTAAAAGGAAGAAGGTACTGTCTTTTTTGAAAATAGAAAATATTGATATTGCCCTGTTGCATGAAACTAATTTGGATGATAAGGAGCACCTGAAATTACAACAAGGGGGGTTTGGTCAAGTGTTTTTCTCATCATTTACATCCAGAAGTAGAGGTGTAGCAATTCTGGTGAAAAATAACTTACCACTTAAGGTCTTGAATTGTGTGAAAGATAAATTTGGTCTCTTTGTTATAATTAATGGTACGTTACAAGGGCAGAACATTTCCATAATTAATATTTACTTCCCCCCTGCTCACCCCTCTGATTTCCTCACTAAGGTATTTCTAGACTTTTCAGAATTAAACTCGGACACTGCAGTGGTTGGAGGAGATTTGAACTGCTTGTTGAACCCCCTTATTGATAAGTTTCCCAGCGGTATAGTTTCACTCTCTCCTCAAGCTAAGTCACTTAAAGCAATTTGTGATGATCTGGGGTATGCGGATGTCTGGAGAGCTTTTCACCCCTCCAACAGAGAGTTCACTTTTTCCTCTGCACCTCATGGATGTCAGACTAGAATAGATTATTTTTTTATGCCCAGGACGTCCTTGCAGTCTGTTTTATCCGCTAGGATAGGAAGCATAGTCATATCTGATCATGCTGGGGTGATCCTGGACATAAAACTCAACGGTCAAGACATTGGAGTTTGAACACAACCATTCTTAAAGACCAAACATTCACATCATATTTTATTACAGAGTTTAAAGCATTTTTCTCTATTAACTCTCAATCAACAGATAACCCCTCACTCCTTTGGGAGACCTGTAAAGCATATGCCAGGGGTCTGATTATGTCATACACAGCTACTAAGAGACGGAAAAAGCGTGAAAAGCAAAAAATGTTAGAGGGTGAATTAGGAACCAAAGAGAAGGACTACATTAAAACTCCCACTCCTGCCCTATTAAAGGAAATATCAGTCATTAGATCAACGTTAGACTCTCTCCTAACACAGGATGCTGAAAAGAAAATTAGATTTGTCAGGCAAAAGCTATATGAACATGGCGATAAGCCAGAAAAGTTCTTGGCATAGCTAGCTAAAAAGAGAGCTGACTCTCAGTCAATTGCTATTATTACTGATTCTGATGGTAATCATTTATATGAAAATAAATTGATAAGTGACTCATTTAAGACATTTTATACAAACTATGCCTCAGAACTGCCAAAGGATGCACCCAAATTAATGGAGAACTTATTTTGTAAGATTGAGCTCCCTACTATCTCCGAAGAACAGAGGTCTCTCCTTAATGCCCGCAATTAAGAATCTGCAAAATGGTAAGGCCCCAGGACCAGACGGGTTTTGTTGTGAGTTCCATGGCCTGATCCGTGAGCCATTGCGTGATATGTTTAACCACTCATTTTCAAATTCCTCGTACAGACCAATTTCCCTTCTGAATGTGGATAGAAAATTGCTTTCTAAAATTATAGCCACAAGATTAGAGGACTCACTGCCACTAATTGTGAAAGGAGACCAAACTGGCTTTATTAAGGGCCGTAAGTCATGCAACAATGTCAGGCGGCTTCTTAATGTAATTCAAGCCTACCAACAAAGTGCTATGGATGGTCTTGTACTCTCCCTAGATGCTGAGAAAGCATTTGATCGTATGGAGTGGTCTTACCTATTATTTGCTCTAAATAAATTTGGTCTAGGGGACAACTTTATAAAATGGGTGAAAGTTTTATATGATGATCCTCAGGCTGTCCTTACTAATGGGCTAAGGTCAAATAGCTTCTCTAGACACAGAGGTACCAGACAGGGCTGTCCTTTATCCCCTCTCCTCTTTGCTCTCGTTATGGAACCACTGGCCGAGGCTGCTCATTGGTGATGTTCACCATAAAATAAGCTTGTATGCTGATGATGTCCTTATATTCATCTCTAGTCCCGAGACTTCAATTACATCTCTTGTTAATATTATTGAATTATTCAGCGAATTCTCAGGCTACAAGATTAACCTAACTAAGTCAGAGGCTATGCCATATGGTAGCCTACACTCTGTACCTAATACTTCTCCCCCCTTCCCTTTTAAATGGTATCCCTCAGGTTTCATGTATCTGGGTATATTTGTAACTCCTAAATTCCAGCAAATGTACAAAGCCAATTTTGTTCCCTTGTTTGATACAATAAGACAGGATCTGAAGCGCTGGAACTCTCTCCCGATTTCTTGGTTGGGTAGAATATCCCTCTTGAAAATGAACATTTTACCTAGACTACTTTACCCAATCCAAATGATCCCAGTATTACTCTCCAATAAGGTAATAAAGGATGTAAATGGATGGCTAAGTTCCTTTATATGGAGTAAACGCAAGCCAAGACTTAAGATGGAAATATTGCAGCTGTCAAGTTCTATGGGCGTCTTGGACCTGCCCAATATCAGGTTATATCAATGGTGTGCCCATCTTTGTTATATTTCTGACTGGATCACAAATGATGACTCCTCTATTTGGTTAGAAATTGAGACTTCTCTTTCAAAATACCCCTTACAGGATCTTTTATTTTTCAGAAGTTTCAAGTCTGTAGAAGATCACTGCAATAATCCCGTTACACTTAACACACTCAAAGTATGGAGGTCAGTTCAACGCTTCCTGGGAAGGTCCAAACTAACCTCAATTCTTAACAACCCAGATTTCAGTCCAGGATTGCGGGATGCTGGCTTTAACTTTTGGCTTAATAAGGGCATACGTAGGCTAAATTACTTATTTGCTGATAATATTATATTGTAATTTGAGCAGATGGTCGAGAAATATAGACTCCCAAAGCAGGACTTTTTCCGCTTCCTACAAGTAAGACATTATATTCTGAAGAGCATCACCTTAATTGGTAACCCTGATGTGTCTGTCATTGAAATAATGCTTTTTTTCCCACAAAGGAAAATGTCTGTAAGTCTGTTTTATGATACTTTAAGGTCATTTTCTGCTGTCAACACACAGAGGGTGAAACAAGTGTGGGAGAAAGAATTGCCTGTTACTATTGACGAAGAGATGTGGGAGGACATTTGGAGATATGCAAAAACAATATCTATATGTAATCGTACTAGAGCAATTCAATTAAGAATAATACACAGATTGCATATATCCCCAAATCGCAGACATGCTTTTAGCCCCACTTCCTCTTCCCCTCAGTGTCTTAAATGCAAAACTGATACAGGCACCCTAACACATTGTTTATGGTCATGTACCAAAATACAAAGATACTGGTCTGGTGTTCTGCAAGAAATTGAAAAGATCCTAGGGGTTGATCTATAATTGGACCCAGTTTCTTTACTGTTAGGTCTCCCTATTAGGCATGTTACTTCTGTGGGTAAAAGGAGGCTTTACAACATCCTTACCTTCGCAGCGAGGAAAAACATCCTTTTACAGTGGATTAGTGATAAGGTTCCTTCTATTAAAGATTGGCATAAGATACTATTTGAATGGGTGCCTCTGGAATATCTGACATGTACATTGCATTCTAAAACAGACCAGTTCTACAAAGTATGGGAACCTTATCTAAATTACCTAGAACCTGAGGTATCAGCTATTATGCTGCAAGGATTATCTTAGAATGGCGGGTATCTATGTATTTCAGAACTACACTGTACGTTCCATGTGTGGAACCTAACCTCTTGGTTTAAACTGAGCTTTTTTGTTTAATTTCTGTTTGTAAGTTTGTTTAAAATGTATGTATTGAGAGAAGCAAAGATGGGGATGGGGTGAGAGAAGCACCGAGCGGGAAGAGGAAAATGGTGTACGTATGTATGGGTGTGTGTGGTATGTATGTATGTGTGTGTATGTGTGTGCGTACGCGTATATATGTGTATATGCATGAGTGTATGTATATGTATGTGTATGTGTATGTATATATATATGCGTAGATATGTGTAGGTGAGTGCTGTTTTTTGTGTGTGCTTTGTCTCTGTTGTTGTCTCTTAATATGGGTGAAAATTGTGAAATTCCAATAAAAATACAGGAGGGAGTTCAATTTTTGATCCCCACAGGATACAGCAAGACCCGGAGCCCAGAAGACGGTATCCCGGAGAGGGTCTCTTGGGGGAGACCTATTCTTTTCTTTTGGACTATTATTTTAATACACACCTTTGAAACTGAGCTAATCCTACTCTGTCCGTGTCTGATCTGTGTAAACGTTTAGACCCAACCCCTGGTCTGCCACAAGTGGTGGAGAATGCGGGCACTCTGATAATGTGGTCAGACCAGGGTTGACGTTTACGCAGCATCAGCGTGGACGAGTTGATAGCTCAGTTCATCCGGGCCCAACAAGCCCAACAGGCGATTCAGCAACGAACGCTGGAGGAACAGCGGCTACAAAACTTCCGCCTCATTTAGGAAATCAGGAGGCCCGTCTACTGAATAATATCCAAGCAAGTTTTTAATCAAGCTAACAGAAGATGATGACATCGAAACCTACCTCTGTACGTTGGAACCGACAGCACTAAAGGAAGGATGGCCAAGGCAAAAGTGGGCCAGTCTGCTGGCCCCGTTCCTCTCTGGGAATGCCCAAAAGGTATATTGGGACCTGAACGATGAACAGGCTGCTAACTACGACGGACTCAAACGGGAGCTACTCAGCCGCTACGGGTACAGCCTGGCCCATCGGGCTCAACTATTCCACGACTGGAGGTTCGTAGCCGACGCATCCCCCCGAGCCCAGATGAGCGACCTACTCCGCGTCACCAGGGAATGGCTCCTAACCGACATATCCACCCTCTCCATCCTAGACAAAGTGGTCCTGGATCGCTTCCTACAGGCACTACCCCACAACATGAAGAGGGCAGCGAGTCTATGTGCGGCCCAGACCTTGGAGGGCCTCCTGGAAGCAGTGTAGATGCATCAGAACACTCAGGCCCTGCTGAGTGGGAGCCGGGCCGAGTCGGCGCCCGTTCGAGAAGTCAGAAGGACAGCCCCACTGCTGTGTACCCCGAACCGACAGTCGGCAGGGCCAAAGGACCGCAAAACCATGGATAGACGTCTGGGGTAGGGCCGACCCACCACCCACCACCCCAGGTAGATGGAGAGCAAAGGAGGTGTTTTGAGTGTTGTGCCCGGGGGCACAATTGCCCGGCTCGAGAGGACTCGATGCCATCAGCAAGCCCCAGCAGACGATCTCATCCCACTAGGAGAGGTACCGACAACTCTGGTACTGCACCCACCATCATCTGGCAGTTCCCTTGTGGAGTCATGATATTGGCCCATACGGTTGGATACCGCTTTGTCCATTTCCTGTGTTCACGGGGACACATCTCCCCACTACGTTTAGTATCCTGGTTCAGCAGGCTCGTGGTTAGGAGGGTAACCATACTTCTGGAGTCTAATAGAGCTTCCGTGTCATGTCCGTCAACCTTCACCGGGACCATGGGTGCAGTTGATTGGTGGTGTGCCCAACAGGAGGTGACGTAGTTTACTGCGTGGTCCTGTGGAGGCACGAGCTGAGGAAGAAGGTACGAGCTGGCTGAAGACGAGAGTGAGGATGACCCATCGTCTGTGCAGGCCCGGAAGCAAACGTTTGATCAACCTGTATTGATGGGTCCGGAGACGAATGGGGGGGCCGGAACCCGACCCCCTGGGGAACCATGGGAGGAAGAGCCCAGCCTCCCCCTCCTCGATTTCGAGGGGCCAGTCAAGACACCCCCTGGGGCCCAACTCAGGGGACAATTCAGGATGGCCCAGTGGGAGGATCCTAACTTGAAAGCCACCGCAGCCCTAGTGATAGCGGTGGATGGACAGCTACTTCCGGGGGTGAGTGACTGGCCATACCCCCATTTCCAAATCAAGAATAACCTTTTGTATCGGGTGTCGTGCCAACAGGGGGAACTTCGAGAGGTATTGTTGCTGCCCCGACGGTACGTGGTAACCGTTCTTCAGCTGGCCCACACCCACCTGTTGGGGGCGCACCTGGGAATGGAGAAGACCCGGGAACGGATCGCCGCCCGGTTCCACTGGCCCGGGATGAGGAGGGTGGCTGAAGACTACTGTAACAGCTGCCCGGAGTGTCAAATGACCACCCCAAAGGCACACTTCCGAAACTCACGGGTCCCCCTACCGATCATTGGGGTGCCCTTTGAACGCGTCGCCATAGACTTAGTGGGACCCCTGGTAAAAACAGCACAAGGACACCGGTACATCCTGGTAATAGTGGACTATGCCACCCGGTATCCCGAGGCCATTCCCCTACTGTCAGCAGTATTCAAGGGAATCGCCCGGGAGCTGTTCCACCTCTTTAGCCGGGTGGGTATCCCGAAAAACATCCTGACAGACCAAGGCACTGAGTTTATGTCCCGCCTAATGAAAGATTTGTGTGCTCTCCTGCAGATTAAGCAGATCCGGACCTCTGTCTTCCACACGCAGATGGATGGGTTCATCGAGCGGTTCAATAAAATGCTTAAACAAATGCTGTGGAAGGTCATTGAGCAGGACGGGAAGAACTGGGACCAGCTACTACCCCACCTAATGTTCTCAATCCGAAACGTACCCCAGTCCTCCACTGGGTTTTCCCCTTTCGAACTCCTCTACGGGAGGAGGCCAACGGGGCCTAAAGGAACTCGTCAAGAAGGTGTGGGAAGCCAAACCAACCCCCTTATGCAGCGTGGTAGAGCACATGGAGACGATGAGGGAGCGGTGGACAGCCATATAGCCAGTTGTGAGTGAACTTATGGAGAAGGCTCAAAGCTCCCAAGCCCAAGTCTACAATTGGGGAGCCCATCCCCGAGAATTCCAGGTGGGAGACAGGGTATTGGTCTTAATTCTCACATCCGAAAGTAAGTTCCTGGCAACATGGCATGGGCCTTACGAGGTGATCGAGAAGCTGGGACCTGTCATTTACCGCGTACGGCTGCTGGGGAGACGGAAACCCCAACAGATTTACCATGTGAATCTGTTGAAGAAGTGGCACAAGAGGACAGCCTTGGCCGTGTTATGGTCGGGACCCAGGTCGCCAACGGTACCAGTGGTGGTCCCGAGCAATGAGGACCCAGAAGCAAGAGCTCAGGGAGCTCGTTGATCGGAACACGGCGGTGTTCTCAGAGAAGCCGGGCCGCGCGACCCTCATTGAACACCACATCCGAACACGGCATGGGGAAACAGTACGAAAGAGGCCACATCAGATTCCGGAGGCCAGAAGGAAGGACGTGAAACAGGAAGTGGAGGCTATGTGGAGGATGGGGGGTCATTGAAGAGTCTCACAGTGCATGGTGCAGCCCTATCGTGTTGGTGCCCAAACCGGACGGTAGCCAGTGCTTCTGTAATGGTTTCTGTGGTGTGAACGACATAAGCTTATTCGACGCCTACCCCATGCTGAGGGTGGACGAGCTCATTGACCGATTGGGAAAGGACGGTACATCAGCACCATTGACCTGACCAAAGGATATTGGCAGGTACCATTGGCAGTCTCTTCCCGGGAGAAGACTGTGTTTTCGAGGGCTGATTGCTCACCAGCTGTACAACTCCCATAAAGCTGCCAGAAGGGCAGCACACAGGGGAGAGACTGGGGGAAGAAAGGACTCCCGTATAGTTGGGGAAGGTGCCAGAGGTAACAGGAGGGAGTTCAGTTTTTGATCCCCACAGGAGCAAGACGCGGAGCCCAGAAGACGGTATCCCGGAGAGGGTCTCTAGGGGGAGACCTTATTTTTTTCTTTTGGACTATTATTTGAAACTGAGCTAATCCTACTCTGTCCATGTCTGATCTGTGTAAATGTTTTGACCCAACCCCCTGGTCTTCACACTTACAAGAGTTCTGTGCTTGGGCTGCTACAAGGCTGCCATGGCAACTATAGAACTATTATATATGTAAAGGATAAACGCTGATGTCTTGTACATTATCTTGGAAATAATGGACAATGCAGTGGGACGAGTCCCTTTGCGGAGTTCATTTTTCCAAGGTAATGTACAGAACAGAGGGATTTACCCGTTTATACCACAGTTGCCAAAAAAATCAATATGAAAGAGCACATTTAGCCGTATAAACTTTTTTTTCTTTGATATTTTCATTTTTATAAGCAAATTCATACTTTCTCATCTTTTGGATGCTAGAGGCGCATTCTTTCGATTAGTTTGATATTTATGGGGTGACCCAGTTATTTGTTTGCCAAATAAAATAATACTGTAAGCACACATTTACCTTTAGAACTAAAACATTTCCGTTCATATTTTCATTTACAGTATATAAGCAAATTAATACATTCTCATCTTTTGGTTGCTAGAGACGCAACCCATTCGATTAGTTATTTATGGACGCGACCAAGTCGTTCGTTCTTTATGTTCTATTGCCATGCTCACTGGCAACGTTCTAGTTACTGGTTAACACAGTCACGACCTCTGCAGCCAGAATAACTGCAAAGTAGCTGCTTTCTATTGACATTCATTTGGATATATCCATAACAATCAGCTGATAATGCCCGATTTTTCCTGGCACACCTAGAAAAGTTTGCTTTCTCATCAGAACACTTGACACTGTTCATTACAAGAAGATCACATTGCATAACAAACACTAGGCTAGAAGCTATCTAAATAGCTTGCTAGCAAACCTTCCACTATGACAATTGAATAAAAACGTACATTTCTGAAAACAGCTGGTCAAACTAGAAACGTGGGAGGATTTGACAACATAGAGCCTCTTGCGTCATGACTGCAACAGTTGCCGAGACCAGAGAAATTAATCTTCATTACTCACCACGTTAGGTCATCAGATGCTCAAAATAAAATTATTTGTAAAAACAAATCAATGCTAGCTAGCTATTTTTTTCCCTCATTTGTTCTGGGTAGCGCCTTTAATTGTCTGGAGGCTCCTGAACATCCTCAGTGTGTGCTTGCCTCATTATAGCTTCTGCTATAGCAACACCTTCATCAACACTTTCCCTTCTTTCAGCCTGGGGTTTCTTTGCACACCCACCGTCCTCTACAGTTCCCTGTGTGTCACTCTCAGGAGCTCTCTGTGCCTGTCCTCTCTCGATGTTGTCCATGGAATGCATTTGGTTAATGTGACACCACCACATTATGTCTGGGCTCACTTGAACCTGGTAAGTTCTGGGTCCCGTTTCTGTACGGTCCCTCTTGTCCATTTCCCTTCCCTTCTGTAGTCTCACACCATCACTTCCTGTTCTGTTTGGAGATGGTGCTCCCGGCCACCGGAGAGCGTCTTGGCTTGTTTGTTCAGCACTTCATTACGACTGTTTGGCTTCATGATGTCCAGCTGTGTGCGGAGAGGCCTCTCGAACATCAGTGCGGCTGGACTTTCATTTGTCGTGGCATGTGGGGTGTTTCGGTAGGAGGCCAGGAACTTGGCCAGTTTTGTTGGCAAATTCCCTTTGTGTCCTTTGCTGCACGGAGTCCTTGCTTTAGGGTTTGCACAAAGCGTTCTGCCAGCCCATTGGTGGCAGGGTGGTAGGGAGCTGAGGTTGAGTGTTTGATTTCATTTACTGACATGAATCCTGTAAACTCGTCACTTACAAAAGCTTGCGCTTTGTCACTTACCAGCTGCAGCGGCAATCCGAAGCATGCAAACGTTGTTCTGAGACACTCTATTGTCTGAGCTGAGGTGGAGGAGTCAGTACAAAACACCGCTGGCCATTTGGAATGGGCATCAACTATAACCAGAAACACGCTTTTCAAAGAGAATAGCGTAGTCCACATGAATTCTCTGCCATGGCTGTGTGGGCCATTCCCATGGGTAGACTGGGACAGGAGCAGGCATGTGAAGGGTTTCCAAACATCCGCTACAGTTCTTCTCCATGTTTTCTATCTATTGATCCAGACCTGGCCACCAGAAGTGGCTCCTTGCGAGCAACTTCATTTTGACAATTCCAACATGACCTTCATGTAGTTGCTGCAAAACCTGATGTTGGCATTTCTGGGGTATCACGACTTTGAAGAACTCACACTTCTGTAGGTTTTCCTGTAGACCATACTGTTTCAGTCTTTTCAGAACCTCTTCCAGGTTAGCCAGGTGCTCTTTGTTGGTGAGTCCTGTTATGATCATGTCATCCAGGATACACTGGGTTCCTGGGATTCCTTGCTAAATCTGGTCAATAGTTTGTTGCCAAATGACTGGGGCCAATGCAATGCCAAAAACCAGGCAGTTATACCTGTATAGACCTTTGTGTGTGTTTATTGTCACGTACTGTTTGGAGCTCTCTTCAACCGATAGCTGCAGGTAAGCCTGTTTCAGATCGATTTTACTGAAGTGTTTCCCACCAGCTAGTGCAGCAAAGATGTCATCCAGACGTGGCAGGGGGTATTGGTCCACATGCAACATTGAATTCACAGTTACCTTGAAGTCCCCACACATTCTAACAGACCCGTCTTTCTTTACAATAGGAACTATTGGTATGGCCCATTTGCTTCGGTCCACTTTCGTCAGTATCCCTGTATCCTGCAAGCAATCGATTTCCGGTTGATTTTGGTCTCAGAGAGTATGGAACAGATCTGGCTTTGCAGAATTTTACTGCTCCCATCTGATCACTGAAAACTGTGTTGTATTTCTTCCGCAAGTGTTCCAGTGTTTGGTCTGTGCCTTTCTCTTTGGACTGGAAAGTGTGGAGCATTTTCAAGTCACACCAGTTCAGCTTAATTTTTGAAAGCCATTCCCTGCCAAATAATGGGGGACCAGTTCCAGGCACCACATACAGCTGTAACTGTGTTTTCTCCCCATAACTCACTCTGACCTACAACACCCCATTGGACTCAATCTCTCTCCTGAGTAGGTCTTCAGCAACACATTTGTGTACTACAGCTTGATAGCCTTGAAGTGCTCATTGTAAACAGTTGTGTAAATTATGGACACTGCAGTTCCTGTGTCCAACTCCATTGTGAGGGGTTTGCCTTCGATTTCTGGTGTCACCCATATTATGCTACTGCTGAGAGAAGTCACTGTGTTTAACTCCATTGTACCAATTAATCGTTCATCTGAATCACTGCCACTGTTCTCTGCTAGTGCATTCACAGACCCTTTCATTTTCTCAGTTTTCCTGTTGTGACTGAATTTTGCACTGCATGCTCTTTGAATGTGCCTCCTTCTATTGCATTTGTGACAAATTTCGTCTTTGAAACAACAGTCCTCTGCTCTGTGACCATCTCTGTCGTGCCTGTTGCATTTTTCGGCCACACGGGGGCGGTGTCGGCTGTGTGAAAACTTGTGCAGAGAAGTTTGTGATAGGTCAGTATTCCTTTTACTTTGCAACTCAAATGCATCTTTAGTCGTGATTTCCATAGCCACAGCAATTTCAAAAGCCTTTGCAAACGTGAGATCTGATTCTGTGAGCAAACGTTTTTGAATGTGTTCATGTTTCAGTCCACAAACAAATCTATCCCTTAATGTGTCCTTTAGGTTCTCTCCAAACTGGCAATGTTCAGACAGTTTCTTCAACTCTGCTACATATGTACTAACACCCTCCCCCTCATTCTGATCTCTTGTGGAAATGAAAACGTTCCACGATGAGGAGTGGTTTAGGTGATTGGTGATTTTGCAATATCTCCACAATTTCTGTGAATGTTTTATTGGAGGGCTTCAGAGGGGCAGTCAGATCTCTTAGCAAACTGTACGTTTTTGGGCCAATTAAACTCAACAACGCTGGTACTCTCTTGTTATCAGCAATGTCGTTTGCAATAAAGTACTGTTCCAGTCGTTCAATGTAAGTTGCCCAGTTTTATTGCGTGTCATCAAACACATCTATTTTCCCGATGCTAGCCGTTCTCTTTACCTCAGGCTCCACAGGTCTTTGATCTGTCGCCTCGTTCTCGTCAGCTCTCCCCTCATCGTCACTGCTTGCTAGCTGTTGTGCTACTGGGTCAAAATCGTCCTCTTTTCCTACGAGCTCCATCTGCATTCGTGATGCACACTGCAGGTAATTATCCTCGTCGCCATTGTAGTATCTTAGCTCTTTTTACTTATTTATATAATAAGAAAGACTCTGAATACAAGGAATTGAACTGGAGCTTCACATTTACTAAAACGAGTTAGTACCAGAATAACATAGAACAACACTGCACATGACCAAGTGTGCTCCATTCTTAAAGGGGACATGAGTAATTAACATAACAATAATGTATCCAATTTCAGTTTGTGTGGTTGTTGGTTTATGATTGTGTAACTTTGTAGCAAGTACAGTCTGCATGTGTAGGAGCTAATTGAGACATGATTGCAAGGTGTCCTGATATTATTTCTAACTGTCCCATTATCTGGTTTTAATGTCCATTCTAAAATGCCCTTCTAGCCAATCAGAAACGATTATTCAACAATGCTGTGGTATAATTAGTTTTTACTTATCTATCAATTTCATCAGCATTAGCCAGTTCGTATACATGTATGTAAATAAGTAAATCTGTCTTTAACCCAAAGTCAAACGCAATTTGGAGAAGGCTACACTGGCAACAATGTGCAATCTAAAAAGGAGTGAACCAGCTTGTGGTTATACTTAGTTAGGTGTAAACTCAACTGTCATCCTAAGATGAATTCCACTCACTTCAAGGTGAATGGTTCTTAGTTCTGAATTTCCATCAGAATGTTACTCAAATGGAACTAATACCTCAGGATGGATGGAATCAACCATTCAGATCAAATTTAGAGCTGGCATATGGCAAAGTTTGCAAAAATATGCGTAAGGTGTCAAATATTTCAAAAGAGGTCAGGAATAATTTTAGATGCATAATCGTCCAATTTCAAGAGAGGACACCATTGCAGTTTTGGTGGCGGCTCAGCCAATTGGCAGAGACGTTCAATAATGAATGACCATTCTAGGCCAATATAATGACCCTATACTGGACCACACTCAAGGTCGTTTCTAGCCTTTTGGGGGCCCTAAGCGAGATTTGGTTTGGTGGGCCCCCCATCTCAAGGTAAAACATTTTGGTGGTCCCCCTCTTGACAACGGAGAGCAACATTTTAGTTTTAAAGGTAATTTCCTGCAATTCCACCCATTTTGCCATCGGGTGGAGAGAAACTTTTGCAATTTTAAATCTAATTTCGTACAATCCTACACATTTTTCCATGACTTATGTAATGTTAATATGATATCTGAGAGAGAATGACTAACACAATCAATGGGGGGCCCCTGGAGTTCAGGGCCCCTGGGCACGTGCCCTGCATGCCCGGTCGGTATTCGGCCAAGTTTACATCGCTGGCAAGACTAATAACCAATCTACAAATGTACATGGCTGATTGCCAGCTAGTTGAGGGACTGACATAACAAGAGAAACTGTTGATGCACAACCAAATTTTGAAATTACACTGTGTATTCTACAATTTTTACTCTCAAAAGTAAGTTGAGACCCTGACAGTTCCTAAAAAACACTTATGTCGCTTATGCTTGGAGCTTCCCCTGACCAAACTGACAACCACAGTGCACACCTACCTTTGCTGTTGCTGGTGTTGACTTTAGTGACTTAGTAGTTAATTTTGTTTCTCATATTCAGCAGAAACCTACTGCCATGGTAACCGTATGTAGCACGCCATGCTAGACCTGAAGGCACTAAAAATGTTGATGATGAATGATGAATAAGACTACACAATGTTATTTACTATACACTTGCTGTGGCCATGCTAATCTTGCAGCAGAACATCAGATTGTGTATAAAGGAACATTTGCATACCTGGCCTATGTGTGAAGGTAGTGTCTATTGAGAAGGGATTTCTTATTAGGACATCGTCAGAAATATGAACATAATCGCAACAACAAATTATGCAAGCGACAGCTTGTTGACTTCCATTGAAGTGTGAAATTAGAAGATTGCCAGGTTGGCCTCCAATGCTTCCTGTAGAAGACGTTTCTGTGTAAGATATTTTTCTTTTTGTAGCACTTTAGAACAGGTTTATGAACAGGTTTGAAAATACGACTTTTGGAAATAAAAAGATGGAAAGGTGACAGTCTTGGCATTACTGGCCAACATTAATTGCTGTTCTTTGCAGTTGAAGACCAAAACGTACTATACAAACACACATCCCACACTGTTTGTGTGGTATCAAAGCTGCCATGCTCCGAAGATATAATCACCATGTAGACAGACTATTTCCCTTTTAGTTCAGTAATTGACCTTTTCTAGTGAAATGGGTAGATCACGCGTGAGGAGGCTCATCTATGCCTATCAGACACACACTACTGACTACTCTGGCATTTCCACAGGTCTGACATGTTTCATCCCTCAACCACTCTCTCTGCCACTCTCACTGAGACAATAACAAAATCCCAACCAAAATACGTATGTCGTATACCAAATGACGTAAAAAGCCTAGAGAGCCCACAATGACATGCAATTTGTTTCACTATTCTTCCAGACAGTTATCCTTTTTGAAGAATGGCTAGTAACTCAGGTAATGAAATTATATCTTCTTTTCATTTTCCATGTTAAGTGTAAGTGGATAAAGTTATTTTCCAAAGTTTTAAGTTACTTGCCTATTAAGCCAAAACTACCTTTATCTCCTAGAGTCACTAATATTTCCATATTTGATTATATTAACTCAATAAAATAATATTGCTTTCTAGCATTTTTCACGGTATCACAGGCAAAATTGCCCACTGGGGCATTGTGATTTCCTCCCATGTTATTTTCTTAGACCAACCAACTGCAAAGCACTGTTATATGAAAGACTTGGAGGCATAATTACAATTGGCAATGGAAAGGAAAATGTTGGTGTTGAGAAGAATAATGGGTTTAAACCTCTCTCATTTTTCTTATCTCTGGACTAGTCCAAGAGGCCTGAGATAGTATATTACATGAGCTACCCTGATGGTATCATGATCTACTTCTATAAACACCATAGTACCATATTTTGTATTTTTCACTAGCCTATATTGTTATTTGTTAACACATTTTTCTGGTGAAAGAAAGTGCATTTTAGAAACACGACAAGAAATGTATTCATAAAAATCTGTTAAAAGGAGCTGTGGGCTGGAATCTTTATTATAAGTCTTCTGATGCACTATGGGGTGATAGAAGGCATTATAAATGTACTTCAGAATACATTATACACAGTGGCTCATAGAGAGTGTTACTGAAACACAGAAGTGTTACCGAAAGTGTTTCTGAATCCATTATGAAGTGGTGCAGAAATTCCAAACAATCTTTATGTTGAAGAGTGGTTGGAGAATGGTGACAGATAAGATCAATGAAGTTTACTAAAAATGTACTTCAGTCAAACCCTCTCATTTAGCTTAGCATGGCCATGTAGATTGCAGGAATGGTTTATTATCCTTATGAAAAGCAAAACTGCAAGTTAACCATTTTTATTTTTGCTGGCTCTCTTTCAGCAGAAATGCCAGAAGGAAGCAGTGAAAGTGGCAAGACGCAGATATCTGAGAGAGTATATTGGAGAAAAGGCAATAACATGGTTGCAAAATCATGATATAGTATATAAAAGATTACACTGTAGCAGTCATATTATAGTCTTTCATCAAAGGAAATCCCTGTTTAAGTGTCTAATAAGCCGTTATTTGATAAAACCTACAGTGGAAGACATCCAAGACATCAATGGTTGACAGTTTTTTTTGGTGTTATAGCCATAGCAATGTTCCAGAAGTTGTTAATTTGTCTTTATTAGTGTGCTCTACTTGCCATCACAGCCAGGTATGATCAAATCAAATCAAATCAAATTTTATTTGTCACATACACATGGTTAGCAGATGTTAATGCGAGTGTAGCGAAATGCTTGTGCTTCTAGTTCCGACAATGCAGTAATAACCAACAAGTAATCTAACTAACAATTCCAAAACTACTCTCTTGTACACAGTGTGAGGGGATAAAGAATATGTACATAAGGATATATGAATGAGTGATGGTACAGAGCAGCATAGGCAAGATACAGTAGATGGTATCGAGTACAGTATATACATATGAGATGAGTATGTAATCTGTAATATGTGATCTGCGCTAGATCAAACATGAGATAATTGAAGAAGTTATTTTTTCAGTCATATAAGTCATATACTCTGTTAAAGTCACATACATTGCCATGCAAAAGTATTCAGACCCCTTGGATTTCTTAAAAATTATATTAGAATTGATTTAATTGTCATTCTTTTTCAACAATCTACACAAAATACTCTGTAATGTCAAAGTAGAAGAAAAATGTGAAGATTTTTAAAGCTGAATAAAAATCAAATATAGTCATTGCATAGGTATTCCTCTCCCTGAGTTCATACATGTTAGAAACATCTTTGGCAGCGATTACAGCTGTGAGTCTTCTTAGGTACGTCTCTAAGAGCTTTACACACCTGGATTGCGCAACATTTGCCTATTATTCTTTTCAAAATTTTTCAAGCTCTGTCAAGATGTTGAGGATCGTGGCTAGAAAGGGATTACCAAGTCGTGCCATGGTATTTCATGCAGATTTAAGTCAAAACTGTAACTTGGCCACTTAATAACATTCACTGTCTTCTTAGTAAGCAACTCCAGTGTACAGTAGATTTGGACTTGCGTTGTGGGTGAATTTCACTCCCATTGTCTGGTGTAAAGCATATTGAAGCAGGTTTTCCTTTAGGATTTTGCCTGTGCTTAGCCCTATCTTATTTATTTTTATCCCAAGTATTTGCCTATGTCAAGCATACCCATACCATGATTTAGCCACCACCATGCTTGAAAATAATGAGGCATTTACTCAGTAATGTGTTGGATTTGCCCCAAACATAGAGCTTTACATTTAGGCCAAAAAGGGTATTCCTTTGTCATGTTTTTTTTTGTCTGTTGCAGTATTACTTTAGTGCCCTGTTGCATACAATATGCATGTTTTGGAATATTTTTGATTATGTATATTTGTGCTCTTCTTTTCATGGATCATTATTGTGTACAATGCTGTACAATGCTGTTGATCCATCCTCAGTTCTCTCCCATCACAGCCAATGAACTCTGTAGCTGTTTTAAAATCACCAATGGCCTCATGGTAACATCCCTGAGCAGTTTCATTCCTGTCCTGCAGCTCAGTTCAGAAGGACAACTGTATATTTGATGTGTCTGGGTGGTTTAATACATAATGCACAGCATAATTACTAACTAAACCAAGCTTAAATTGATATTCAATGTCTGATTTATATTGTTACCCACTGCCCCTTTTTATGAGGCATTCCAAAGCTTCCTGGTCTTTGTAGTTGAATCTGTGCTTGAAGTTCAATACTTAACTGAGGGACCTTACATATGTTGTATGTATGGTGGACAGAGGGTTAGTCATTTAAAAATCATGTCAACCCTTATTATTTCACACAGACTAAGTCCATGTAACTTTTTATGTTAAGCTAAATTTTACTCCTGAACTTATTTAGGCTTGCTTAAACAAAGGGACTGAATACTTACAGTATGCAATGATAATATTTTTGTTATACTGTTTTGTATTCATCTTTGACATTTTGTGTATATTATTGACCAAAAAACGACTATTAAATCAATTTTAATCCCACTTTATAACACAGCACAATTTGAAGAAATCCAATGGGTCTGAATACATTTATAAGTCACTGTATGCTGTATGTGTTGAAAATGATTATAAAGTATGACAACTCAGTGCTAAACTCAATCAGCGTTCTTGAGAAAAGACCTACCTAAAAGACCTACTCCAAATTGAACTTGGTAGATGTTCATCATTCCTTCCAATGTCAGCTCTACTCACTTCAAGATCAGCTCTGCTCTTTATCAAAATACAAGACTACACTCCCCTTTCATTGAAAAACGTTTTCTGGAATCTTGAAATTATTGCAGGGGTATGGCATTAGCCTAGCATTTCCCCTCGTTATCAACAAATTGCTGTTCCATTGATAAACAGTAGAATCAGAGAGGCTGCTCCATCGAAGGTGCAAAATAATTATGCTATGGACATGAAAGGTGACCTAATAGAGATGGCTGCCACACAGATTGAAGCCAATCCCCTCAGGTGTGGAAGAGAATTTCAGCTCTCTCACATTAATATGACAAGACATTCCCTCTTTTCTCCATTTCATTGGAAGGTCTGCTGTATTGTTAACCTACAGTTCTCCATCTTGAGAGCTAGAATCAAGAACTACCTTCACTGGGACCTTTTGACCTAAGCCAAAGGTTGTACTTAGAGGAGTATGAAGAGTATGTATTATTGACTATCGAACACCTCTAGCTGTTTAGTGAACAATTTGAAAAATACAGTACAATTTGGGAAGGTAAAAAAGTCTAACCTTGCCACAGACTGAGAAATGTTCCGGCTTCAACCAAGATCAGAGTTGGTAGGAAAAAATGTACTAGTCAATGTCTCTTACATAGCAGTATTGAATACCTCTGTTCGATATGAATTAACTATTTAATTCCCATATCAAATGTTGATTAGGTGTTCAAATGTAGTTATAATGTCATTACAACAATTTTTTTTTGTTCTGGTGTATATTTTGCAGGTCATTCCTATGACAACATGTTTCTTCTTAGAACAGGAAGGAAATGAATGCTTCACTTAGTTCCCAATGGTTTGCTCTTTAACACTATTAGGCACAGTACAGTTCAACCCCATCTTAATTTAAGCTTTAAATTGGGCCTCTGCTAAATTGGGAAAGTAGACCAAGGAAATGGGATATGACTCTTAAACATCTTACTTTAAACTGCCCTCATAGTCAAAATCAGGCAAACCCTATCCGATATGGTTTGGGTTTGGGATTAAAAACATCTCAAATTACCTTTCTTCATGTAAGTGCCTCTGAGGTTTAGGCAACATGGGAAGTGTTAAGTGAAATTAGGTTGTTCTGTTGTCCATCTTCTGCCTGTAGGCATGAATATTGGAAACAAATACAGGCAAAGAAAATTAGAATGTCTTGAAGATAAAAATATTTGTCTTGGAGGAAAGTGGTAATGTTAGAAAAATATTTGTCTTGGAGGAAAGTGGTAATATTAGAAAAATATTTGTCTTGGAGGAAAGTGGTAATATTATTTTGGTGCAAAATGCTGTGACATTGTTCCCAGAAGCTACCAGAAACCAAAAACATCACGACATCTGTGATGGAAATAGGATGTTTCGTTATAAAACGGGAGGCAGTCAGTGGTGATCTTTGATGGTGGTCATATGCATTTTTTCAAACAAGCTGGGGGATGTTGTGTAAAGGTTTTTATGACAAATTCTGTTGACACCATATAGTAAATTAAGATACTTGAAGTTTTATATCAGAGACATGACTGGTTTATTAAATGTTATAGCAGCGCAGGGAGTTGTAGAGAAGCCTGCCCCTCTCTCATGTGGGGGAATTGTAGAATTCTCTCTGAAGAAGATTCTCCACACTCTGCTTTCATTGGAGCATCTTATACATAGTTGTAATTATTGATTCTCATCTCTGACATAACTAGGTCACAAATATACTTAATTGGGTACTGGTTGCAAAATAGTGTTTAGAGAGGGGAAAAATACATGTCCAATTTAAATTACAAACTATGAACCTGTAATTCATTATGTATGCCTCAGATGAATAATTAGTGAAATAATGCTGTCATGACGACTTGTCAAATTAGCCCTTGTTGACATTCATTGGATACATTACCCAGCAGTAATTTCAATTTAAGCTTCTTGCTGTGTCCAAAGGTGTCTGAGGATGCAGGTTAATATTATTTACTCCCAAGATATGGTATTCAGTTCAATTGTCCCTATAGAAAGTTTCAATTGAATATGATAAATGAAGTTTTCACAATAGTTAAGCAGAGTATAATAAATGTAAGAGACTCTTATAAGTCATGAGTATGCGTTATGTGGCATTGTGTTTCTCGCTTCTCATTTCAAAGTCACATCATAACACACTTTTCATATACAGTACAATGCATTCAACTTTTCACATTTTGTTCCGTTACAGCCTTATTCTATAATTGATTAAATACATTTTTACCCTCATCAATCAACACACAATACCCCGTAATGACAAAGCGAAAACCGTTTTTTAGAATGTTTTGCAAATATATTAAAAAACTTAACAGAAATACCTTATTTACACAAGTATTCAGACCCTTTGCTATGAGACTTAAAATTGTGCTCAGGTGCATCCTTTTTCCATTGATCATCCTTGAGATGTTTCTACAACTTGATTGGAGTCCACCTGTGGTGAATTCAATTGATTGGACATGATTTTGAAAGGCACACACCTGTCTATAAAGGTCCCACATTTGACAGTGCATGTCAGAGCAAAAACCAAGCCATGAGGTCGAAGGAATTGTCCGTAGAGCTCCGAGACAGGATTGTGTCGAGGCACAGATCTGGGGAAGTTGCAAAAAATGTCTGCAGCATTGAAGGTCCCCAAGAACACAGTGGCCTCCATCATTCTTAAATGGAAGAAGTTTGGAACAACCAAGACAATTCTTAGAGCTGGCCACCCAGCCAAACTTAGCAATCGGGAGAGAAGGGCCTTGGTCTGGGAGGTGACCAAGAACCCTTTGGTCACTCTGACAGAGCTCCAGAGTTCCTCTGTGGATATGGGAGAACCTTCCAGAAGGACAACCATCTCTGCAGCACACACCAATCAGGCCTTTATGGTAGAGCGGCCAGACGGAAGCCACTCCTCAGTAAAAGGCACATGACAGACCACTTGGAGTTTGCCAAAAGGCATCTAAAGGACTCCCAGACCTTGAGAAACAAGATTTTTTGGTCTGATGAAACTAAGATTGAACTCTTTGGCCTGAATGCCAAGCATCACATCTGGAAGAAACCTGGCACAATCCCTATGGGGAAACATGGTGGTGGCAGCATCATGCTGTGGGGATGTTTTTCAGTGGCAGGGACTGGGAGACTAGTCAGGATCGAGGGAAAGATGAACGGAGCAAAGTATAGCGAGATCCTTGATGAAAACCTGCTCCAGAGCGCTCAGGACAGACTGGGGTGAAGGTTCACCTTCCAACAGGACAACGACCCTAAGCACACAGCCAAGACAATGCAGGAGTGTCCACGGGACAAGTTTCTGAATGTACTTGTGTGGCCGAGCCAGAGCCCGGACTTGAACCCGAACAAACATCTCTGGAGAAACCTGAAAAAAGCTGTGCAGTGGCGCTCCCTATCCAACTGGACATAGCTTGAGAGGATCTACAGAGAAGAATGGGATAAACTCCCCAAATACTTACGTAAAAAAAAACTGTTTTCACTTTGTCATTATGGGGCATTGTGTGTAGATTGATGAGGGGAAAAAAACATTTTAGAATAAGGCTGTAACGTAACAAAATGTGGAAAATGTGAAGGGGTCTGAATACCTTAATGCACTATTAATAAGCCAAGGCCATTATGGGTGGGCCATGACGCTATATAACTTTGAGCAAAAATGCTAGGCAACCTGCGATGAGAATAGGGTTGTGAGTGAAGGATGTTGAACTATATACTAGAGTTCTTGGGGTTGCAGTATCACCGATTTCGCCCTCGCAAAATGGACTGAAGTCTGCTCGGATAAGCAGCTGTCATAGTGGTGCTATCTACTGACAGTTTGCAAGGCTCAGAAAAAATAGGATGGGATGTTTGTGTTATTAGAGAGGAGTAATCTACTCCCTGCTATCAATGTCTGTAGAGATGGACAACTTGGCTGTGTTCAGATTAAGGGCCACAGTCAATCATTGACTGTGAGCACAACTTCAGAGTCCATAGTCACAGACTTGCTTTATTTGAGAGTAGAAACAAAACACATACCCACATTCAGCATCTACTATATTATCTACCAACCATGTCAGAGAAATGTTCTTCAAAGGCTACCATATAATTTTGATCAACACAATTGAAGAGCATTTATAAGGAAAAAAAACAATGCAGTGTAGACCGGTCCCCAGACAGAACCACAGATGCCTCAAGTGCAATGACCTTGGAGATACAATCAAGGGTAAACTGGTTGGCAGATTCTGTCTAATTCAATCAGCATCTTACAAGAAATCAAGGGCTCGCATTTCCCTCGCTGTTCAAGCATAACGCCGTTACCTCTGAAGCCAACAAGCTGAAGGGAAATATAAATAATACCAATAGTTGTATACACACATGCGATTGTAGCATGTGATTTCTGTGATTGAATCTAGCTGTCACGTTGGCATCAAGAGATTCGGGAGACAGACGCAGGAATGCGTAATATTTTTTTTTATTAAGCCCCAAATTATGGCGTGCCGTGTATAGGCACGGGGATGAAGACCGAACAAACACGTACACAAAACTAAGGGTTGAAACCCAAACAAAAGAGCAAGGAGTACCTCAAATAAATACACACACGGACAATGATTAATACATTGGACGAGACCCGTAATCATCTGCTCAATCCACAAGGGCACGAAAGCCCAAAACACACAGCACAGGTACTCACACGCACCAACAGACATTGTAACAATAATCGGCAGCCCAATGGAAACCAAAGGGCACACATATACAAGTAGTAATCAGTGGGAATAGGGGACAGATGTGCGTAATGAAAGTTCCGGAGGGATCCGTGACACCAGCCAAATTTTACCCATTAAAATAACCACATGGGACATATACGGAAATTGTATAGTGTTTATAGTTGTTGGACAATCTGTTTGAAACATTCACCGTTCTCAAAAAACATAACCTATATGATATGTTAAAATGGTGCCCGCAAGCTAAAATACTGCTGATTCAATAATTGTCATTTGTGGGGGTTAATATTTGTGGGGCGGCAGGGTAGCCTAGTGGTTAGAGCGTTGGACTGGTTGGACTGGAAGGTTGCAAGTTCAATCCCCCGTGCTGACAAGGTCGTTCTGCCCCTGAACAGGCAGTTAACCCACTGTTCCTAGGCCGTCATTGAAAATAAGAATTTGTTCTCAACTGACTTGCCTAGTTAAATAAAGGTAAATAAATATATTAGACATGTATTTTACAGGAAAACTGAAAGTACAACAGGTTATTAATGCAGGTTAATATCTTGATCAAATATCTAATTCAAACAAAGGAACAAAACAAATAAGGGCATGTGTACAGTGCATTCGGAAAGTATTCAGACCCCTTGACTTTTTCCACATTTTGTTACGTTACAGCCTTATTCTAAAATGGATTAAATTAATTGTTTTCCTCATCAATCTACACACAATACCCTATAATGACAAAGCCAAAACAAGTTTTTAGAAATGTTTGATCAAAACAGAAATACGTTATTTACATAAGTATACATACCCTTTGCTATGAGACTTGAAACTGGACTCAGGTGCATCCTGTTTCCACTGATCATCTTACAACTTCATTGGAGTCCACCTGTGGTAAACTGAATTGATTGGACATGATTTGGAAAGGCACACACCTATCTATATAAGGTCCTTCAGTTGACAGTGCATGTCTGAGCAAAAACCAAGCCATGAGTTCAAAGGAATTGTCTGTATAGCTCAGAGAGAGGATTTTTGCAGCATTAAGGTCCACGAACACACACAGTGGCCTCCATCATTCTTAAATGGAAGGAAAATGGAAAACGCAGACGACACCATTCTGTATACATCTGGCCCTTCTTTGGACACTGTGTTAACAAACCTCCAAACAAGCTTCAATGCCATACAACACTCCTTCCGTGGCCTCCAACTGCTCTTAAATGCTAGTAAAACCAAATGCATGCTTTTCAACCGTTCGCTGCCGACACCCGCCTTCCCGACAAGAATCACTACTCTGGACGGTTCTGACCTAGAATACGTGGACAACTACAAATACTTAGGTGTCTGGTTAGACTGTAAACTCTCCTTCCAGACCCACATCAAACATCTCCAATCCAAAATCAAATCTAGAATCTATTTCACAACAAAGCCTCCTTCACTCACGCCGCCAAACTTACCCTAGTAAAACTGACTATCCTACTGATTCTCGACCGATCCTTGATCTACAAAATAGCTTCCAATACTCTACTCAGCAAATTGGATGTAGTCTATCACAGTGCCATCCGTTTTGTTACCAAAGCGCCTTATACCACCCATCACTTCGACCTGCATGCTCTCGTTGGCTGGCCCTCGCTACATATTCGTCGCCAGAACCACTGGCGCCAGGTCATCTATAAGTCTATGCTAGGTAAAGCTCCTCCTTATCTCAGTTCACTGGTCACGATAACAACACCACCCATAGCACGGGCTCCAGCAGGTATATCTCACTGGTCATCCCCAAAGCCAACACCTCTTTTTGCCGCCTTTCCTTCCAGTTCTCTGCTGCCAGTTTCTGGAACGAATTGCAACAATCGCTGAAGCTGGAGACTCATATTTCTCTCACTAACTTTAAACATCAGCTATCTGAGCAGCTAACCGATCGTTTACCTACCTCATCCCCCATATTGTTTTTATTTACTTTGCTGCTCTTTTGCACACCAGTATCACTACTTACCACCATCATCTGCTCATCATCATCTGCTCATCTATCACTCCAGTGTTAATCTGCTAAATTGTAATTACTTTGCTACTATGGCCTATTTATTGCCTTACCTCCTTGTGCCATTTGCACACACTGTATATAGACTTTTTTTCCTATTGTGTTATTGACTGTACGCTTGTTTATTCCATGTGTAACTCTGTGTTGTTGTTTCTGTCACACTGCTTTGCTTTATCTTGGCCAGGTTGCAGTTGTAAATGAGAACTTGTTCTCAACTGGCCTACCTGGTTAAATAAAGGTGAAATATTTTTATTTTTTTTTAAATCCCAGGCAGAACAGGAAAGACAGTGTAGAGCTTGACCAGTGTGACATATGCCCATCTGATAAGACATTTAACCGTTCATGTAGGGGAAGGTAACACATGCTAACAGCAGATATTGGCTCAGGTCTATGTTTGGTTTATGAGGTTGCCTTTATGATACAATCATTCCATGTTTTACAATTTCTGCAAGGGTTTTACCACTGAGGCAGTGCTCAAATAAAATCTTTATTTTACCTTCAACTCAGGCATTGGTAATGGCATAGGTCAACGGTGATAGTGAGTGAGCGAGGGACGTTTACTGATTCGATCCCATTAAGTACCTGGTGGTATTATCAACAAACTTGTGTCTATCAATCTATATTTTCACATTACCAAAAAGATTTTGGTAAAAGTTAGAGGGATATTAGGACTCAAGGTTAAGGCGGTAAGGGACCTCAGACGTGGCTTAGGAACTTGAGCTGAATTCGTGATAGCAGTAGCTACTGAGTGGATGTAAGGACACAGATAATCATGCTGAGGCTTTCCATGCCCCTCACTTGAAAAATCTGTATTAGCTTTTCCCATGGGAGAATTCCCAAACTAAAATTCCTCTGGGTTGGGAGGGAATATCTTAAAATTCAGCATTTTATGTATAAATTAATCTAACCACGAAGCTGTCTCCCGCGCCTTTCAATTAAATTGGGAAACGTTTCCCGCCCTCCTCAAAAATGAATTTTCAACAGAAGCCCAAATCTAATGGGGCACACAATAAACCCTCCTGCCATATGGCAGAACTGAGTAGCTGTGGATGTGGACCTGTTGAGCAGGAACTTGTGAGCCTAGCAGTGATGCAAGGCTCCTTTGAAGGATGACTGTCTGTTATATTAGGTTTGGGAAATTGTGAAGCACTTGACAGATCCCCTTGATCTTCATTGACTTTCATCAAAGGTTGTGGACTGCATAGGAAGATTGGAGGGATTACTTCAGAGTGTTTGTAGGCTTTGGTGTTAAATTAGACATGGCTTAGAACACAGAGAGCCTTCCTGCCATTTAAAGCTACACTTGTTTGGATATCTAGGAGGCAGGCTGCTGCTGCTGGGGCAAGGGCTCTGTGGATGAACTTTCCTGTGTACGCATGAACTGAGATCATTATGGTTCCCTATAGAGCATGCACTGCTCTCCTCATATACACAACCAAAAGACGATCAGTATAATCAGATGGATGCTAAAGAAGTCAATGTGGGATTGAATTTGACAGAGTATTGAATAACAAAACACATTCCTAATATCGAGTTGCACCCCCCCCCCCCCCCCCCCACGGATGTCCTTTGGGTGGTGGACCATTCTTGATTCACACGGGAAGCTGTTGAGTGTGATAAACCCATCAACTTTGCAGTTCTTGACACAAACCAGTGCGCCTGGCACCTAGTACCATACCCCGTTCAAAGGCACTTCAATATTTTGTCTTGCTCATTCACCCTCTGAATGACACACATACACAATCCATGTCTCAATTGTTTCAAGGCTTAATAATCCTTCTTTAACCTGTCTCGCCCCTTCATCTACACTGATTTTGAAATGGATTTAACAAGTGACATCAATAAGAGATCATGGCTTTCAACTGGATTCACCTCGTCAGTCTGTCATGGAAAGAGCAGAACAATGCACTATTACATTTTGTTTTTTGCCATTATGATCTTTAAGCCTTGACATTACACCATTGAACACTGGAGCTGAGGACAAGGTTGTCCTAAAAGCATTTTTTTTAAAGGCATACTGTATTTCCTACTACACCCCCAGAACTATTGACAGGTGTGTTGTTTTGATGCTCTAAATAAATAAATGTTAATTATCTTTCCTCAGAAAATTCTATCAGAGGCGTATCGATAAAAATGCTGTTGTGCTCAAGAATGAGTAATGTTGTTTCCTCACAAAGCATAAATACAGTATTGATTACCCATCTCCAGAGCTTTTGCTGTCATTTTTCTCTCTGGACACAGTGGGACTACTACTGGACAGTAATCACTTGGCACTCCGCTGGCACTAATGTCAGTCATTAAGGCTATACCGAAATAACGAACAAAATATGCTACTCCATAAATCACACGCAGTCACTTCCAGCAGATCCAGCTGTCTCGCCGAAAGATTTACCAAGTAGTGCATGGAATGGTTGACTTCACTCTCATTTGCTGGCCTGAGGACGAGGTCAGAGGATAGTTTTTTGATGTATCAACTTTTGGGATGCCGCGTATCACATTTCTACTAAGTCTTGTCTGTTTTGGAGTGCTAATTCACTAATTTGCCACAAACCAAAAGTGCCCTTGTCACGCAGACAACAAGATTATACAAATAAAGGCCCATGAGTTCGATCACTGTTAATAGGGTCTTGAGGCTCTCTTTGAATGGGTGATTTAAAAGGGGGCTTAGTCTTGTAATGACTCCTGTATTTCCCAAAAAGAAACACATTTGTAAATAGAAAGTATAAATTGGGTCTGGCTGTGTCATTGTTGAAGCCAACTGGGAGCAGCCTCGCTCTGTCGGGGAACCTAGTCTGAGGAAGAATGAGATGCAAGCTTAACATGAATATCTAATGTAGCCTACATTGGGGCTGAGGAACTGCAGTTACGCAGACATTGAGGTTCCGATTATATAAATAGAACTACTGAATTCTGAGCTGCCTGCTTTTACTTCCTGGTATGGGACATTCAATATGGTCGCTGGTCCACCTTTCATGGAACATGGACTTGAATGTCTATTAATTCTATCTCTATGGTTTTGATTAGTAACCAGACAGACCAGTAGAGAGGGAAAAGTAGAGAGAGGGGAAAACAATGGTTAGTCATCCTGTACCTATCCAGGGAGTTGTATCCAATACAGATCTGTGCTGCTCTGACTGACGCTGGCAGCCACCATGACAGAACGGCACAAACATCTCACATTTAATGATGTCATATCTGCCATCTGGTGGCGCGTACGAAGTGTCATGGTCCCGCATACTGTAAACACTGTTGTTGTTAAATCCGTTATTACTGGAGGCCTACAGTACACGACACCATTTCACTTCTTCATGACTGTTGTGTGATGGTGGCGGGGGTGGTGATGCAATGTGATGAAATCTCATAAACTGTGTTTTCGATGTGGTATCAGCTAGCTGGACAGCTTGTGAGTCAAATGACTATGACCATCATTCCCCCTGGCCAAATGGGCATGTGGTCCATTTGTGCCCACTTAGCCTTTCTGCTAATCGTTTTGTTACTTTACTCATTGATGCAATTTTCGGTTGTATGTTTCCAAACTAAAATAGATTACAGAAGATTAAAGAATCAAGCCCAAATTATGCTGGGGGTAATCACAAGGATTTTGTCCTTGGAAGACTAGAGTAGACTTGGACGAATATGACACTTGGAGTACAAGCTCTTCTGTGGGTTAAAAGAGAACTTAATAACCATGACATAACAACGTTAATTGAAAATCCAAATGACCAGCTATATATAGGACTTTGTCAAAGACATGCATCATTCAGTATCAATTACATGATTTTAGTTCTTACTAATGAATCTTAAATCAGAAGTATGACATTTGCATACATTTTTATTCATATTACTGCCTATCAGGCTTTCCTATTTTACCATACATGATTGATCTTAACATAGGGAATTTTTGCATTCCTTTGTTACAGCCTTCAGTATAGGTTTTGCTTTTAAAGGATATTGTTGGCCTCTTATGTGCATATCTGGAGTGAGGCGCTCTTTGCTGCTCTATGTGAAAGCTATTTGAAACAGTAAAATAGACATGTATCTGGCCAGGAAAGTGGGGATTACCATATATCTATTCAATTAATCATGCCCATGATACTGTATGTGTTATGATCTGATGTCATTATGACATGTTATTTTATTAAATCCCTTTGTATAGCTCTCTGAATACATTTTTGATACATGGGAATAAGAGCTGCGAGGGGAGAAGAAAAGAAGGAGAAAATGATGAGAATAATAGCCTTTATAGAGAAGAGTAAACCAGAAAGAACCTAATTAGTCGTTGTTCTCGCTGCACCTGTATCCAATTCTCCCCGACAGTAGCGAATTCATCTCTCTTCTCCTTACCTACTTCAAAAGACTTTACACTTTATTCTAACCAACTGAAATCACATTGTTTGTGTGCTGCTGTTTTGAGTTGTAAGATAGTGTCTGCAGGGTTTTGTCATCCCCGACTGAGACAGAATTGCCTTCACAATAAACGAAATGGATGATTCAATGTATACAATACCCCAACTGAAGCATTCCCAGAGCCAGGCGCTCCATCTTCCATAGAGGGAGAATAACATGGCGTCCATAGTGAGTGAGTGGCGTGCAGACTTGACATCGTTTTTTGGTAAGTTGTAATTTCATTGCACTCATTAGATATACAGATACAGTAGCTCTATATTATGTGAGAGCTATCAACAAGTTTGTCATATCCAGTGGTGCATTTGAATTCCCTTATATTGGTTCTATTCCATGTGTGGTATCTACAGTTGTCACGCCCTGACCTTAGAGAGATTTTTTATTTCTCTATTTGGTTAGGTCAGGGTGTGATTGGGGTGGGCATTCTAGGTTTTCTGTCTCTATGCTGGTGTGTTTGATTCCCAATCGGAGGCAGCTGTCTATCGTTGTCTCTGATTGGGAATCAGATATAAGTTTTGTGGGACCTTGTCTTTGTTTGTTGCTTTATTGTATGACTAGCTTTATGGTCGGTTTCAAATAAAGCGTGAATGTACGCCTACCACGCTGCACCTTGGTCCGGTCATTTATCATCCGACGACGAGCGTAACAACAGTGCCTTCAGAAAATATTCACTCCCCTTGACTTTTTCCACAGCTTGAATTTCAAATTAATTACATTTAGATGTGGCATTGGCCTACACACAATACCCCATAATGTGAAAGTGGAATTATATTTCCAGATTTTATTTTTTACAAATAAATAAATTGAAATGTCTGAAAAGTCTTGAGTCAATAAGTATTCAAACCCTTTGTTATGGCAAACCTAAATACGTTCAGGAGTAAACATGTGCTAAACAAGACACATAATAAGTAGCATGGACACACTCTGTGTGCAATAATAGTGTTTAACATGATTTTTGAATGACTACCTCATCTCTGTACCCCACTCATACAATTATGTTGCTCAGTCTGCTGTCCCTCCCCACTTGCTTCAAGATGGCCACCATTGTTCCTGTACCCAAGAAAGCAAAGGTAACTGAACTGAATGACTATTGCCCATAACACTCCCTTCTGTCATCATGAAGTGCTTTGAGAGGCTAGTTAAGGATCATAATATCACCTCCACCTTACCTGACACCCTTGATCCACAAACATTTTCATAACGCCCCAAAAGATCAACAGACAATGCAATCGCCATTGCACTGCACACTGCTCTACCCCATCTGGACAAGAGGAATACCTATGTAAGAATGCTGTTTATTGACTACAGCTCAGCCTTCAACACCATAGTACCATCGAAGCTCATTAAGCTCGGTGCACTGGGTCTGAACCCTGCCCTCTGCAACTGGGTGCTGGACTTCCTGACGGAACGCCCCAAGGTGACCAAGATAAGAAACAACACCTCCACTACACTGATCCTCAACACAGAGGCCCCATAAGGGTGCATGCTCAGCCCCCTTCCTGTACTCCCTGTTCACCCATGACTGCGTGGCCACGCACGACTCCAACTCAATCATCAAGTTTGCAGATGACACAACAGTAGTAGTAGCTGATTAACAACAATGATGAGACAGCCTACAGAGAAGAGGTGAGGGCTCTGGTGGAGTGGTGCCTGGAAAATAACATCTCCCTCAATGTCAACAAAACGAAGGAGCTGATTGTGGACTTCAGGAGACAGCAGAGGGAGCACGCCACAATCCACATTGACGGGACCGCAGTGGAGAAGATGGAAAGCTTCAAATCCCTCGGCATACATATCACTGACAATCTGAAATGGTCCACCCGCACAGACAGTGTGGTGAAGAAAGCGCAACGGCGCCTCTTCAACGTCAGTAGGCTAAAGAAATTCAGGCAAATGTTTTGGGCAAATCCACAACACATCTCTGAGTACCATTCTTCATATTTTTAAGCAGGATGGTGGCTGCATCATATTATGGATATGCTTGTCATCGATAAGGACAAGGGAGTTTTTTGGGATAAAAATAAATGAAATTGAGGGAAACCTGGTTCAGTCTGCTTTCCAACAGACACTGGGAGATAAATTCACCTTTCAGCAGGACAATAACCTAGAACACAAGGCCAAATATACACTGGAGTTGCTTATCAAGATGACATTGAATGTTCCTGAGTGGCTTAGTTACAGTTTTGACTTAAATCGGCTTGAAAATCTATTGCAAGACTTCAAAATCGCTGTCAACAACCAAGTTGACAGAGCTTGAAGAATTTTTTAAATAATAATGTGCAAATATTGTACAATCCAGGTGTGCCAAGCTCTTCGAGACTTATTCAGAAAGACTCACACCTGTAATTTCTGCCAAAGGTGATTCTAACATGTATTGACTCAGGGTAGTGAATACTTATGTGAATAGGATATTTATGTATTTCATTTTCACTAAATTTGCAAACATTTCAAAAAATCTGTTTTCACTTTGTCATTATTAAGGTGTATTGTGTCTAGATGTGTGAAAAATAAAGTATGGAATCCATTTTGAATTGTAGAATAGGAGTATAAATACTTTCTGAAGCCACATGCTGTTTATATTACTGTTTTGCTATACATAGAAATATGCGCTGCAATATGTTTTTTCTATCCTACACTGTTTTAGTGATCAACACACTATGTCTCTGTACTTTTGCTGTCAAAGTACAACATACTCTGAGGATGAAGCTATGGGGCTGCAGGAAGAACAGCTGCAATGGGCTGCACTATTAGGGGTTTAGATGTTATTTGAGAAACCTAAAATTCCTACTGATCAAGCTCCTTCATTAGGACACCCTGGCCCTGTGTCTTAGTTGTGATGGTCGTTGATTGAATTCTTGACGGGATCATATACACAAAAAACATTTCTGCTCTCACTGTACTGTAAGTCACTTTGGATAAAAGTGTTTGCTTTAGTAGTAGACTCTATTACATTCTATTGAATGGGAAAAGTGGCCAAGGCAAAGACAGACCCATGATTTGCAACCAGGCAGACTGAGTGCTAGTGCTGCTGCCACAAATGTTTAATTAAACCCATTTTACAGTGAAGGGAGAAAGGGATGGAAATTTGACTAAAAGCCACTTGCGATGTAGAACAAATCCAGAATAGGTCAGCACAATTCAGGATGTCCTTGTGACATATTTCAAGGCCACTTGATTGTAGGGTTGCATCTCTCTTCAATGCACCAAAGCATATGAGCCAAATTGGGAAGTGCCATGCAGAGCGCAAGCCCTTCAAAATATAAACACCATGATATGATGTGTTTTCTATGGCATAACACTTTGCTCCTGTCGTAAAATCCCCTGCTTTGCGTTAAGGCTGATTAGTTTGAGTGGTGATTCAGCAAGCCTCTTGCCATTTTGGTGGTAGCCCCACACCACCCTTTCCCTAAACCCTGACAGTTTGTTCTCTAAGGAAAGAGGGATGGATGAAGGGAGAGAGGGGAGGGCAAACCTCTGTCTGCTGAAGCGACACATACCTAGCTCAGTGAGGGCTGTAAGCCTCTTTCAGTTTCTCTGGCATATCAAATCTAATTTCAATTTTATTCGTCATATGCCTCGTGAACAACAGGTGTAGACTAACAGTGAAATGCTTACTTACTTTCCAGCAATGCAGAGAGAAAGAAAATAGAGAAATGATAGAAAAGTAAAACACGTAATAATAAATACACAATGAGTAACGATAACTTGGCTGTATACACAGGGTACAAGGAACAGAGTCGATGTGCATGGGTACGAGGTAATTGATGTAAATATGTACATATAACGAAGAATAAGTGACTGATAAAAACAGTAGCGGCAGTGTACGTGTCAAAACAGTTTGTGCAAAAAGTCCATGTAGTTATTACAAATAGTCCATGTAGTTATTACAAAAAGTCCATGTAGTTATTACAAAAAGTCCATATAGTTATTACAAATAGTCCTTGTAGTTATTTGGTTAACCATTTAACTAACTATTTAGCAGTCTTATGGCTTGGGGGTAGAAGATGTTCAGGGTTCTGTTGGTTCCAGACTTGGTGCATTGGTAGCACTTGCCTTATGATAGCAGAGAGAACAGTCTATAACTTGGGTGGCTGGAGTCTTTGAAATGTTTAGGTTCTCCCTCTGACATCGCCTAGTATAGAGGTCCTGAAAGCTCGGTCTCAGAGATGTACTGGGCCGTACGTACTACCCTCTGCAGCGCCTTTCGGTTGGATGCAAAGCAGTTGCGATACCAGGCGGTGATGCAGCCAGTCAAGATGTTGGCAATGGTGAAGTTGTAAAACTTTTTGAGGATCTGATGCCCATGCAAAATATTTTTTGCCTCCTGAGTGAGGAGAAGTATTGTTGTGCCCTCTTCACGACTGTGTATGTTGTGTGTGGACCATGTTAAGTCCTTAGTGATGTGGACACAGAGGAACTTGAAGCTCTCAACCCGCTCCACTACAGCCCATCCGTTTCCTGTAGTCCAAGATCAGCTTTTTTGTCTTGCTGACGTTGAGGGAGAGGTTGTTGTCCTGGTACCACACTGCCAGGTCTCTGACCTCCTCCCTATAGGCTGTCTCATCGGCTACCCACTGGCTGCCTGATCGCAAACATGAACGTGTGTGTGAGATAAGTCATGCTCCTCAGTGATTATGTCACAACCATTGCCTCTTTCCCTGCTGCTTTTGGATGCCTCTTTCCCTGCTGCTTTTGGAGGCCTCTTTCCCTGCTGCTTTTGGATGCCTCTTTCCCTGCTGCTTTTGGATGCCTCTTTCCCTGCTGCTTTTGGATGCCTCTTTCCCTGCTGCTTTTGGATGCCTCTTTCCCTGCTGCTTTTGGATGCCTCTTTCCCTGCTGCTTTTGGATGCCTCTTTCCCTGCTGCTTTTGGATGCCTCTTTCCCTGCTGCTTTTGGATGCCTCTTTCCCTGCTGCTTTTGGATGCCGCTGCCTCTATTTTGTGCCAGCAACAGTTTTCTCCTCTTTTTTAGGAGAGTTAATTGCCAGACAGTAAAAGAAGGGGCACAGAGACGGTCACGATAGCTCCAATGCCAGTACAGCACATCTCACCATCACAATACGCCCACATTCAAATGATATGTTGTGAGAAAGCCTCAGCACTAGGGCTCACATTGTCAGGCCTCACAATGCTTTATCCGCAGTCAACTTGGAATGCTTCTCCACCTGCCCATGTTTAGAAAGCCCATTATTTAGCCAGATAGCTCATTTATGAGTCACTCAGAGGGCGTTAATAGTTTAAGAACATCCAACCCACACTTTTCTCTCTCTCCACGTCTCAGCCAGCCAGCCTGTATCTCTGGCCAGTCAATTAACCCCATGCTACAAGTGGAAGTGGGTTCTATGCGTTCCTTTGTTTACGAGCGAACTCCGAGTGGCTCTCCATCTCCTACTGCAGTGGCTGGAAGGACACTGAGGTCAGGCACGCCCAACCGTTTGGCTTGCAGTGCTCCCCAGCGCCCCAATCTTTATTCACAGCTAAAGCTAAGCACATTACTCACCAAGATAACACTCCTGTACTCTATCAGTGGGGGGCACCGGAAGTGCGCGCTGGATAATCACCTTCATTTTAAAACCATCCAAGTGAAATACGTTTAAAAAAAAGCTTCAGTTTCAAATCTCACTCAGTGGTGAAAGAACTGTATCTACATTTTTTTATAATGCCTGCAATATGCTTTTGGTATCTCTGAAGCTGGAGGTTTTAGTATTTGTTATGTTTGTTAAATGTTTGGACAAAACTGATTTCGACTGTACTGTTCAATGACAAATACAACGTATATTCATTCAAATAAATTAACAGGGCATATTTAATATATAAATCATTAATAAGGCACAACAAATAGATCACAATTGCCAAATGCAGTTGCTTCAGAACTGGTTGGCAGCCTATTACAGATCCGTAGGATACATTTGGTTTGATACGTACTGTCTTACAGTAACATATGTGCTACACTGATGTCGTGGCGAAAGTTGAAGATTTTTGTGTTGTTACACTGGAAGCATAACTTTTTACAGGTGTGAGCAGAGCACCAGGCACTTCATCATGTGTTCTCAGACATGAGCCACAAGTTGAATTCTTGAAAATAGAACTAGAGCTAGAATTTTAAACTTAGCTCCGTGACCCTCTTGCAGGGCTGCACTGCTTACGGACAGTTTTGGGAGCATCTCACGCCCGGCAAAAGTCACATGTCCAGTGTAGCAGGCCTGTAAGCAATGAAGCTAGTTGGAGGCCCTACATTGTCACTGTTATAGCAATGACAGTTAAAGCTGCAACATGACTGCCTTTACTTATTTATCTAAGAGAATAAATACCAAGCTAGAGGAGAAGTTACCGAGAGATGAGATTATTATTGTTCATATATTGTCTAAGCCTCAAAATATCCGCCAGTACAGCCAACAGAACATCTCAGATCAAATGCTTATTTAAAATATTGCAGCTACAGAAACCGAAAAAAATGTGCTCATTATAATCAAAGGGAACATTTTGCTGAGTGTGGCATGTGCCATAGATATTGTAGCGACTGCCAGGTTTAATCTTGTCTGGAGTCTGTGGCTATTACACAAAGAAAAACAACCAACATATTGATTATCTCGACACAATTTCCTAGACAGAGAGCCAAAGAGTTAAGTGGAAGAGCACCCAGTGTGAAATACTTTGCTAATTAGCCCACTGCGGTGCTATTGGGCTCCCATTCTCTGTGGCACCAATCTGCCAGAACTGAGCTGATTCAATGCCCGCAGGACTGTAGATGAAGGGTGGGCATTGTCCCTGCATGCTATACTGTAGCTAGCTACTTCTGTCTTTGACAATCACTCTCTCTCACACTCTCTCTCTCTTCTCACTGTCTTTGACAATCACTCTCTCTCTCTTCTCGCTGTCTGTCTCAGTCTCTCTCTCTCTCCCACCCCGCTTCTCTTTCTCTCCTTCTGTCTCTCCCTATCTCTCTCTTACCATGCCTCCTCTCTCTCTCGCTCAGTCTCTCTCTCTCCAACGCCGACATCCTCTCCCATTAGATTAGCGGCAGCTGGATCTGCCTCTCTCGTCCTCTCCCACCTTATAATTGCCCAGCGGGAGGTGATTGACATCTGAATCGAACGTGTCAGAAAACTCTGAATATTAATCTGGGGTGTAGGTGAGTGCTTGTAGGTGTCTTCTCATGTCACCTGCTAACTTTCATTACCCAAAATCATTCCAGAACCCTACCCTTTTGATCCCTCCAGGAATTATAAACAGCCTGTCATGTTTCATGAGAGATATTGCGAATATTCCTCTCTTGCTCCAGTCGTTTGAGGGATGTTTGAGAACCAAAGAAGCAATTTGGTGAGACTATAAACTACATTTTGCTCCTGTCTCCTGGAGATGTCAGCTGCTCAAAAGGCCTGGTTTCAATATTTAAAATATTTAGTACTAATGCGATGTAAGCTGACCATTTTGGATAGACTTCACTTGTTTATGTCGAGACTATTACTTTGACATGACTCATTAAGACTCACTGAACATTTTCTAAACAATGAAATACCCATACTCAATAAATTATAATGGTCAAACTCTACACTGGAACTCTACTGGTCTAGCTGTTTGCCAGTTTGTTTTGGTTTCAACCAACTCCTCACCATGTTGTTGTCTTGTAAAACAATCTGGCTACAGCAGAAACAACCAGGCTTCTGCAGTAGCCATGTACAGAAGTATGGAGGGACTGCTATATTAAGTCTATAAAGCAGCTTAGTATACATGCAATCATCCACTTCAGACAGGAAGACCTGAAAAGTGGAAGATATTACATGAGATGTGGGCAGCAGTTATGTTGATATGACGTGTGCATGGAGTATTGCACACATAACAACCATGCTGAATAGAAGTGCCACTATAGAGTAAGTTAATGAGGTCTGAGTCCTATGGATTGAACCTTAATGACACCAACACACAGTACAAAATATGAGACATGCTCACACTATAATATGTGCCACAGCCCTCAGATAGAAACAAGGATGAAGTTAAAAGTGATTTTGTTTGTCTCTATTGTAAAAATATACCCAATGGGACTTTCCTCTTGTCTTGTCTGTTTGTGAGAAGGCTATTTCCCAAGCTGTGAGTAAGTGAACTAAGTGTTTTGTTTACCTCTCAAACCTATCTCAATGGATTTAACAATATTGACTTGTCTAATTGTTCTCAGTGGCTGTAAAAAACACACAACGGAATGCTGTTGACTAGACGTCGAATTGAAGAGTAGGCCTATAAACCGCCAATGCCCGTGTATTTTCTTTTGTAAATTCATCTCTGGAACTGCAAAATTAGTTTTGGGGGTAAACAACCAACAGGCAGAGGCTATGATGATCTAATGCACCCTAAATCAGAGGTTGACATTTGTCCGTGAAGTCGACAGGCTGCTGCTGTCTGTGGGGCTGAGCGCCGATGCAGCAAAGATGACAGTTGGCAAAGCTAATCCTCTGAAAAATGTTGGTCGATTGCTTTTTTAAAACTTTAGCATTCTCTTCCTCCTCCTTCCCCAACGACTTAAACACCTAGGTCCGATTTAACATGTACATTTCAAGTCTAGAACATTCCAAATAAAAATGCTGTCGGACATTAAGGAATAGCCCTGTTTTTTGGCCCCGAGTTTAAATTTCTGTGATATGCCAGATGTGAGACGAGAATTATTCTTTGAGATCATGGAATTGTTTGGACAGGCTGAGGGAGCCAACGGGAGCTGAGCCACCGAGCCAGAATATGCTTGCAGAGCTACTTCTTTGGTTTCGAGGCATCAACTGGTGACGGTGGATGGCATTATTTACTGGTTACCCGTCAGTACACAAACATCACAACATCTTTATTTATTATGTTCCCTCAACACCTGCAAAGCTAGGGAGGGGAATTGTTGTTTGTCTAGTCAGGTGAGTAAATAAACACAGCATTTAAAGGCAAATAAGTGAGGATTTAATCTTGATTTGTATATCTTTATTGCAATCCATTTCAAATGGAAATAATACATGGATATAGTATTGTGTTGGAGAGGAGATGTGGCTGTGCTGCTATAGTAGGGAAGAGATATAAAATACAAAGACATTGCAGTTCTGTAATTTTGTTCATAATGTCTGTACATTATATTCTTCGGGAAGGGTAAGTATCACCTCTTTCCCCTTGTTGTGGGTCATCAGTATGTTTGCAGTATAAGTTAGAGCACAAGGACAAACCAAATAGATTTGTTTTAAATAAAAATCTAAAAATCAAGGAAATATGAATTTATACAACATACAATATGTTTGGGGGGCAAATTCAAAGGATGAATTAGTGTACGACCCAGCTAATGAATAGATGGATTAGTCAGTGAACCCGATGTACAACCTTCTCATTATATTTGATAAAGCTAGGGAACTGTACACAACATCTGCAATCATATTCTATTATAGCACTTTTCCAAGTAGTTGGTTTGATCTCCTGCTCTATGGTATTCAGCTAGTATTTCCTGCACTATGAATGCTGTCTTCTGCCAATGCCATTTATCTGTTTGGCTGAATTGCACTCCTATATACGGATGTGAATTCTCTTCTGTATCCACAAAAGCAGAAGTGGATTTCTTTTGACGTCTAGCTTTCCTGCTGGAGTGCATTATTTCCCTGCACCAGACAACTGACTGTAAACAAGAGAGCTCAACTCCAAAGCTCGTCTTTAAAGTGAAGTAGTAAAGATCTAGCCTGTTTTATTTCAAAATAATAATAATTTAAACAGGCAAGTCAGTTAAGAGCAAATTCTTATTTACAATGATGGCCTACCCCTGGCAAACCTGGACAATGCTGGGCCGATTGTATACCGCTTATGGGACTCCCAGTCACAGCCAGATGTGATACAGCCTTGATTTTTAAAGTGAAGTAGCCTGTCTTTTTTTTTACCTTGGCAAGTCAGTTATGAACAAATTCTTATTTACAATGACAGCCCAGGAACAGTGGGGTAACTGCCTTGTTCAGGTACAGAACGACAGATTTTTTACCTTGTCAGCTCAGGGATTTGATCTAGCAACCTTGCACTTACTGGCCCAATGCTCTAACCACTAGGCTACCTGCCAGCCCACTTCTTTGAAATGAAGTAGTACAGATCTAGCCTGTCTTTAAAGTGAAGTAGCAAAGATCTAGCCCGTATTTAAAGCGAAGCAGAAAAGATCTAGCCTGTCTTTAAAGCAAAGAAGCAAAGCACCAGTGCTTTGAGTCTCGAGGCAAGACTTTCTTAGGCTGTCTCGCACTATAGCACTGCATCACACTGCATCACACGTCACTTGCAGTCTGCCGCACTGTGTTTTCCCTTCACAAACACCAAGAAGTAGGCTAAGGCCTTGAGAAGTCCCCCAAGTTACTTATCTTAGCAGTATAGCTGAGGATGAGCCTCCCCCTTCCTGGGATGACTAAAGTTTTAATGTCACACCGCTGTCTTGCAACCTGCAGTGTGTTTGAGAATAGTTGCACAGATATTGTTTTTCTACAAAGCAGCAGCACATCCTACAGAGTACACGTCGCAAAGAAACTAGATTATAAATCACTTGAGTCTTTGGGAATGCATTATTTAAAAGCACATTTCTCTCACGGGTTTGCTCATTAACAAGGGTTCTAGTTCTTAAAAAAAAAAGATTGAATACTCGTGTTCATTTGTAATATATTCAATGTGTATTATTAATAAACTAACCAGTCTCTTTTTATTTGCATAGAAGAGACTATTATCTGCATAAAAAAAGAGTTGGCGAATCAGCTCCATTGGAACACTATGTTCTTTCAATAGACTGAACAGACCCCTCGTGTCCTAGAGTGACCCCCAGCGCCACCCTGACTTCCATTCAACAAGCAGCTAATTTTCCACACGCCCCAGGCGCCTTCCATCTCCTCTGTCTAATCTGGACTGCCCCTGGGTGGTCTTTTCTTGCCCCAGTTAATGCTCACACGTCCTCCTCTCCCCTCCGTCTGGGCTGCAGTAGAGCACAGCAGAGCAGGCTGCCTCTGAAGATTTCAGACAGTCAGTAGCCCCATTTAGGTGCTCGCTAGCTGGAACACATTTCAATTTGCCTGCTTCCGGGTGCTCATGTTCATCAAGATTTCATGGAGGACGCAAACAATTAGCCGCAAACAACCCTAGGGGACAACCTAGCACCCCACTGATAGTAAGCAAACATTAAGAGTGGAATAAACTTAGTCATATTAATAACCACTCTCTCTACCAAACTATTTATAGTCCTTTCCCCCCTCATTGAAAGCAAACATGCTCATCTTGAGCCTGCATCTCTTTGAAGTGTAAGAGGTGGATCCACTCGAGGTGGAATATTTACAGCCATGTAGTTTAAATCTAGTTAAGTATCCATAAATGATCTCCCAAGTACCCAACCAACTGGACATTAGAAGAAAAAAAGAAACCATCGGCATCCATTTTGATGTTGGTGTGTTAGTTACTGCAAATTCAGTAATCCGGTGCATAGACTTCTGAAAGCCTCTGCCCTCTCCTTCCCCCTGATGTTGGCTCTGTCTGTCCCCTCTATTGATGGCTCATCATGGAGTCTGTTTGTTCCTCAGCAGTGTTTGATGCAGGGGCATTGTTAATGACATGCTTGGCCTTTCTGCTATGACACAGCAGCATTCGTGCTTGCACAGAGGATATGGTAATGAAATTGTATGTTTATGTGCACATACATATTTTTGTTCAAAGAAGGACAAATGCCTGAGCTCTGAGCACAAAAGCGTATGAAAAATAGGTCATTTCCACAACTTCTCAAAGTGTCCGTGGCGCTACTTTGCCCTCCAGTGGCGCAAAAGCAAGCTGCAAGTACAGATTTAATTTTAATATCCTGCAGGCTGTTGACATTTTCTGTCTAAGACCCTATGAAGTGAAATAATACATTGTCTTGATTTCAGTGGTCAAATAGGATGTGTCGGCACTCATATTGAAAAAGAACTGGTATGTGTATTAATGTATGGTGGACCTAATTGGCAAAGTATTCTTAGTAAAGAAATTCCGAAAACCATAATGTATAGGTTCCCCAAGATAAAAGTTACTGTTGTTGCAACTATTTTGACCCCTATCTAGCTCATATTCTATGCAGGTGGTGTGGTAAACAACTGGTCCCTTTAGGATGACCACATAATATGTAGATAAGCAAATGCCAAGGAATTGGGAGAATTGATATGTACCTTATTTTATGTTTCACAACTCAAATAGTCAAGAGCGGATTATTTTGTGGAATGCTTTCCACTTCACAAAAGAACACCCTATGATAGCACAAACACATGAAAAGCTAAAGATAAATGATAACAATAATAAAAAATGGGTTTTAATGACAGATGCTGTCTACTCCATTATGACAAAATGTATTGCTTATTGTCCATCTAACTGAGATGAGTTTATTTTCGCCTGAATTGAAATTATGCCCGAAGCTTGAGGTACCGACCAGTAGCAATATTAGCATGTAAATCTTGATAGAGCCAAAAAAAATAAAATAATTATAAGCATGCCAGCAAAGCCACTACACAACACAACACAAAATAATACATGAATTGGACTATAACTGTGACAAACGGTGCCCACAAACTGTTAGGGCCTACATAAAGCTGTCCCAACAGCAGAGTCCCAACAGCAGTCCCAACACCTTACATCTGCTACACCTGGCTATCAGCGGAGCCTTGTCTGGAAGCAAAACAGTTAAATCAGCCTCATTTACTGCCTTGGAAAAAAACATAGCTGTTATGGCTGACTTGCTTAAACAAATGTGGTTTCACTGACCATTGAGATGTACAAACTATGGCATAAGGGGACGACGAGCGGATAAGAGGCAATCCATAATTTTGATTAAGACATTCATGAGTTAGCTAGCACGGATGTAGTCAGTATAACTATTGGTGCAGCACTTTTGAAATGTACTGCGACAGAATTCAGAACATGGGCTGTTCTCCCTGTACACCAAGTCAGAACTGTAGGATAAATAAAGGGGGCATATAAGCAGACAATGTAAGCTTTTCCAATATTCAATGATTACATTTCTCTAAAACAGGCTATAGGCTACTTGTGCATCACCAAGTCAGAACAGTAGGCTAAGTTATAAGGGGGAAACTGCTCGGCATCTGACCGTAAGGCTCTACAGAGGATAGTGCGTACGGCCCAGTACATCACTGGGGTCAAGCTTCCTGACATCCAGGACCTATATACTAGGGGGTGTCAGAGGAAGGCCCAAAAAATAAATTCTGTATATAGCCTTGTTATATAGCCTCTACTTCCTGAACTGCATTGTTGGTTAAGGGCTTGTAAGTAAGCATTTCAAGGCGCATGTTACAAATACAATTTTATTTTATTTGAAAGGGAATAAATTATTAGAGTGAGGCACATGGGCTACTAACAGCTTACTACACAACATACACTTTGTATTATTTTCTTAGCTACAGTATACATATCTCCCTGGCGTATTACATAATTTATGCAGCAGCTTATAAGATATATTTGTACTCACCTTGTTGTGCTGTGCTCACTTGAACAGGAAGGTGGTGCAGTGGTACTTGTGGGCAAATTTTGTCATCAAAGTCTGGCATTATCTGGATTCATGATGCTTTCAAGACAACTGGGAACTCTGAAAACAAGGTTGAATCATGACGTCAGTGATCTTCTGGTCGGAGCTATAGAAAGAGGCCGAGTTCCCGACTTGGAATTCCGAGTTGGATGACCGTTCTAACGTATTTTCCCAGTCGGCGCTCATTTTTTCCAGAGTTCCCAGTTGTCTTGAAAGCGGCAGAAGTAATGCTGGATTGACAGCATGGCCAATGTTGAATGTTTATCCTTTTAAGCTTGGAAAAGAGACTCTTAAGCCAAGACTTGGACCACATATCCACTCCACTGAATAGCAGACTAGTGATTGCTTTGCAATGCTTGCAGTTAGCCACTGCTTCCTCCAAACCACTCATTGTTGAATTTGCAATTTCCAACTTGTGAAATGTTTATGTCCAATGGCCGATGAGCATCGATACGTTTTATCTATAATTTCTCTTCTTATGACAAGGATTGAAAAGGATTTGCCAGTAGATTGCCAACTTAATTCATGATGATGACTGCTAGCTTGCTAGCTAAGATTTTGAAAGTACGATGTTGACATGATGAGTCCAATCAAAGCTACTGTAGATATAACGTAATTTTATCTGTGGCCAATGACCTTGAGCCTTCTTGAATGGGCACTTCTAAAGTAATTCTATGGCAGTACCCAAGGGGCTTGAACTTTCAAGCTCTCCTCGTAGATTTTGCGGTGACGTAGTGTCCCCATTCGTGACAGAACACTGAGCCAATCCTGGTGCAACTAGAGAACATTACCAACCCCTACAGTCCGTATGTTCCGCTGGCTAACCCACCACCACAGAAAGCACTGAGCTAGGCTGAAACACCTGCATTTTGGAGCTGCCTTACTCAAGATAGCAAAAAAGAGACCATATTTGTATGCGGCTTTATTAACTTGATTATGTACATATTTTTTTTTACATTGTTTGCAAATTGATATGTGACACGTATTAATGCCAAAATAACATGTAGAACAGGCACACACACGCACACACATATATATACATATATATATATATATATATATACATATATATATACATATATACATATATATATATATATATATATATATATAACCCGGAATTCCATTCATACCTATTTGAATGCCGTGCTCCCTTTAGGAGCAATGCCAGCCTTCAAGAAGCATGCCATTGCCATCTCTTATTCCCTCATATTCCAGCAACAAGTAAGATATTCACATATTCATTCCAAACCACATCATCTTCATTTCCATTCTACTCTCCTACAACCATTTGAGATTCACAATATGATTGTGTTGTCCAGTTTTAGTAACTCAATGAGGATGGCTATGGTGTTGGGTCTTGAGTACTGAATCTAATCCGTGCTCAGTTTGAGACAATTAGGCTGTTCCAGACTGCTGTTACCCACTGATGAAGGAGAGGGTGGAAATGATAGGTATGAAATTCAAATAAAATGGGGTCCTCGTTAGAGGTGGAAGAAGGCAATCTTGTGCTCTGTGATTTACATAACATTACTCCACAGCTGCTTGGTCAGACAATGAGACAGACCAGGGTGGGATGTAAGATGTGGAACACAGTAATAACATTCACAATATTGCTTAAAATGTAAGCAATGCAGGATGGTATTTGTAAAGCATAAGCATGTCATAAAAATGCAGACATGATGGTATTTAATATTGTATGTTCCGGTTGTACTTTCTACTAACAAAAATATTAACTAAAAAACATGAACAAAATGACTGTTGTGTTTTTTTTGCATTCTCATTTTATCAATGCCATAAAGGTTAGCATTGTGTGGGATTATCATGTTCAAATACTAGCAACAGCACAACAACCAAACCGGAAGCTCCGAGTGGAGACTTGCTGAAAGGACAGATAGATAGTGACTGCTGCACCTGGAGAATGCTTAGATTCCTAAACACTGTGTGTTTCACTGTGTGTATCCATCTGTAAGTACTGTGTCTGTTGGACAACATTTCATACTGATAATAGCATGGCAGCTAGCAGCAAAGCAAATGGAGTTGGTTACCGTGGGTGACGACATGAGGTGACCTTATCAGACAGTGATAAACTGGAATTGGGAAAGAGAAATCAAAATACCATCACATACAGACAGGCTACCTCAGTTGCTGGATGGGCTTTTTGCCGGGGAAAAATGAATTGCCTTGTTGAAAAATAGACTGTAGGACAGACTACACCGCCCCCCCTCCCTTTACACCGCTGATACTCTCTGTTGTCATCATCTATGCATAGGCACTTTAATAACTCTACCTAGAGTACATATACATATTACCTCAATTTCCTCGACTAACCGGTGCCCCCGCACATTGACTCTGTACCAGAACCCCCTGTATATAGTCTCGCTATTGTTATTTTACTGCTGCTCTGTAATTACTTGTTTGTATATTTTTTTTAAACTGCATTGTTGGTTAAGGGCTTGTAAGTAAGCATTTCACTGTAAGGTCTACACCTATTGTATTCGGTGCATGTGACTAATACAATTTGATTTGATTCAATTTTTTTATTCCATTGCCTACACCAACACTTTATAGACAACTTGATTAAATCTGTATTTTGCTGTAGTATGTAACAGGCTGCCAGCATATAACATTCAGATACCGTCAACATATTCAAAATCAGAAAAATAACACATGTAGTAACATTTTTAACAGTGTAGAAAAGCTTAACGGGACATTACACTCCAAAACCAAAGTTTGTTATATGTTGTTGCAATGCCAGGGTGATTAATAAGTAACCTAGCATTAAAGACACTGCTAAGACTGAGGCTGTCCTAATATGGACACCATATACAGTGGGGAGAACAGTTTTGTAGGTTTTCCCACTTACAAAGAGGTCTGTAATTTTTACCATAGGTACCCTTCAACTGTGAGAGATGGAATCTAAAACAAAAATCCAGAAAATCACATTGTATGATTTTTAAGTAATTAATTTGCATTTTATAAGTATTTGATCACCTATTAACCAGTAAGAATTACGGCTCTCACAGACCTGTTAATTTTTCTTTAAGAATCCCTCCTGTTATCCACCTGTATTAACTGCACCTGTTTGAACTTGTTACCTGTATAAAAGACACCTGTCCACACACTCAATCAAACAGACTCCAACCTCTCCATATTGGCCAAGACCAGACAGCTGTGTAAGGACATCAGGGTTAAAATTGTAGACCTGCACAAGGCTGGAATGGGCTACAGGACAATAGGCAAGCAGTTTGGTGAGAAGGCAACAACTGTTGGCGCAATTATTAGAAAATGGAAGAAGTTCAAGATGACGGTCAATCACCCTCGGTCTGGGGCTCCATGCAAGATCTCACCTTGTGGGGCATCAATGATCATGAGGAAGGTGAGGGATCAGCCCAGAACTACACGGCAGGACCTGGTCAATGACCTGAAGAGAGCTGGGACCACAGTCTCAAAGAAAACCATTAGTAACACACTACGCCGTCATGGATTAAAATCCTGCAGCGCACGCAAGGTCCCCCTGCTCAAGCCAGCGCATGTCCAGGCCCGTCTGAAGTTTGGCAATAACCATCTGGATGATCCAGAGGAGGAATGGGAGAAGGTCATGTGGTCTGATGAGACAAAAATAGAGCTTTTTGGTCTAAACTCCACTCACCGTGTTTGGAGGAAGAAGAAGGATGAGTACAACCCCAAGAACACCATCCCAACCGTGAAGCATGGAGATGGAAACAATTCTTTGGGGATGCTTTTCTGCAAAGGGGACAGGATGACTGCACCGTATTGAGGGGAGGATGAATGGGGCCATGTATCGCGAGATCTTGGCCAACAACCTCCTTCCCTCAGTAAGAGCATTGAAGATGGGTCGTGGCTGGGTCTTCCAGCATGACAACGACCCGAAACACACAGCCAGGGCAACTAAGGAGTGGCTCCGTCAGAAGCATCTCAAGGTCCTGGAGTGGCCTAGCCAGTCTCCAGACCTGAACCCAATAGAAAATCTTTGGAGGGAGCTGAAAGTCCGTATTGCCCAGCGACAGCCCCGAAACCTGAAGGATCTGGCGAAGGTCTGTATGGAGGAGTGGGCCAAAATCCCTGCTGCAGTGTGTGCAAACCTGGTAAAGAACTACAGGAACCATATGATCTCTGTAATTGCAAACAAAGGTTTCTGTACCAAATTTTAAGTTCTGCTTTTCTGATGTGTCATGCAATAAAATGCACATTAATTAGTTAAAAATCATACAATGTGATTTTCTGGGTTTTTGGTTTAGACTCCGTCTCTCACAGTTGAAGTGTACCTATTATAAAAATTACAGACCTCTACATGCTTTGTAAGTAGCAAAACCTGCAAAATCATCAGTGTATCAAATACTTGTTCTCCCCACTGTATTTGACTGGTAATAATCCATCTCAGGAGTTCTACACATTTTTAATATTGACACCCCTCAAGACTGCAGAAGTTCAAGTCACTTGATTGATGTGCTTGTTTTGCCTTGTTGGATTGATGTCCTTGTTGACAGCTAATATGTCATATCTCCAATTATTTTCTCCAGTCTAGCTGACAGATTTCAACAATCTGAGATATTATGGATTTATTTGTTGTCCTCCTTGAGACTGAATGACTGATCCAAACAGCAAATATCAGCTCTGACACTTTGATATAAAAATCTCAGCTCAAACACTTTACTATAAGTTATTAATTTGATTGTTCTTGAATTGCGGTGGCATTTCCTTTGCCTTTGCAACCATGAAAAACATGTAAACATTTCAAATAGTTACACATCAATCAGGGTTGGGTAGGTTACTTTCTAAATGTAATCCAGTTACTAGTTACCTGTCCGATTGTAACCACTAAAGTAACTTTTGGATTGCCCAAACTCAGTAACATAATCAGATTACATTCAGTTACTTTTAGATTACTTTCCCCTTAAGAAGCATTAGAAGAAGACAAAAATGTATGTTACCAAATGAACCACGTGTATTGCACGATAAATCAATGTTAATGTTTACATAGCTGGCCATATACGGATGTTACATTTTACTTTGTGGGTTGGTTAGGTAGGCGTCTTCTAACCCATCACTTTCTACTACTTATAATATTATGACTAAATGATGTATATACTGACATTAAAAAACAAATCCTATCAGAATTCCAGTCATTCCAATAAAATGTTATAACCCTTGATCTTCAAGAATAGGACTTGGAAATATGGAATATAGATTAGACAAATTGTTTTATCTGAGCATAACCCCAAAACTAAGGACTTATTAGCCAGCCCTAGTCTGTTGTTTATGATTTTGTTGTCATGAAGGAATGATTGAGCTCACTGCTAGCAAAGGCTAGCTTTTCAAACAGAAATGTTCATCCTGTAGCACAAACTCCAAAAAGTTCTGGGACACTGTAAAGTCCATGGAGAATAAGAGCACCTCCTCCCAGCTGCCCACTGCACTGAGGCTAGGAAACACTGTCACCACTGATAAATCCGTAATAACTGAGAATTTCAATAAGCATTTTTCTACGGCTGGCCATGCTTTCAACCTGGCTACCCCTACCCCGGTCAACAGCCCTGCACCCCCCACAGAAACTTGCCCAAGCCTCCCCCATTTCTCCTTCACCCAAATTCAGATGGGTAATGTTCTGAAAGAGCTGCAAAATCTGGACCCCTACAAAATCAGCAGGGCTAGACAATCTGGACCCTCTCTTTCTAAAATGATCTGCCGAAATTGTTGCAACCCCTATTACTAGCCTGTTCTACCTCTCTTTCTTATCGTCTGAGATCCCCAAAGATTGGAAAGCTGCCGCGGTCATCCCCCTCTTCAAAAGGGGAGACACTCTAGACCCAAACTGCTACAGACGTATATTGTATACCCTGCTTTTCCAAGGTTAACAAACAGATCACTGACCATTTAGAATCCCACCGTACCTTCTCCGCTATGCAATCTGGTTTCCGAGCTGGTCATGGGTGCACCTCAGCACGCTCAAGGTCCTAAACGTTATCATAACCACCATCGATAAGAGACAATACTGTGTAGCTGTATTCATCGACCTGGTCAAGGCTTTCGACTCTGTCAATCACCACATTCTTATCGGCAGACTCAACAGGCCTGGATTCTCTAATGACTGCCTCGCCTGGTTCACCAAATACTTCTCAGATAGTTTAGTGTGCCAAATCGGAGGGCCTGTTGTCCGGATCTCTGGCAGTCTCTATGGGGGTGTCACAGTGTTCAATTCTCTGGCCGACTATTTTCTCTATATACATCAATGATGTCGCTCTTGCTGCTGGAAACTCTCTGATCCACCTCTACGCAGACGACACCATTCTGTATACTACTGGCCCTTCTTTGGACACTGTGTTAACTAACCTCCAGACGAGATTCAATGCCATACAACACTCCTTCCGTGGTCTCCAACTGCTATTAAATGCTAGTAAAACTAAATAAATGCTCTTCAACCGATCACTGTCCGCACCCGCCTGCCCGCCCACTCAGCATCACTACTCTGGACGGTTCTGACTTAGAATATGTGGACAACTACAAATACCTAGGTGTCTGGTTAGACTGTAAACTCTCCTTCCAGACTCACATTAAGCATCTCCAATACAAAATTAAGTCTCGCTTCCAAACCAACTGGCTCCAGGTCATCTATAAGTCTGTGCTAGGTAAAGCCCTACCTTATCTAAGCTCACTGGTCACCATAGCAGCACCCACCCGTAGCACGCACTCCAGCAGGTATATTTCACTGGTCACCCCCAAAGCCAATTCCTCCTTCGGCCGCCTTTCCTTCCAGTTCTCTGCTGCCAGTGACTGGAACAAACTACAAAAATCACTGAAGCTGGAGACTCATATCTCCCTCACTAACTTTAAGCACCAGCTGTCAGAGCAGCTCATAGATCACTGCACTGTACATAGCCCATCTATAATTAGCCCATCCATCTACCTCATCCCCATACTGTTATCTATTTTTTTTATTTTGCTCCTTTGCACACCAGTATCTCTACTTGTACACTCATCTTCTGCACATCTATCATTCCAGTGTTTAATTTGTTATATTGTAATTATTTCGTCACTATGGCCTATTTATTGCCTTACCTCCCTTATCCTACCTCATTTGCACACACTGTATATAGACTTTTTCTATTGTATTATTGACTGTATGTTTGTTTATTCCATGTGTAACTCTGTGTTGCTGTTTGTGTTGCACTGCTTTGCTTTATCTTGGCCAGGTCACAGTTGTAAATGACAACTTCTTCTCAACTAGCCTATCTGTTTAAATACAGGGGAAATAAATTGATAATTTGTGGAACATTGATAATTTGTGGATTTCTTCCCTTCTTATTGCGTTTCAGCCAATCAGTTCTGTGTTGTGACAAGGTAGCGGTGGTATACAGAAGATAGCCATATTTGGTAAAATACCAAGTCCATAATATGGAAAGAACAGCTCACATAAGCAAAGATAAACTACAGTCCATCATTACGTTAACGGTCAGTCAAGAACGGAAAATTGAAAATGTATCAGTAAAAATGTTGATGTAGCAACGACAGATCGCCCCTTTACGTGTATCAAAAGTGTGTGAGTTTGATCATGTGTCCATTAGGTCTATGGATTACATTTTTATATCAGCATGAATTAGAGCAATAAAAGCCCCACTTTGACCAAACAAATCAAGGACAAGGTCACACCGTATGAACACCAGAGATATGTTTTAGCCCCAATACTTTGGCACCCACATTAGTATTCAGAATGGTAATGAACACCAGGAAAACAATTTAGATCTAATTGGGTCTTAATGGCACCTGAAAAAACACACACCCACACACTCACACACTCTCAGCAAACCAAAGCAGTAATAAACTCATTCAATTTTCATCTTTCAGGCCAACAACTAAGGTCAGAGATGACAGTCTCAGTAGTTCAGAATGAATTCTAAATTGCAGCGATGCAAATCTACAGAGGTGCACAGACATGAAATAAGCTTTAGGGAGCAATCAAAGAGCTTGTCAACCTCTCCCACTCCACCAAGAGGGAGATGTGGAATAATTCACCTTAATAATGATTGCTATGTTTAAAAATCAGCAGCTCCATCTTATTGTACAATAGCGTTCTTGGTTGATAACAGTTCCACTGCGGATATGGAGAAAGCTTTCTTACCTAAGAGTACAAAATATTACAATCGGAGCTGGGAAGTTTGAACACATAAGTAGTGGAATATGAATGAATTGATTTGTTTTGTATGGAACATTAACTATCAATCCTCACATCCTCATTGTAAACATGAAGATCATTACTATCTCAATTAAGTTGTTTTCCTTTTTTTTTGTTTCCATATTGTCCCAGCAGATGTCAGTATTACTCAAGGTAAGTACAACTTGAGTAGATTACACTACATCTGCATTCGTCAGAAAACAATAATACCCTTCTTATAATACTCTTCTGGTTCAATTTCCTATCCAATTTGTGCAACAAGAATGGCTCCAACATTCTAATCAATTTCACCAACATTAATATGGAAAGTAAGTATGTCACTGTAATTTTAATTAATTAATGATAAGATACACCAGCAGATTTTTGCAGTTAGCTGTCAACATAAGGGGACATTATATTTCAGCCAACTACAACTTGTACTGCCCTTTTAAAGGACTAAGTCGGAATGAAAAATGTGATTTAATGGGTCTCATCATTGAAATCCTTGTCAGATTTTAATGAATGAAGCTGTGATTAACTGGTCCTGGAATTTTTCAGTAGCCAAGAGGTCATCATTTGATTAAAGATAAAGGACACAAGACAGAGAAGGAAAATGGCTAGACTGTTACATTTCTATCATCGTGGTTATAGGTCTTCCTTCTCCATCTCAACGTAAAGGGTAGTTACTGTGCCAGACAGCCACAACAACGAACCAGCGATATACTCCGTCCCTACTTCAGTCTTTCATTGTTCGAATGAAATGTTTTACTCCATTAAAGTCCTGCTGTTCAGGGGTCGTTTCAATTAATGACATAAAAACATTGATTATTGAGGAATCCAACTTAATAAAACCATAAAAGTTAAGCTTTGTACAAGTGTCTTATATTAAACAAAGTGGCAGGGCAAGGCTGTTGAAATGACAAATTGTGCCTTTAAATGCTTTTTATTTTTCACAAGTGAATGATTTTACAGCTATTATTTGGTGGGTAGAATAATGAAGTCCCCGAAGGAAGTTGTCTTGACAAAGGTCTATGACCGTCACATTAGTTATTGAATGTTTCCTCCACAACAACAGTGTATGAGAGTCTACTCTGCATTCTCTCTAAGGAAAGTATGGCTGAAATGATAAAGTCAAGATAAAAATAATTTCCCTCGTACAGTGTTCAAGCTTTTCTTTCTTTCATACCGTGTAATCACGTCAGTCATAAGCACTTAAACAACAATACATCTCAAGTGTGTGCTCCGTGGTCTGTGCATTTGGGCATTCTCCTGCATACTGTTTAATTTATCTTCCATCTCTCTGTGTTTCATAAATTTCCTTCAATTCACAAGAGGCTGAATGTATCTCACCGGAGAAAGCATCCGAGAGAGCGAAAGAGCGCCCCACTGTCTCTGTACGTGTAGCTTACAGTATCTATCTAATGCTGTCTGGTCAAAAATGACATTGTTGCCGCAAGTAGCATTGCATGCAAGGAAAGCCAGTGAGCATTTGGCCTCCCTTGACAAAAAAAAAAAAAAGAAAATAATAACCAATCAGCATTAAGCTAAACTAAGTGATCTCATCTGTGAAGGGTCCTGGTGCACCCCAAAAAAGTGTCAAGGGAAGCCAGTTTGGATTTGACTTCAGACCAATCACATCAAATCAGAAGCCAAAGGTCATTGACAGAAAAAAAAAACTTGAATTGTTACATTTTGTTGTATCGTTGTCCTCTGGTGGCTAGCTAGCTATTTAAAATCATCCCTTTCCTAAATTAGTCATGATGGAGATTTTTTATCTTCACATTTTGTTTTTTATTTTACCTTATTTAACTAGGTAAGTCAGGGATTTGATAAGGATTTGAACTTGTTGTTTTCTTCATTCTCTGTACTGGCCAATGATTCTAAAAGTGATTCTGAATCCAACCATGCATTGTGCCCCTGGCCTGAGAGGACGGAAGTTCAACATGTAGGTAGATGTAGTATGCTAATGTTAACTAGCTAGCCTGGCGCATTGTTGACCTTGAAAGGAAGTTAGGCTAGAGAGCAGGCATTTTAGCTATGTAGCCTAGGACAACAAAAACTAAAAGCGTGTACTGTATGACAGAGTCGGAGACCGCGTAGGCAACATGAGGATGGCATTGGCGTCTCTCTACAAGTAGGGTGAGTCAACATGTTTTTTCTACTTGCACCCACACGCACACGCACACACACACACACACACACACACACACACACACACACACACAGCCACATCATATTTAGCTTACATCGATTGGACTAAATCATTTTTGGTATCTTTAGTTGTCACTGTATTAGACTAAGCATAGGGGATTAGATTATGTTGAAATGTTGAAGTTGAAATGGTGCTGGAATACTGGAGGCAGATCCTGTTTTGTTTGCAACTTGCAGTAACTCTCAGTGGTTCTAAATCTATAGTTGTTTAGTAGTCCAAAAATGTCTGAAACATTACCTTGCTTGACCATGCTGTAGGTCATGTAACTGTTCGTTATATGCAATATGCTTTGTGGACTTCACCGGACAGATGTTGCTCTCCGGTTTTGTGATGAAACAAAGGTGATGTTGAATGTATTCTTCCACTGTGTCTTCTTATTGTCTCGGCCTTTAGGCCTATATATCAAGGTGGTAAGGCATATATACTAACAGGTTACAGAGCAAACAACGCAATTATCACAACTCATAGGTTGTAATTTGGCTTTTTTGGGGGGCCTTGATTCCCCAGTAATTTTACCCACGCACTGCTACTGCATGATCATAATTTTGTTGCTCACACCAAATAACTTCTCAGCTAGGCCCACTGTCAGTACTGAACCAAACAACCCACGGGTCTGCCGATTTCTACATCATATGTCACTTCCCTTCCTCAGGGACATGTGGTTGTGCAAATCAAACACACTTCTGGAAGTGCAGTGGAGAAAATCCACAATCTGCTAAGAGTGAGTTAAAGCCTTAGTCTCCGCACAGCAAAGTCAGTGTATGCCCAAGGTCCCATTAGGGTGGCACTCTCCACTGCTTTTGCCATTTCACCCCTCAATAAACAATTGATTTAGGCCAAGGGAAAACCAGGTGAGGAGATTCTTTAACAACCAATTATTTTAATTAAATTAAAGTGCTGAAACACAGAAAATGAACATCCACTAATGCCAGGACCAAGAAGGACATTTATTCACTTCAAGTCTCTTTGTGGTGAATCATCAAGTATCTAGGTACATATTTAAATGTACAAAATATTAGGAACTCTATCCATGACATAGACTGACCAGGTGAATCCAGGTAAAAGCTATGATCCCTTATTGATGTGACTTGTAAAATCCACTTCAATCAGTTTAGATGAAGGGGGGAAGACAGCCCCTTAAAGAAGGATTTTTAAGCCTTGAGACATTGATTGTATATGTGTTGAATGGGCAAGACAAAAGATTTAAGTGGTATAGGGGTATAGTAGTAGGTCTAGGGGTATAGTAGTAGGTGGCAGGCACACCGGTTTGAGTGTGTCAAGAACTGCAACGCTGTTGGGTTTTTCACGCTCAACAGTTTCCTGTGTGTATCAAGAATGGTCCATCATTCAACATGGGCCAGCATCCCTGTGTAGGAAGGTGTTCCTAATGTTTTGTACACTCAGTCTATACGGGACTGAATGGCAAATCCACCTATACTACATCAATATGTATATACAGTGCCTTGCGAAAGTATTCTGCCCCCTTGAACTTTGCGACCTTTTGCCACATTTCAGGCTTCAAACATAAAGATATAAAACAGTATTTTTTTGTGAAGAATCAACAACAAGTGGGACACAATCATGAAGTGGAACGACATTTATTGGATATTTCAAACTTTTTTAACAAATCAAAAACTGAAAAATTGGGCGTGCAAAATTATTCAGCCCCTTTACTTTCAGTGCAGCAAACTCTCTCCAGAAGTTCAGTGAGGATCTCTGAATGATCCAATGTTGACCTAAATGACTAATGATGATAAATACAATCCACCTGTGTGTAATCAAGTCTCCGTATAAATGCACCTTCACTGTGATAGTCTCAGAGGTCCGTTAAAAGCGCAGAGAGCATCATGAAGAACAAGGAACACACCAGGCAGGTCCGAGATACTGTTGTGAAGAAGTTTAAAGCCGGATTTGGATACAAAAAGATTTCCCAAGCTTTAAACATCCCAAGGAGCACTGTGCAAGCGATAATATTGAAATGGAAGGAGTATCAGACCACTGCAAATCTACCAAGACCTGGCCGTCCCTCTAAACTTTCAGCTCATACAAGGAGAAGACTGATCAGAGATGCAGCCAAGAGGCCCATGATCACTCTGGATGAACTGCAGAGATCTACAGCTGAGGTGGGAGACTCTGTTCATAGGACAACAATCAGTCGTATATTGCACAAATCTGGCCTTTATGGAAGAGTGGCAAGAAGAAAGCCATTTCTTAAAGATATCCATAAAAAGTGTCGTTTAAAGTTTGCCACAAGCCACCTGGGAGACACACCAAACATGTGGAAGAAGGTGCTCTGGTCAGATGAAACCAAAATTGAACTTTTTGGCAACAATGCAAAACGTTATGTTTGGCGTAAAAGCAACACAGCTGAACACACCATCCCCACTGTCAAACATGGTGGTGGCAGCATCATGGTTTGGGCCTGCTTTTCTTCAGCAGGGACAGGGAAGATGGTTAAAATTGATGGGAAGATGGATGGAGCCAAATACAGGACCATTCTGGAAGAAAACCTGATGGAGTCTGCAAAAGACCTGAGACTGGGACAGAGATTTGTCTTCCAACAAGACAATGATCCAAAACATAAAGCAAAATCTACAATGGAATGGTTCAAAAATAAACATATCCAGGTGTTAGAATGGCCAAGTCAAAGTCCAGACCTGAATCCAATCGAGAATCTGTGGAAAGAACTGAAAACTGCTGTTCACAAATGCTCTCCATCCAACCTCACTGAGCTCGAGCTGTTTTGCAAGGAGGAATGGGAAAAAATGTCAGTCTCTCGATGTGCAAAACTGATAGAGACATACCCCAAGCGACTTACAGCTGTAATCGCAGCAAAAGGTGGCGCTACAAAGTATTAACTTAAGGGGGCTGAATCATTTTGCACGCCCAATTTTTCAGTTTTTGATTTGTTAAAAAAGTTTGAAATATCCAATAAATGTCGTTCCACTTCATGATTGTGTCCCACTTGTTGTTGATTCTTCACAAAAAAATACAGTTTTATATCTTTATGTTTGAAGCCTGAAATGTGGCAAAAGGTTGCAAAGTTCAAGGGGTCCGAAAACCTTCGCAAGGCACTGTATTTATAAAAGACACACTGCAGCTTGTAGTCTCTCAAGTATATTCAATGGCCTGACATTCTAGCAGTCCTTTACAAGGAAATAACCCCAAGGCTGTCATTTTTTACAAATTAAGCACATCTTTACAAACTGACAGTATTTTTAAGTCTGGTACAGGCCAATCGTTGGCCACAGTAGTTAGAGCTCTAACAACACCACAATCTCCTGACCCAGCATCACTGTTTGCTCTCTGTCTGACCCAGTCACAGTGTCTGTGACACTGGTACGAATGAGTACTGGTGTTCACTTCATGCTGCTAGGCTTTGGACCCCGGCCAGGTTGGGACGAATGCCGCGGCATGAATCACTTGGCACTTACATAACAAAAATAGCACCCATTGTCTATGACTAGTGGGAGACGTTGGTCTAATATGGTACAGTTTTTTTATGCATTGACAGGCAAATACAGGTACAGTCGTGGGAATAAGGACAAATGTTGCACTTCAGAATGTATTCACACCCACTGACTTCTTCCACATTTTGTTGTGTTACAAAGTGGGATTAAAATGGATTTAATTGTCATTTTTGGTCAACGATCTACACAAAGTACTCTGTAACGTCAAAGTTAATTAATAATTCTAGCATTTGTAAAAAAATGAAAAGGTTAAACACTAAAATATCTTGATTAGACAAGTAATCAACCCCCTGAGGCAATCCATTTTAGAATCACCTTTGGCAGAGATTACAGCTGTGAGTCTTTCTGGGTATGTCTCTAAGAGCTTTGCACACCTGGTTTGTACAATATTAGCAAATTATATATTTTTATTTTTCAAGCTCTGTCAAGTTGGTTGTTGATCATTGCTAGACAGCCATTTTCAAGTCTTGACATAGATTTTTAAGATGATTCAAATCAAAACTGTAACTAGGCCACTCAGGAACATTCAATGTCGTCTTGGTAAACAACTCTAGCGTATATTTGACCATGTGTTTTAGATTATTGTTTTGCTTGAAAGCGGAATTTGTCTCCCAGTGTTTGTTGGAAAGCAGACTGAACCAGGTTTTCCACTAGGATTTTGTCTGTGCTTAGCTTTATGCCATTTATTTTTATCATAAAAGCCTCCCTAGTCCTTGCCGATGACAAGCATACCCAGAACATGATGCAGCCACCACCATGGTTGAAAATATGAAGAGTGGAATTAAGCAATGTGTTGTGTTGGATTGGCCCCAAACATAATACTTTGTATTCATGACAAAAGTTAATTGTCAAATTTTTAGCAGTTTTACTTTAGTGCCTTATTGCAAGCAGGATGCATGTTTTAGAATATTTGTATTCTGTAAAGGATTCCTTCTTTTCACTATGTCATTTAGGTCAGTATTGTGAAGTAAGTACAGTGCCTTGCGAAAGTATTCGGCCCCCTTGAACTTTGCGACCTTTTGCCACATTTCAGGCTTCAAACATAAAGATATAAAACTGTATTTTTTGTGAAGAATCAACAACAAGTGGGACACAATCATGAAGTGGAACGACATTTATTGGATATTTCAAACTTTTTTAACAAATCAAAAACTGAAAAATTGGGCGTGCAAAATTATTCAGCCCCCTTAAGTTAATACTTTGCAGCGCCACCTTTTGCTGCGATTACAGCTGTAAGTCGCTTGGGGTATGTCTCTATCAGTTTTGCACATCAAGAGACTGACATTTTTTCCCATTCCTCCTTGCAAAACAGCTCGAGCTCAGTGAGGTTGGATGGAGAGCATTTGTGAACAGCAGTTTTAGGTTCTTTCCACAGATTCTCGATTGGATTCAGGTCTGGACTTTGACTTGGCCATTCTAACACCTGGATATGTTTATTTTTGAACCATTCCATTGTAGATTTTGCTTTATGTTTTGGATCATTGTCTTGTTGGAAGACAAATCTCCGTCCCAGTCTCAGGTCTTTTGCAGACTCCATCAGGTTTTCTTCCAGAATGGTCCTGTATTTGGCTCCATCCATCTTCCCATCAATTTTAACCATCTTCCCTGTCCCTGCTGAAGAAAAGCAGGCCCAAACCATGATGCTGCCACCACCATGTTTGACAGTGGGCATGGTGTGTTCAGGGTGATGAGCTGTGTTGCTTTTACGCCAAACATAACGTTTTGCATTGTTGCCAAAAAGTTCAATTTTGGTTTCATCTGACCAGAGCACCTTCTTCCACATGTTTGGTGTGTCTCCCAGGTGGCTTGTGGCAAACTTTAAACGACACTTTTTGTAGATATCTTTAAGAAATGGCTTTCTTCTTGCCACTCTTCCATAAAGGCCAGATTTGTGCAATATACGACTGATTGTTGTCCTATGGACAGAGTCTCCCACCTCAGCTGTAAATCTCTGCAGTTCATCCAGAGTGATCATGGGCCTCTTGGCTGCATCTCTGATCAGTCTTCTCCGTGTATGAGCTGAAAGTTTAGAGGGACGGCCAGGTCTTGGTAGATTTGCAGTGGTCTGATACTCCTTCCATTTCAATATTATCGCTTGCACAGTGCTCCTTGGGATGTTTAAAGCTTGGGAAATCTTTTTGTATCCAAATCCGGCTTTAAACTTCTTCACAACAGTATCTCGGACCTGCCTGGTGTGTTCCTTGTTCTTTATGATGCTCTCTGCGCTTTTAACGGACCTTTGAGACTATCACAGTGCAGGTGCATTTATACGAAGACTTGATTACACACAGGTGGATTGTATTTATCATCATTAGTCATTTAGGTCAACATTGGATCATTCAGAGATCCTCACTGAACTTCTGGAGAGAGTTTGCTGCACTGAAAGTAAAGGGGCTGAATAATTTTGCACGCCCAATTTTTCAGTTTTTGATTTGTTAAAAAAGTTTGAAATATCCAATAAATGTCGTTCCCCTTCATGATTGTGTCCCACTTGTTGTTGATTCTTCACAAAAAAATACAGTTTTATATCTTTATGTTTGAAGCCTGAAATGTGGAAAAAGGTCGCAAAGTTCAAGGGGGCCGAATACTTTCGCAAGGCACTGTACATTGTTGTTGATCCATCCTCAGTTTTCTTTTGTCACAGCCATTTAACTCTGTAACTGTTTTAAAGTAACCATTGTCCTCATGGTGAAATCCCTGAGTGGTTTCCTTCCCCTCCGGCAACTGAGCTAGGAAGGACACTTGTATCTTTGTAGAGACAGGGTCTATTGATACACCATCCAAAGTGTAATTAATAACTTCACCATGCTCAAAGGGATATTCAATATCTGCTTATTTTATTTTTACCCATCTACCAATAGGTGTCCTTCTTTGTGAGGCATTGGAAAACATCCCTGGTCTTTGTGGTTGAATTTGTTTGAAATTCACTATTCGACTGAGGGACCTTACAGATATAATTTTTTTTGTGCAGTACAGAGATGAGGTCGTCATTCAAAAATCATGTTACGCACTATTTTTGCACACAGAGTGAGTCCATGCAACTTATTATGTGACTTGTTAAGCACATTGTTATTCCTGAACTTACTTAGGCTTCAGCTTTTCATTTCATTTTTTTAAAATCTAAAAACATAATTCCACCTTGACATTATGAGGTATTGTGTATAGGCCCGTGACACAACAAAATGTGGAAAAAGTCAAGGGTTATGAATACTTTCTGAAGGCACTGTATGTGCAGTATAATGATGTAACATGTCAATAAACATCATAACACCCATTTGGTTGAAATGACGTCGTTGCAATGATTTTTGACAGCTGGAAAAGGTCTATCATGTTGAATGTGACAACACATGGTTATTTTTGCATTATGCTCACTCAGTAGGGCGTGTGCCTTGTGTACTTGTGGATGATTCCCAATGCTGCATATTTTAGCTGATCATAGCAGGATCTGGCCACCTGTACCAACACAGCTGTGTAGCGCTGCCAGAGAGAGTCTGATTAGATTTTCAGTTTTTCTTCCCAAATGGAATTATCAAAGGCTGCAATCTCCATATTCTCCCAAAAGTACATTTCAAGAAGTCTGTTTTCCTCTTTTCTTCTCTAAGGGGCAGCAATTGGAGGCAAGTTGCAATCTATACCACAATTACTGCTGATTGCAGTCTGGTCTTTGATTTATTTATAATTACAAAGGCATTCACTGCTAGTAGTGAAGAGTTAAAATTTTTCATCGGAAAGTCAGTGTTACTTTGAAAGCAACTATTTGATCAAAGCAAATGCATTTACAACATTGTTAGACATGCAGTAAACTCTTACAACCCAGTCTAATTGTTACTACAAAACAGTTCAATAGATACTACATTTCTGTGCGTTTACTTGTCAAAACACTAACTTAAAGACAGATGTATTTTCACCAAATTCATTCATACTCACAGCACTGCTTCTGTGACACATTCATTTCATACTCGTTATCAAAAGTACATTTTCAATCCCATTTTTCTAAGTCAGTCATCAAAATCCTAAATGAAATAGTCAAGCTGTTTAAAATTCTGATAAGACAACCGTAATATAATTGTTTCAGTCCCTGCTTCACTATTATGCAAAACCATGTCCTTCACTCCAGGCAATGTTGAAATAATATTCCCCCAACAATTTGTCCAAGCTGGAGTATATTTGACAGAGAAGCTGAGCCTTGGACTGACTGAGAGACAATAGATCTAGGAGAGAGAAAGTGCAACAAACCAGACTGGCCATTGGAATGAAGCAGGCTTCATCCACCCCACATTTCCTCTAACTGGCACCCAGTCATATCTCACAAATGGATAAAAGCATAATGAACTCCCCTGCCATCGCATGATAAAGGCCCAAAATTCAATAACAAAAAGGCAAACGGACTATGTAAACAGAAGCCAGAAGCCCAAATGTTGTATTTTTGACAATCAGACATTTCAAAAAACCTAATGATCAACTCCATTATACTCCACTCTGTCTATGTGACATCCCTTTTTCTTCCCTAAAGCCAAATTAATGCTATGACTGGTTTGGACTAGACAGAGACTGGAGCCGGCCCTTTGAATCGGCGCTGACACACACAGACAGCAAATGTAATGACGTTTGCAGTAGAGGGAGCAATTGATGTGTTGCTAAGTGACTCCACTTGGACGTCTCTGATTTGATGCACATTATCATCCCATCATACAGGTACAGGTTAAATGTCACCTGGGGCCTACTTGAGTTCATTCTGGCCATGCACCTCTAGTACTGAATGTGTCTTTCTTGATTTGTCAGTCTAGAATACTTTTCCTAAAGGAAGGGAGGGACTTGCACTTTAATTTGATGTAATGGTTAGACCAAGGAATGATTGTTCCTCAAAAGTATGCATTTGATAAGCCATAATTACGTAATGTACATGCAAATAATTTCAAATGCTACATTTGATGTAATTTCACCTATATAACTGGAGCAGGTCATTGAAAAGTAAGGTACCCTCTCCTATTATTGCACCTATTTTTAAAGCCCATGTTTCACGTTAAACCCTACCAACAATAATGAGTAATGCATATTTGTATGAATCTGATGTCACTTTGTTTTCATTCCAACATTGTATATTGGAGATATAATCGATTATATACTTCTGGGCTGCATGATAAAAATATTAAATAGAACGTTGTCCAGGCTTGAAGTAGACTCAAGTGAATACTTTTGGAACACTGAGCCATTAGCTACACCAGATGGTAGTGTGCGAGTGTTTCTTTTGAAAATGAAGCACCAGACTATAGCCATATTATTTTGAATCTAGAAGAAGACCTATAGACGGGAGTAGGAAAGAAGGAGTCGTAATGTCTAGTTGGTCAGAAAAATATGGTAAATTACCAAGTGAGTGTCTTTGATAACTGCCTAGTTGGTTAGCTAGCTATTTAGCTGCATTTTACACTTAGCCAGCTCATTAGCTAGCTAGATAATGAACTAACTGCAATTATCATAAACCATTGTTATCTAACTATCTACAGTAGCAGCTAAATATTTGTTAGATGTAAAGCTAGCAGGATTATGGCATGTCAGAAACAATGCATGTTGGTTAGCTGGCTCACATTTTAGGTTCCTGAGTGCTGCAGCGGTCTAAGGCACTGCAGCTCAGTGCAAGAGGTGTCACTGTATACCCTGGTTCAATTCCAAGCTGTATCACATCTTGCTGTGATTGGAAGTCGATAAGGTGGCGCACAATTGGCAGTCATTATAAATAAACATTTGTTCTTAACTGACTTGCCTAGTTAAATAAAGGTTAAATAAAAAAATGTAAAAAAATTGCTAGCTCACGAGTTAACGCCTCGAGCTAACGACATGTAATTTGTCATAACCATTATCACAAAATGGTGTGCATATTTTTTATCAGGGCTGTTTTTTTCCACTAGTTACCACAGCCTCAAAGTCTAAATTGGCCCAGATCGTAAAAAATCATGAAACAAACCTTAGATTTTTGGTCATAATTTAAGGTTTAAGGTTTGGTATTAGGTTCAGTGTGGTTAGGTTAAGCTTAGGTTTAAAATCTGATTTTAAGAAGAGAAATTGTAGAAATAGGCAGGATGTATGACTGTCAACAGGAACATGGAGCACTTCTTGGCAGTAAGTCATGATATATATTTTTCCTTTACACTGCATTATACCATTCAAGAGCTAATACTACACTCATATAAGATATGGAGAAGCCCTATGCACAAAACAACGGTCTACTTCTGGAGTAACTCCCTGTCAGATAGACTGCGATAAGAGGGTTAGGCAGGAGACCCTGGGCCAGTGGTAGGTCAGGAGTGAATTCCCTTTTTTCAAGCACACTCACTACCTCTATCCATCTCTCTCCAGGTGCTACAGAGACGGACTGGTCCAAGGATCTTCAGAGTCTTCTGACCGATTACCTGTGATCTCTCCAGAGCACAGACAAGTATGCGTCACTCATACTAGAATACTTGTTGCACTAGCAGTCTGCTTGTGTGATGCTAGCATATTATCCAGGGCCAAAGGTAGGATAGGATTTACTGTTCTCCAAAATTCATGCTCTGTCCTCCCCGTAAAAGTCTCCCAGACTTTTATAAAAACTGACATATGTCCCTCCCCCTTTCCTCTAGGGGAGTCTGCTGGGCTATGGAACTCTAGAGCATAAAACACATAAAAAAACCTAACACCCTGTTGTCAGCTATCCGCAGACTTTCAATGGCCACATTTTGGGGATGACCAAACGCAATAAAGTTTTGTATAAACTACTAATTTTCATTTTTTTATTGTAAGATTACAAAACAATAACTTTTTCATAGCATGTTTGTCATGTTGGTTTTAAAATGTTTGCTAACTTCTGTGATAACTTAATCAAGACAAATCCACTAATACAAGTCTCATGTCCAGAGTGAATATATTTGTATTAATGTATATCACACAGGTGTCTCAACTAAAATATATATCCCAGACAAGATTAAAGAATAGGACAAAGTGAATATACAGTAAGTCGGTGCTTGTGTCCATAGAAGTTTGTATGAATTTGAGTGGTTACATACAATACATGTTGACAGAACGGCTGTGAGACAGAGAGACTGTTGCTGTACTCCCAGGTAAGGCTGTTGCTTCTGGAACGACTGAAGACCCCAGTATTGCTTGAAGATGATGTGTAACCCTCTCCATTCAAGCCCATGTCACAGCACGCAGTGGCCTGATAGGGACATGACAATAAATGCATAATGTACCTTTCATCACCAAAGCCATGTTCACTGCACATGTTTCTGCCCAATTCAACCCTTTTGTTAGTGTCAACTGATATATGGAAATTCACATACAAATATTCAGTACATAAGCGTCGACTGCAATACCTCCAGGGTCTTGTATTGGGCAACAGCTTTCTTCCTGGGTTCGTATTCACAAAGTTTCTTCAGAGTAGGAATAGGGATCTAGTACCAGATCCCCCTTGTCAATGAAATAATTCATTGTGATATAAAAGGCTAAACTGATCCTAAATCAGTACTCATACTCTAGATGCTTTGTGAATAGGAGCCTTGGTCTGTCTGCATGCTGCTTTTCTGATGATCTAACTCCCTCTTCATCTGAAATGATACAACACCAAAAATATGAATAAGAATTAGTCTAGTCAGTCAGTAACCTAATGAAACACTAATGTAAATGTGCACAAGCCTATTCAGCCAAATTATACCAAAACAACAAATTTTTCAGTCAGCAGTACATCAATAAATATGCAGGGGAACAAAGCCCAGCTTAATCGGCCCAGAAGCAGCCCTCTTTCGGAGGGCCGGAACTGATTGAATCGGCCCGGTGTCGGACGCGGCCCGGAATCAAAATAATTGACTTCCCAGAATCGGCACAAGTACATTGGGCCGTTCCTGTCTACCGGAATTCAGTCGACTTTGCCGGCATCTTACCAGAATCCCCCCAGAAGCGGTCCGATTCATATTTAAATAAATGTATACAAAACACCCCATTTAGTCATTTTAAATATTACTATTATAAATTTTATTCATACAAATGATACCCATCCACCCCAAAAAAAATTAATGTCGGAGGAAACACAGTACACCTGGTGACTGTGTCAGCGTGCATGTGCCTGGCCCTCCACAGGAGTCGCTACAGTGTGATGGGACAAGGACATCCCGCCCAGCCAACCCTCCCCTAACTCAGACGACACTGTGCCAATTGTGTTCTTCTCCTGAGTATCGAACAAGCATCATTCTAAAATGTGCAGTTTTGTCACACCACAGTGCCACAGAGTGTGCAATTGTAATGCTGACTGCAGGAATGTCCACCAGAGCTGTTGCCAGAGAATTTACTGTCAATTTATCTACCATAAGCCGCCTCCAATGTCATTTTAGAGAATTTGGCAGCACATCCAACCGGCCTCACAACTCGGAGACCACGTGTATGACATCGTGTGGGCGAGCAGTTGGTGGCAGTGGGGTTATGGTATGGGCAGGCATTAGCTACGGACAATGAATACAATTGCATTTTATCGGTAGCAATTTGAATGCACAGTGATACCGTGACGAAATCCTGAGGCCCATTGTCATGCCATTTATCCACCGCCATCATCTCATATTTCTGCAATATAATACACCCCATGTTGCAAGGATCTGTACACAATTCCTGGAAGCTGAAAGTGTCCCAGTTCTTCCATGGCATGCATAATCACCAGACATGTCACACATTGAGCTTGTTTGGGGTGCTCTGGACCGACGTGTTCGACAGAGTGTTCCAGTTCCCGCCAATATCCAGCAACCATTGGATAGGACTGGAACAGCATATCACAGGCCACAATCAACAGCCTGATCAACTCTATGCGAAGGAAATGTGTCATGCTGCAAAAGGCAAATGGTGGTCACACCAGATGCCGATTCACGCCACTACCATTTATTTTAAGGTACAGTATCTATGACCAACAGATGCATGTCTGTATTCCCAGTCATGTGAAATCCATAGATTAAGGCCTAATGAATTTATTTAAATTGTCTGATTTTCTTATATGAACTGTAACTCAGTAAAATCTTTGGAATTGTTGCATTTAGTGTTTGTATTTTTATTCAATATAGCTATTCGTTTTCCCCTTGGATGTAATGCCGCCTGATACAGCTTGTCAGTTGCTCGTAAAGTAGCATGAATAAGTCAGCTAGCAACGCCAAGTTCATGCCTTTTACAAACAAAAATCATGTACACGTATAAAAGAGACAATTACCTTCAAGCAGATAATTTTCGTTTCATTCTGGGACTTCCGGCAGAGGAGTAATAGCTACTTGTTTGTAGAACTTCACTAGATGTTGTTCCCAGTCAGCTCCAGCGTCTTCACCTGAACGAACGTCACAGGCAAAATCACGGACTGCGTCACGCACTTGAGGGGGCACCGTTTACTAGCGCACGTGCTTAATGTCTTTTTAATTTAGCAGCCTGAAAAATGAAAAAACACGCCCGTTTTTGGATTGACATCTACAAGGGGTATATATTCTATTTATATGGGCAAATTAAATAGCAACATGGCCTGTAAATTTAAATTATTGTGCACTACTCCTATGCATGTGTACCGATTTCCATTGTTTTAATCGGTTCTCCATACATCCACTTTGTGATACCACTCTAATGCATTTTGTGGAAAAGCAGAGAGCAGATGTTAAATACGAAAATAGATGCCAAAATACTGTGTAGCAGGATTACTCTTCATACTTGTTTCTATATGCCAATCAACTGAACATTTCAGTCATTTAGCAGACACGCTTATCCAGAAACAATTAGGGTTTAGTGCCTTGCTCAAGGGCACATCGCCAGATATTTTACCTAGTCTTCTCAGGGATTTGAAAAGCAACCTTTAGGTTACTGGCCCAAAGCTCTTAACCGCGTGGCTACCTGCCAATCTACTAAATTGTGTCATATGTGTGAAGGGAAAAGGCACTCAGATGTCTATGTTATAAGATGGACAGAATGTTTTCTCCCATAAACAGAGGGCTGACTATAGGCCTTACATTTATAAACATTGCAGAGCCTCGCTTAAAGGACGACCCCTCCCCGTAATTGAAAAAACTTCTTGAGATTCCAGTACACCCTGGGAATATGAATAATTTATATATAGTCCAACCCTAAACATGAGATCGAGTTTTATGCTTCTTCAGCCCACGGTTGTAGAGTCGACATTTATTCATATTCTTTTACAGTTCACCAGTCATGGTTAAAGTTTCATTTATCGTCCCTGGAAGAAATGGAATGTCAGTTGAGAGAGGAATTTGTAGGTGACAGGGCTAGTTCACCGGTTCACTGGTTCAACCCACTTTAGCTGATTGTAGCCCAACACCTGTGATCCCTATTTCCATCACAGGAAGATCCAGCAAGGGGGCTTTTAGAACGTGATTACTGTACTGGTATGAATAATGTAACTGATGATGCCATGAGATCGGAAAAACATATTAGACTTAGACGTGACACCAATATGTCCAAGAAACAGAAAGTCAACCAATCTTGACAATACTGCTGGCAGAATACAGGTGATATTGGATATCAAACAATAAGTTCTTTAAAAAAAACAGAACCCTGAACTCCTGATTTGAACTGCCCATTTAATTCTGTCTTTTTTATTTGTGTGTCTTGTTGTGTGCAAGCGACAGAACCTACCGGTGCCGCAAAAAGTTAGATACACAACACTTTTCTGTGGATACCTTATCTCCACTTCTTACTGTTAAAAGGACCAACAGCACAGATAACCTTTAAAGTAAGTTTAAATATCATTTTATTCAACATTCTGGCTTGTAGAGACTCTTGCGTCTTTTTTCTTGTTTCAGGCTGAATAACCATGGGGTAACCATGGTGACAGTATGATGTTTGGGTGAACTAGATAAATATTGTTGTAATTTAGAGCACTTCATATGAAATTGTTCGTGCTCATGCATATTTAAAAAAATACTTTTTTATATTTATAAATAGAGTACTACGTGATGCATTTTAAAAGATCAAAAGTAGGGAAATTTCACTTCCTTTTGTTTTAAAATACATTTTTACCAAGCAAAATAAGATTTGTCATGTTCTGAATCTTTCTGTGGGGTCCTTCTCTAACATATCATTAACATTATATCAAAAAGTCAGATTTCGTACCCTAATACATCCACAAATAAGCACCGAGCTCTGTTGACAGAGTGGTTCCACTTTCTCACAATGACTTTTGAGGATTTTACATTTTGTGGTAGCCGTTGCAAATAGCAAAAGTAACATGACACGAGCTGGATTAAATGTAAACGCTTTGAAAATAAAAAACTTGTGGTACGCACAGAGCTCCATTGACTTTGCACAGAGATATGCTTATTATTTTTATTTTTGTGAAAATTGATATGTATCTTATATTGCTTTATGTCCTCTGGATTCGAGAAGAAAGATGAGTTCAAAGGTCTGTATGTCAGTTAACCTTAATTCTCGCACAGTATCCAGCCTAGCTAATGCAATGCTATTCTCCATTGATTTAGTCACCCTAATTCTGGCCATCCTACGAGGGTAAAAACTCTCAAAACCTTTTGAACGGATTATGATAGAGACATGAGGTTTGGACCATCGGTTTTCACAGAGGAGAATCTACCCAATTACCATATTATTTCACCCATTGTTGATTTGTTGTTGTTGATTGGACACCCTATTAAAAGGGTTTTGTCATTGTATTCATAGTGTCAAGTTAAAAAGAATGCTGATAGATAAAAATGCACTGAGCCATTGTAATTGATAAAAGTGACAATACTGGTTTACTGAACAATTTTATGAGCTATGTAATTAGAGATATTGTGCACTTGGAAAATATTATTTTTTGTACCTATGTTTATGGTTGATGATTTTCTGTACAATATGAATTACAATTTATTTGAAACTAAAGCTACCTCTGTCATGGTTTCCACCTGTCACCAGAGGGCGGAAGACTGTCCTAGGGACATTAACGACACTCAGGTGTGTCCAATTTACTCTTTATGATTTCCCTGTTAAAAGAGGTGTGTTTTCTGTTTACCTTGTGCATTCGAGTGAATTTGAGACTTAGTGTTTGTTGTTTTTTTGCAAGTGTACAGTGATCCTGTGGCTACTGTTTCTCAGTAAAGTATTGCAGATGCAAGAAACAGTATGTGAACCCTTTGGAAATACCTGGATTTCTGCATATATTGGTCATCAAATTTGATCTTCATCCAGGTCACAACAATAGACAAACACAATCTGCTTAAACTAATAACACACAAACAATTATTTTTCATGTCTTTATTGAACACACTGTGTAAACATTCAGAGTGCAGGGTGGAAAAAGTATGTGAACTCCTGGTTTACCCTACTTTGGTAACAATCTCAACCAAAAAAATTCTGTAGTTGTGGATCAGACCTGCGCAACGGTCAGGAGGAATTTACAAAACTGTTTCAGTTCAGCAATATTCTTGGGATGTCTGGTGTGAACTGCTCTCTTGAGGTCATGCCACAGCATCTCAATCAGGTTGAGGTCAGGACTCTGACTGGGCCACTCCGAAGGTGTTTTTCTTCTGTTGAAGCCATTCGGTTGTTGATTTACTTCTGTGTTTTGGGACGTTGTTCTGTTGCATCACCCAACTTCTGTTGTATTGGCTGACATATTCTCCTGCAAAATATTTTGATAAACTTGGGAATTCAAATCAAAGTGTATTTGTCACGTGTACCGAATACAACCTTACAGTGGAATGCTTACTTACAGGCTCTAACCAATAGTGCAAAAAAGGTATTAGGTGAACAATAGGTAAGTAAAGAAATAAAACAGTAAAAAGACAGGCTATATACAGTAGCGAGGCTATACAAGTAGCGAGGCTACATACAGACACCGGTTAGTCCGGTTGATTGAGGTGGTATGTACATCTAGATATGGTTAAAGTGACTATGCATATATGATGAACAGAGAGTAGCAGTAGCATAAAAGAGGGGTTGGCGGGACACAATGCAGATAGCCCGGTTAGCCAATGTGCGGGAGCACTGGTTGGTCCGCCCAATTGAGGTAGTATGTACATGAATGTATTGTTGAAGTGACTATGCATATATGATAAACAGAGAGTAGCAGCAGCTAAAAAGAGGGGGGAGCACACAATGCAAATAGTCCGGGTAGCCATTTGATTACCTGTTCAGGAGTCATATGGCTTGGGGGTAAAAACTGTTGAGAAGCCTTTTTGTCCTAGACTTGGCACTCCGGTACCGCTTGCCATGCGGTAGTAGAGAGAACAGTCTATGACTGGGGTGGCTGGGGTCTAAGACAATTTTTAGGGCCTTCCTCTGACACCGCCTGGTTTAGAGGTCCTGGATGGCAGGCAGCTTAGCCCCAGTGATGTACTGTGCCATACGCACTACCCTCTGTGGAGTTAGCTGAGCAATTGTCGTACCAGACAGTGATGCAACCAGTCAGGATGCTCTCGATGTTGCAGCTGTCAAACCTTTGAGGATCTCAGGACCCATGCCAAATCTTTTTTGTTTACTGAGGGGGAATAGGCTTTGTCATGCCCTCTTCACGACTGTCTTGGTGTGTTTGTACCATTCTAGTGTCGTGGAATAATTATTCTGTCGATGATAGCAAGCTGTCCAGGCCCTGAGGCAGCAAAGCACCCACAAACCATGATGCTTTCTCCACCATACTTTACAGTTGGGATGAGGTTTTGATGTTGGTGTGCTGTGCCTTTTTTTCTCCACACAGTGTTGTGTGTTCCTTCCAAACAACTCAACTGTAGTTTCATCTGTCCACAGAATATGTTGCCAGTAGTGCTGTGGAACATCCAGGTGCACTTTTGCAAACTTCAGACGTGCAGTAATGGTTTTTTTGGACAGCAGTGGCTTCTTCCGTGGTGTCCTCCCATGAACACCATTCTTGTTTAGTGCTTTACGTATCGTAGACTCGTCAATAGAGATTTTAGCATGTTCCAGAGATTTATGGAAGTCTTTAGCTGACACTCTAGGATTCTTCTTTAACCTCATAGCGCGCTGTGCTCCTCCAGTCATATTTGGAGGACAGCCACTCCCAGAGAGAGTAGCTACAGTGCTGAACTTTCTCCATTTATAGACAATTTGTCTTACCATGGACTGATGAACATCAAGGCTTTTAGAGATACTATTGTAACCCTTTCCAGCTTTATGCGAGTGAACAATTCTTAATCTTTGGTCTTCTGAGATCTCTTTTGGTCTTGGCATGGTTCACATCAGGCAATGCTTCTTGTGAATAGCAAACTCATTTTTTTTTTGTTTTTAATAGGGCAAGGCAGCTCTAAACAACATCTCCAATCTCGTCTCATTGATTGGACTCCAAGTTTAGCTGACTCCTGACTCCAATTAGCTTTTGGAGAAGTCATTAGCCTAGGGGTTCACATACTTTTTCCAACCGACACTGTGAATGTTTAAATTATGTATTCAATATAAACAAGAAAAATACAATCATTTGTATGTTATTAGTTTAAGCACACTATGTTCGTATATTGTTGTGACTTAGATGACGATCAGATCAAATTTGATGACCAATTTATGCAGAAATCCAGGTAATTCCGAAGGGTTCACATACTTTTTCTTGACACTGTATGTTTATCCTTAACCACTGATTCCTCAGCTGGTCTCTTCTCTGCACCAGGGTCCAACCTTACCACGTCACAACTTCTTAGTGTGAATCCTTTCTATAGGGGTGTCGTGTCTTTGGCTATGCCGGATTAATTGATATGACATGCTATTCTATAAAATCCTTTCTCTGTAATTCATATTACCTGTTTGAGCTAATCATGTAAATGTAATTAACTAGAACGTCGGGGCACCACGAAAGAGTGTTTATAGAGCTGTTATCTTCCGAATAAACTCTGAAAGACCTAATAATATTTTTACATCAATAGCAGTCAATATTTATCGTCACCTTACTTCAGCTTATCTGAAAGTTGTAAATTCTTGGTTATCTTCATAAACCCTGGCTAACAAGTTGAATCAGCAATACAAAATTGGGTTTAATTATTTATTGACTAAATACCTAACTAATCACACAGAATTACATATACACAGAATGCAAATTATGTTATACAGAAAACGTCCCTGGTGGACAGAGCCGACATAATTTCTGGTTACACAAAGGAAAGGGGGTTGGGTTTGAGTGAAAGAGTGCGGAAGACTGAGGAACAAAGGGAGAAGCCATGCTATCGTGAATGCATTCTAAATTACCGCCCATTTGGAAAAGGAAAATGCAATAAATATTTACTCTGAGCTGCGCTTCGGAAGGTTGGTCGTAGATGCTGGCCGTGTTGGTCAACAGAGATCTTCCTGTCCTCGGAAGAATGTCTCTGGAGGTAAATTGGATACGTTGTAGTATCGCCGTTGTGTGTTAGACTGGATACGTCCTCCGCTGCTAACTCAACGGCTAGGAGGTATCACTTCTGTAGTGAATAAGAGTTCAAAGTGCATACCATTCGCAACCAAAGCTCACGCTGAGATTGGCTTAGTTCTGTAGTTGACATGTTAGTCCTTTTTAACGTATGGACCGTCTTCCTTTCGTCCTCAGAACTGAAGGTTAAATTTTCGTCAAGGGCTTATATAGTGGAGGGAGAGAAGGGTGTGTTTCCTAGTTCTCTAACCCATGTCTCTTCACAGGGGCAGGCCACTGATTGAGCAGAGCTCTAACCTTATGAAAACCCAATTCTCTCATTTGGAAGCTACAATTACATTTAATCTTTTCACAAATAGTTTCATAGTCAAACATTTAAATTGCACAACAATTCCATGTGAATCTGATAACAAGAATGTGTAGACTTTCTCAGATACTGTTTATGTCGTCCTGTCATCAGTCATAATGTCTCAGATGACAACCTAACTGACATCATATTCATTAAGTACCAACGCATATTTTCAACTGGTTCTATTACCGAAATATGGTTCCTTTCCCCCCACTTGTTTGATGTTCCCATACTCTCTATGCTTAACAAATGCTATTCAAGAGTCCTTCAGTAGAGTTAGAGAGAGGGGTATTTATGGGGGGGTATAACTCTCTCACAATCTGACCCAATCTGAATCCATTACCATCCAGACTCACAGATGTAGAATTACCTTTAACATATTCTTCAATCCTCTTTGAACATCATGAAGGAAGACACCAGCATGGTGTGATAAATACTCTTTAAATAATGACATCATACAAAATATTTTCTAAAACCAAAACCAAACCCTTGCTATGGAGAAAATAAGTCATAGGCAGATCTATACGAAAGAGTCTCACCTTTCTGCAGACTGTCGGGATGTCTGGGTGAGCTTCATAAAACAATTCAGCAATCTCTTAGCATCCTGTTATCTCTGTCTGTCGCTATGGGGAGCAGAAGCCTTTAGATTGGAGTGCGCTAATTAAGACAGGATAATTCACACAAGGCTATAACAATCACCTACTGCACTATATGATAGTTCACCCATCAGAAAGTAAAGCCTCTCTGCACACTGCAATCTATACAAAAAAAATAAAACAACATTTCAACTGTTGTCTTTATCCAATAAAATTGTATTAGTCACATGCGGCAAATATAACATGTGTAGTAGACCTTACAGTGAAATGCTTACTTACACGCCCCTAACCAACAATCCAGTTTAAAAAATACGCATAAGAATAAAAAATAAAAGGAACAAGTAATAAAAGAGCAGCAGTAAAATAACAGTAGCAGAAGTCTTATGGCTTTGGGGTAGAAGCTGTTTAGAAGCCTCTTCAACCTCGACTTGACACGCCGGTACTGCTTGCCTTGTGGTAGCAGAGAGAACAGTCTATGACTAGGGTGGCTGGAGTCTTTGACAATTTTTAGGGCCTTCATCTGACACCGCCTGGTGTAGAGGTCTTGGATGACAGAAAGCTTGGCCCAAGTGATGTACTGGGCCATACGCACTACACTCTGTAGTGCCTTGATGTCGGAGGCAAAGCAGTTGCCATACCAGGCAGTGATGCAACCAGTCAGGATGCTCTCAATGGTGTAGCTGTTGAACCATTTGAGAATCTGAGGACCCATACCAAACCTTTTCAGTCTCCCGAGGGGGAATAGGTTTTGTTGTGCCTTCTTCACAAATGTCTTGGTGTGCTTGGACCATGTTAGTTTGTTGGTGATGTGAACGCCAAGGAACTTGAAGCTCTCAACCTGCTCCACTGCAGCCCGTCGATGAGAATGGGGGCGTGCTCGGTCCTCCTTTTCTTGTAGTCCACAATCATCTCCTTTATCTTGACCACGTTGAGGGAGAGGGTGTTGTCCTGGAACCACATGGCCAAGTCTCTGACCACTTCCCTATAGGCTGTCTTGTTGTTGTTGGTGATCAGGCCTGCCACTGTTGTGTCATCGGAAAACTTAATAATGGTGTTGGCCGTGCAGTCATGAGTGAACAGGGTGTACAGGAGGGGCTGAGCACGCACCCCTGAGGGGACCCTGTATTGAGGATCAGCGTGGGGGATGTTTTGTTACCTACCCTTACCGCCTGGGGGCAGCCAGTCAGGAAGTCCAGGATCCAGTTGCAGAGGGAGGTGTTTAGTCCCTGATGAGCTTTGAGGGCACTATGGTGTTGAACGCTGAGCTGTAGTCAATGACCATCATTCTCACATAGGTGTTCCTTTTGTCCAGGTGGGAAAGGGCAGTGTGGAGTGCAATAGAGATTGCATAATTTCTCGTTCTGTTAGGACGGTATGCAAGTTGGAGTGGGTCTAGGGTTTCTGGGATAATGGTGTTGATGTTAGCCATGACCAGCCTTTCAAAGCACTTCATGGCCTCAGACTTGAGTGCTACGAGTCGGTAGTCTTTTAGGCAGGTTACCTTAGTGATCTTGGACACAGGGATTATAGTGGTCTGCTTAAAACTTCTTGTGACTCTCAAATCCGGGTCCGGGAGCGTAATCATCGCCTGACACTAATTAGCATAACGCAACGGACATACATCTTCCTAGAAAATCTTCCTATTCATGAAAATCACAAGTTAAATATATTGGAACACAGCTTAGCCTTTTGTTAATCACCCTGTCATCTCAGATTTTCAAAATATGCTTTACAGCCAAAGCTAGACAAGCATTTGTGTAAGTTTATCATAGACTAGCGTAGCATTATGCCTTGCTAGCAGCAGGCAACCTTGTCACGAAAATCAGAAAAGCAATCAACTTAAATCGTTTACCTTTGATGAACTTCAGATGTTTTCACTCACGAGACTCCCAGGTAGATAGCCAAAGTTCATTTTTTCCCAAAATATTATTTTCGTAGGCGAAATAGCTCCGTTTGTTCTTCACGTTTGGCTGAGAAATCGCCCGGAAATTGCAGTCACAAAAATTGCGAAAAATATTCCAAATTAGCTCCATAATATCGACAGAAACATGGCAAACGTTGTATATAATCAATCCTCAAGGTGTTTTTCTAATATCTATTCGATAATATATCCGTCGGGCCAATTCGTTTTTCAGTAGGACCGATTGGAGTAATGGCTACCTCTGTATTTTACGCGAGAATCTCTCTCGGAGCCACCATGTGACCACTTACGCAATGTAGCCGCCTACGGCTATTCTTCAACATAAATGCGTAAAACTACGTCACAATGCTGTAGACACCTTGGGAAATACGTAGAAAACGTAAGCTTGTTGATGGCACAATCACAGCTCGATAGGGACTCATTGAAACGCAGCACTTTCAAAACCTGGGGCACTTCCGGATTGGATTTTTCTCAGGCTTTCGCCTGCAACATCAGTTCTGTTATACTCACAGACAATATCTTTACAGTTTTGGAAACGTTAGCGTGTTTTCTATCCAAAGCTGTCAATTATATGCATATTCTAGCATCTTGTCCTGACAAAATATCCCATTTAAAACGGGAACGTTTTTTTCCAAAAATGAAAATACTGCCCCCTAGTACCAACATGTTAAAACAAGTTGGTATTATAGATTCGGACAGGGAGAGGTTTAAAATGTCAGTGAAGACCCTTTCCAGTTGGTCAGTGTATGCTCGCAGTACACAGTCCGTCTTGTGAATGTTGACCTGTTTAAAGGTCTTACTCACATCGGCTGCAGAGAGCTCGTCCGGAACAGCTGGTGCTCTCATGCATGTTATCAAGTCCTAAGGGTCGAAATGTTGTTTGGTAAACCACATGAGAGCAATAGATCACAGTTGTCACGCCCTGACCTAAGTATTCTTTGTTTTCTTTATATATTTTGGTTAGGTCATGGTGTGACATGGGTGATGTATGTGTTTTGTATTGTCTAGGGGTTTTGTAGGTTTATGGGGTTGTTTACCATCTAGGTGTTTATGTATGTCTATGGTTGCCTAGATTGGTTCTCAATTAGAGGCAGCTGTTTATCGTTGTCTCTGATTGGGAACCATATTTAGGCAGCCATCCTCTTTGGGTATTTGGTGGGTTATTATCTATGTCTATGTGCTGTTGCATGTTAGCACTCATTTTCTATAGCGTTTGTCTGGTGAGTGAGTGAGTGAGTGAGTGAGTGAGTGAGTGAGTGAGTGAGTGAGTGAGTGAGTGAGTGAGTGAGTGAGTGAGTGAGTGAGTGTACTTTGTGTTTTTTCCGTCTTTTCATTAAATCATGCATTCACACCACGCTGCGCTTTGGTCTCCTCAATACGATGATCGTGACAACAGTGAGCTTAGTCTTCTTTTAATTTTGCCGAACATATTCTTCAACACCTACTAAACTACTCAATGTGTGTATATAATCATTTCCTATACTACTGTGTCACTTCAAAAAACACATTTGCATTAAATTCAACACAGAAATAGTCAAATATAGCACTGTGAAATGTCATGCTTTCATATAGTACCAATTTCCATGGTAAGGATAACTGGATTCCTCGTCTGCAACAGCTGACACTGTAATGGGTACTGTTAAGCTTTTAAACATGACAGCCCTTTTGCCTGCTTGTTCAACTACAGGCACCCTTTTAGCTAACGGTGCTGGCCATGAAAAGCCTGCAGCAGACACTGATAGCCCTGTCAAGCGTCTCTGCAGCAAAAACTGTGTATTTTTCCCTGTACAATAAGTGCACATCCGAAGGCTGAATGGGGTTATGTGGTGCGTGTTTTCTACTCTCAAATAATGTATACAGTCATTTAACTGACTCAATGAACCAATTCTGTTTGCACAAAGAATCTCTTCTGTTCCATGTTGGCAGTGTATAGGCTACAGTACTTGTTCATTTAAATGTAATGTGTCACCATAAATGGGAGACACTTTTCACTTGTGGATGACATTCCTAAGCCAAAAAACTGTATTTACGAAATACTTAACCCTCCATGGGAAGCATTTCTGTGTCTGTGCCTGTGTTAGATGTCTTAGTGAGATCTGTGATCCATTTTAAGCCAAGTCCACATTTGGCACATTAGAACACAATTCATACCCTCACTATAATCCGTTAGCCGTAACCAAACACCTTAAGTGGGAATATGATTGGCATATAAGAGAGCTGTTAGCTTGTTAGTGCTAAAATCACCTTTAGATTGCACTATGAACACTACAGAGGCTGCGTGGGAGTCTATTGGGCCTGTGTGGGAAACTATGAGCAGTGTGAGGAGTCTCACCACTTCTAGCATAACAGCCTTCCTGCTGTCTGCAGGCTGTTCAGAGAACAATAATGCTCCCCTGTTGGAGGAGCGTTATTATATGACAACCATCTGGCGTGTCATGTGAGATTTTGACTGAGAAAAGGTTGAGTTGTCTTTTCCGTCGCTGCATGTGTATTATATAATAGTGGGCTGCCGTGTTTTCTGTCTCAGGGTTCAGGGGATTTGAGTCATTGACTGTAAGGTTTCGACTATTGAAGCAACTATTGAAGAACACATTGTAGATTAGTAGTCCTGGAGTAGTCTTGAGTACAGATTTGTTTGTCGTAGCCCTGTTTCAACGAGTAAACTAATCACCAAGCCCTTGACTAGTTGAATCAGGTGTGTTTCTCCAGGGCTATAACAAAATATTACTTTTGGGGCTACTGCAGATGACAACCACCATGGAGCAAGAGATTAACCAGTCACTCCGGAAGCAAAAGCTGACCTATTTAGCAAAGGGAATCAACCATGAGAGAACCAATTAGCAATCTGCTTGAGTCCACCACATCTGATTGACAGTGTGTAGAATACTGTAAACAAAGACATTCTGGTAACATAGAACTGTGCCCATGCTGGCCAGGAGAAGATCACCGACCAAAACATCCAGATTTTCCTCTTCAAACACACACTACTTTTTTGGAGATAGTTTCTGATTTTAAACCATTGTAGAGGAAGCCTTCAACGGAACCATATAAAACATGCAAGAATGATGCTGAAAAATACCAAAACAGACTGTACTTTTGGACCAGATCTGGGCTGAGAACTCAGTTCCGGTCCTCAAGGGCAGCAGTAGCCTGAAAGCTCGGGTCTTTTTCAGCCAAATTCTTGATTGTTTCATGTCTTGACTTCCTCCCAAAAACAATCTCTAAAAAATGTGCAGGGTGTGTTTCAATTATCAGTCTAATTTCAGGTTAAACCAACCACAATCATGTTATGTGAGAAAGTGAGACATTTGCTGATATTGTTTTGTGCTAAGATTGTTTTGTGCATTTGTTTTATAAGGACACCTAGCTGTTCTCCTTCTGGGAAAGCTGTGGGGAGGTGTTATCTCCCAGTGGCACGCTGTTCCCAGCTCCTGGGGAGCTTCCTCACTTTTCTATCAAATAATGAATTACTGATTGTGAAACAGAGAAGCTCAGCAGGACTTACGCCGAGGCTGAGAGAGTGATAGAGTCATAAATCAATGGATGACGACCGTAAGATGTTTACTCAGAGGTAAAATGGAATCACATTCTTTGCCTTTTGAGCTATAAACACTTAAATACCCTAATTATGTGATGTTTATGTACAAGAGCATTATACATGATTACATTTTACTCCATAGAGAACTGAATTTGAGACACTAATTATTGATGAATCCTTCTTGACGCTACAGTATTAGTTGATAATGTCATCACAACATTCAATAATGATTGGTTGATATAAAATTCCTAAAAGATCTATGATCTCTACGTAGATTAGTCAATGTATTTTCAAAATGCATGTTACACCGAATCCTTACATGAGACATTCAAAGTTATCTGAACACCTTTTTAAAAGCGTTATGAAACTGCAAGGAAGCTGCAGGGCGAAATATTATTTCCTCAATGAACATTAAATTATTTCACAATGAGGACAATGATGCCTGATTGGGCTCTCTGACTCCAAATTGCATGTAATTGCTGTGTGTTACCTCATTAGGTCTAGCCACTGGTCACAGGCATAAAGGTAGACTATAATTTTTCGACCCAGGAAACATCAATACAAAAACCAGGCCATTTGAATCAAACCTCTTTCAGGCCACTTTGTCACAAATTATGATGATCTATAGAGGGAAACTCAATTTTTTGTGCATATAAAGAAAGTTGGCTCTATGGGTTTTAATGTAAAGTGACATCAAACTTAGTCATTATTTGAATTTGGCTAATTTAGTCATAAAGTCTTGCAGTTTAGTCTTACAATTTGAACCCCAAATCTCTTAGTTTGCCTCCTCAAATACCCCAAATTAGTAGTCACTATAATTACCTCCAAAAGCTCGCCTGTGTCAATCCCACTCCTGTCTTATCCTCTGGCAGCCACCCCTGCTGTCACGTCGCGCAGGTGCCCCTGAGATTACATTTGCAGACTTTTACTGCTGAATTGCAGGTGCATATGTTCTACTGGCACATTGCCAACAACCAGTGCAACCTATTTAGGAGGCTTATATGTATTGCCTAGAACTTCTCTAATCATGCAACACAATTATATGCATTTTCAGCAAACAATAAGAAGCATTCATTCCCAAATACCACATGTAGACACTACAAATGGTTAAATCAACTATGAGCACCCTCAGTGAGCTACTGCTACTGCACTCTACCATTGCAACAACTCTGGGATGCATTCAGTAGTTTAAACTGGTTTCCTCTCTGTGACTCCTCATCTGCACTGATGTAAAAAGACAGGATGAAAGCATTGGTCACCCACTAATGGATTTGCTTTCACCTGTCCAGTTCTTTTAGATCAGTTTATATTAAATTAAGCCACAAAGAAATAAAGCCATTTTGGACTATGGAGAAACCCACATGGGAAGTCAGTAATAGGTCATATCTAGAGAATATTGATACTCAATGATGGCTGTACTGTAGGTCAGTAGCTCTTGGGCTGTGGCCTCTCAACACCGCGGCAATCAACACTGGCCCTAATAGATAATGGAAGCAATTCATAAATGGTGTCCCATGACTTTTAGCAGAGGCATCTAATACGGTTATAATCAATCAACTTGTACAGTATGTCTCCTTGACATCTCATTACGCCCAGCATGAATTGAAACCTTGATGATCATACGATGACAAAGTGCGTCCCTAGCTGGCGCACCCTAAAAATGTGTCTTTCCCTTTTGAGTGTGTCATCACTGAAGACTGACAAAGACTGCTTTTTAAAAATATTTTCTCTCAGTATTCTTTAAAGTTTCACTTGGAAGGTGTTCTCTCTTTTCAGTGTCTGTCTTACCTTTACATTCGCTCACTAATGAGGTTTGGGTCTCAAAATGCTGAGAAAGGTTTTGTATTATTATCTTTGTTTAAGCAGACAATTGTCTCCAAGAGGATAAAATAATGTTTGACAAAAATTAACTGGCATATTTCTATAGTCTCTTCATTGTGTTTGGGCTGATTCAGGTGAATCAATGGGCAGCTATGGACACAGGTCTGTGTTTTGAGCTTCACCTGTACAGTCTGTTATTTAATAATGACTCATAAGATCATTCATAAGATTTTTAATATAGGTCCTTTATAAACCATTTACTAATAATTAGTTAAGTCTTTTTGCGTGGCCTCATCTAAAGTGTGGGCTATTTATACTATAAATATTTGATAAATGTTTTGAGTGACCAGTGTAATATGCCATTGGTTGATATAAGCTGGTTTTATGCCAATGTTTGTAAACAAAGTAAATGTTATACAAACACTATAGCCTCAAAACAATCATTTTGATATCATGCTTGGTCAGTCCATGCATCTATAGTTCTATTCATGAATTTGATAGTGGTTACATTTCTCCAGCCCATAACTCCACATAATAAAACATTTATAATGGATTAGTAAATATATACTAATTACTCCATTCATAAGATGTTTAAAGCGGTAATCAACAGTAAAAACAATAACAAAGCATTCTCCACACAGCTGTTTCGCTAGAAAGCTGAGGTAGGATTATAAAGTGCTGCTCATTAGGAAGCTATTATAATGCATTATGAAGGGGGTATTCATAGGAAGCTTTATTGACCTGTTGTCATAAATGAATAGTTAATGAATATTTCTTGGCACAAAATTATGAACAATTTTGCTCCTGGTGAGGACAGGAGTGAAAACACAGTTTCCTCAGAAAGGCATAGAGCCTGCACTGCACACATCTTTAGCAGAAAATAAATTGTTCCATCAAATAAACAGACATGTTTAATATGAGGTTGTATATCTACTGCTGTCATTTATGAGCTCGTAAATCCTCAAAATGTAATTTAGATTTCATTACGTTTTCATGAGAAGAATGAGATTGCAAAATGTGCTTATAAGGGTTAAATTTGGTTGATAGGAGTAGGCTACTGTATTACAATATCATAGTCATTTGCATTGTTGTCAATATGAAATATAATTATTTACTCATCATTTGAATATATTCGCCTGAATTCCCATTCCCAAATAATAATATACAATAACAGTTCACAAATAAAACAACTTTCTTTAACAGCTTTTAAGATCATTACAATAGTCACGAATTAATTCAGTAAACTCCCTAGCAATGTAACATTCACATGACACCTTCCAGGTTCTAAAGTTGGGAGGAAAGTTTCAGGCCTTAACCCAGACTCGGACTGTGGATTAAATTCACGGGTGTCACTACCATCTCCCGGTTGGGCGCCAGACTCTCGCTGCTAGATTTATTCATCCTGTATCACCGAGGCATTGGGGCTTGTTTGATTGCTCAAACATGGGCTTGATTTATGTTGAATTTCAAGTAACCCAGTAGCCTCTTTTCTTAAACATTGTGATGTTCTTTTTTTTTAGCATTTGATAAAGATCAAAGTCGATGTTTTCTTCTCAGTTGTCTGTCAGTACGTGTCTCCTAAGGTGGATGTTATAGTTCAGTAGATGATTCAAAATAAATTTTATTTAACCCGGAGATTGATTTATTATGCATCTTCCTGATAATTTGCCGAAAATAGCCACTAAGTAATGCATGAAGTAGCACTTACACTCTGAAATGACATGCTTTCTTTGATTACAGAGGTGTAATTATGACCAATTACACAATGTCTGAGTTTTGAGAGGCACCTTGTGTTTTCAAGGGCTTTCAGGTCAAAGCATGCTGCCTGACATTAGGGGATATGTTATTTCCCAACAAGCCTCTGGCTCTTAGTTACAAAGCTGTAGTCTCTTTGAAAGTACTCAAATCCTGTCAGTTATGGTCTGAAAGATTTCCCCATGTTGTTACAGTACTTCTTTAAACTTGTCCACACAGTTAATAATAATGTTCAGAGCCCTATACTACGAATCAGATTTGAGAAGTTACCAAGGTAACTTTGGTCAACTTGGGATAACCACCTTTTAGCCAGGCACCTTTCTGTGGCAACAAGCCTTTAGATGAATCTGCTCCGGGGCAGGCTAACTCAATTTATCCTGAATGAAGTGTCTGAGCCTCGAGTTGAGGACCAATTAAATCAGATTCCCTCGCTCTCATAACGATTGCGCCAACATCCTCTTCATTTGACGAAGACAACTGATTAATGAATATATTTATTCAATGTGTTCTTTTTTGTGTTAAAAAAAAGTTGTGTTAAAATACCTATCACATTACATGTTTGGTAATGACAGAATGCAATTGAAACTTCATTCAGAGTAAAAGTTTTGCATGACTTAATAGAAGTATTTTATCAATAGGAGTGGGAAAAAAGGTGCTTGTGCATTGATAACACCAAAGAAGGCATTAACGATGAGTAATAAAATAAAGACAGGACTTCTAAAAGCCTATTTCACAACATAGCCAGCTGAATTTGCAAGATAACATTTCTTTCATTTTGATTTCAGCACAAATGAAAATGTGGCAGTGACTCGCCCATGGGTTGATGTTTCAGCATTGTCTCAATGAAGAGTTCGGCATTTGACTAGCTATGTATGACATGCACGCACAGTTACAAGCCTGCTAGAGTTAGCGGTAGATGGACGAGCAATAGGCACCGTTGTAGTACGGATAAAGCCTGAGAAAGAATGTGAAGCCAACTGAAGCTGCCAAGCTTTAGAAAACCCAGAGTAGATCTAGCGCCCTTCATAGCATTACCCCCAGGTCTCTTTCCCTTTCCCTTCTTCATACCAGAATCTCCTCAGCCGCTCAAAATAACATTGAGAATACCCTACAGTTACATTTGTGATATTTTATCTAGTATGTGCATTTTTCTGCCTCTTCTATCAACGAGTGCATTACCCAGACTGTTAAACAGAACATAAAGACAATACTAGCAATCTCTTTGCTTACCAACCAGAACTGACAACCTCTCCAAACACCTTTTCCCTCTGATCAAAGTGGCTGTACAGGCGCTATACACAATACTATTTTGGCATTTTTGTATTTCTGTAGATAAGTGTATATTCTTGTGTTTGACAGTTACTGCAGCTGACAGCTATACTGAACTGCACGCACGGGGGTAGAATGGAAAACATGTTGTATGTCAATTATAATGCATCTATACGTTTTGAAATAATTGCAATTTCTGGGGGCATTCTTAACAAACAAATTTGTCCGATTGATTTTTTTACTAAATCCTCTTATGAATTTTGAAATCCCGATGTGGCACTCGAAACAAAATGATTGTCCACCCCTGAATTCGAGGCAGTAATCAGGGCTCACGCTGGTGCCACCAATCGGAGGGCACGGGTCCTCCCACGCCTAGGTCTGCATGCCCGCCTGCATGCCTTTCATGCCTGGGTCTGCCTGCCCATGTGTTTGACATTTACTGCATCTGACAGTAAATGTGATAGAGAAAATTAGGTTTATTTTCCTATATTGAAAGCTGCAAGCACGGGGGTTGAATGGAACATTTTTCGGATGGCTCTTATACTAGTAGTTTGTCTCGGCAAACATCAACTTCAGTTACTGTATACATTGTTTGGCAGTGTAATGGTTTCTCTGGAACAGCAAATAAGAATTTGTCTTCATACAATAGGCAGGGTACTGACAAATAGGTAATTATCTGGGAAAGAAAAAGTGAAGGCCACTGTATTCTAAAGCTCTGTAGTATACAGACAGCGAGACAGACAGAAACAGACAGAGACAAACAGACTGACTTAGTGACTGACTGACAGAACGCGAGAGAGAGAATAGGAATCTAAAAGACAAGAATTGTCAACATCTAGTTTCAATTTAACTACCCAGATTGCTTTTTGGATCACTGACACAAAATCCCTTTTTGGCAGTAATATTGCCCCCAGGACTGTAAAACTGAATGTTGTCCCAAGCAATTGGATTAGCTATAGGGACATTCATAAATGCTCCCTTGAGTCTATAAAATATGCTTCTTTAACAGTCAGTTGACTATTCCTTTAAACATTCAAAGCAAAGTATTCAGCATTGCTTACCCATTTGCATATGAGCACAAGCAGAAGATAGCCAGTAAGCCTCTAAGCTCATCCCTCAACCAACAAGAGATCTTTAAATGTCAGTATTCTGACACAGCCCTCTGACACAGCCCTTTGTGTGTATGTGTGTGATTTTGTCTAGTTGTCCATGCTGCCTCTAGCCCTGTAGTGTGTGTGTGTCCGCTCATACGGCTTCTTACCCTGAAGTTTGTGTCTGCCTGTGTGTATATAGCAGTGCTACCTTTAGCCCTGTGGTGTGTGAGCTTCGGCACAGGTTGTGTGTGCTGGGGCCTGCAGGAAAGGCCTGCACTCTGGCCTGCTGTCTAATTAGAGCAGGGGTAAGCAACATATTCAATCTGGCCTGTGGGAGTTTTTAGGTAGGGGGGATGATTATTTCGGGTTAAAAAACACTTCAGGCCACTCTTGAACATTTAACTCAACATAAAATATGTCGGAATTATAAATAACTGCAATTTTCTGGCATTTTTCTTAACAAACAAATTTGTCCAATTAATTTTTTTCAAAATCCTCTGCTGAATTTTGAAATCCCAATGTGGCCCTCGAGACAAAATGATTGTCCACCCCTGAATTAGAAACAGTAATCATGGCTCACGCTGGTGCCACCACTATGAGGGCCCAGGGCCTCCCACACCTGGGTCTGCCTGCCCTTCATGCCTGGGTCTGCCTGCCAATGAATCTGCCTGCCCGCCTGGCCCCCAAGCCTTGGCCCCACACCTGTATATGCATGTCCACCTGCCTGACTGCCCCCCATGCCTGGGTACGCTCGTCTTATACCAACTTCACACTGTAAATCTCAGGACACTTGCAACCCCCCAAAAAATATCTATCAATAACGCAACCAGGGGTATGTGTGTGCTGAGGGCTGTCTGTACCACCTTCCTTTAGTCAGTCTCAAGACACTTGCAAATTCTTGAAAGGATTGCAGTCAACCCAATGATTTCCAGTCCGAACAATGTGTTGATGGACGATGTAAATGAACGTAGCTTTTGGACACAATCAACCCTGAGGGGTGAATATGAGCAAAGGCCATTCTCAAGCCTCTATAGTCTCCGCCTCTTGGTTCTCTGGGAAATGTGATCCATCTCTGGGAAACGGGTTACACATCCACATTGCGAAGGGATTTTCCATTTCATTAAAGAAACAAAGCATTTCACACTAGGACACACAATTCTTTCTCGTCCACCTCCAGGGTTGGTCAGCCACATTCCTCCATAATCGGATTATAGGTCTTTGAGTCTGTCTCATACCTAGCCTGTATGATCAAATGTTGATGTAATCAGATCAAAGAACACATGTTAATGCAGGGTGTAGATGTGGCATGAATCCATCCAGATTACAGAGCCTAGCAAAGCGTTTATTTTTTACGATTGTGATCAGTACTCCAGACACTCTTCTTGTGCACGTCAAAGTTTGCATATGGCTGCATGAGGCTTGAGTTGACTGCTGTATGTTTTGGCCTTTCATCACTCCAGCAAATGTCTGCCACAGTGTCAAAACATTTCCCAGTTTGCTGATTGTGGCTCTGATCGAGATAACTTGTGTGAATGTTTGATGCCAAATGCCAATCTCTGTTGTCATCCTCTTCCAAAAAGCCCATGAATTCTATGTGCACACGCATACAAACGGACACACGCACACGCACACACACACACACAATTTGGAAATTACCCTCTGCTACTCCTAAAAGCTCTTCTTTCTTCAACAAAGCTACAGTTTGTGGTTTATATCACTCTGACTGCAAAGTAGGGACCCAACTACTGTCCCCAAAGTGAAGTTGAAAATGTCACTTGTACATAAAGATCACAGCAGTCAATATTGAGTGGCCTAACTATTAAGGATTCTACCGTCTTGGGAGAGTCATATTGTATATTTATTAGATTGGGAAAAGGGGACAGCTTACAGCTTAATCTAATTACAGTTTATACTTATAGACATTTTATTTCATTTTCGACAGTGTTCCCCAGATGGAGATTGCCACCGCCAACAGGGCAGGAATTGCCACATGGTCTACAGCCTTGGTTGTATTTTCTCCCACCTTGCAAAATGTATCCAGCCTGATATATTTTACTTAAACACTGTCTGAAAGAGCTGATTTCCCCCGAGTCATATTACAAAATCTGTTGAATTGTTTTGCAGCCCCTTGAGTAATAAACTACCTCTCCGTGCTATCTAAAGTCCGACCTATTGCTTCCTCCCCCTGACTTCTCCCCATCAGCATGCGGTCTTTCCAAACGTTAGCACACCACCGGGACTCCTCTCTTTCTCACCAGTGCCAACACAAGGGCATTTCAAGCACCAACAACTAGTGAGCAGGTGCTGTCGTACGACTTCTATGATAGTATTGCCAGTGCCTTTTATTTGTTTGATGACAGAGACATTTGAGCTTTGTTTTCATAGTGAGTTTATTGCAATATCAAGTGCAACTAAATCTCTGGCGTAAGTTTAATTTAACCCACTCCACTACTTTCCAATTAGATCATTTCCCAATCTCAATGAATACTACCACATTTGGGTCCATCCGGGTAAGCTCTACTGTATGTACATACATACAGTGTACATACAGTGCCTATATAATGTCTACATCCACCTTGGATTTATTCACATTTTATTGTGTTACAAATGAGATTAAAATGTATTTAATTGTATTTTCTACACAAAATACTCTAATGTCAAAGTGGAGGAAAAATTTTAATATTTTTTAAAGATAAATGAAAAATGAATCACTAATATACCTTGATTAGATAAGTATTCACCCCGAGTCAATGTTAGAAACACCTTTTCAAGTGATTACAGCTGTGAGTCTTCTTGGGTAAGTCTCATAAGAGCTTTGCACATCTGTATTGTGCAATATTTGCCCAATATTATTTTAAAAAATGATCATGGCTAGACAGCAATTTTCAAGTCTTGCAAAACATTTTCAAACAGATTTAAGTCAAAACTGTAACTTGGACACTCAGGAACATTCACTGTCTTCTTGGTAAGCAACTCCAGTGTAGATTTGGCTTCGTGTTGTAGGTTATTGTCCTGCTGAAAGGTTAATTCCTCTCCCAGGGTCTGGTGTAGAGCAAGACTTTCTCTATCCTGAAAAACTCCCCATTCTTTGCTGTTGTCAAGCATACCCATACCATGTTGCAGCCACCACCATGCTTGAAAATAAGGAGGCAGTTACTCAGTGATGTGTTGTGTTGGATTTTCCCCAAACATAACAATTTGCATTTAGGCCAAAAAGTGTATTCCTTTCCTTTGTTTTTTAGTTCCTTGTTGCTTCTGTAAAGGATGTCACGCTGCTTGCTAAGCAAGTACAAGTTTCTTCCAATTCAGCTCATACCTAGCACAAACTTGGAACCTTTGCTTCCCAAACATACGTGACCATCCTCCCTCAAGCGTCTTAGCCAATCGAGCCCCCTCAAAGCTAGCTAAGGAAGCGACGCAAGCGGGACACTTCAGACTGACGAGTAAGTTTTACACATCCCTATGTGCTACCAATACGTATGCATGTTTTGGAATATTTTTATCCTTTTCACTGTCATTTAGGTCATTATTGTGGAGTCACTATGATGTTGTTCTCAATTTCCTCCTATAACAACCATTGAATTCTTACTGTAGCTGTTTTAAAATCATGGTGACATCTCTTAGTAGTTTCCTTCCTATCCTGTAGCTTGATTCAGAGGGAAAACTGCATCTTTGATGTGTCTGGGTGGTTTAATACATCATCCACAGCATAATTATTAACTTGACCATGCTTAAAGATATATTCAATGTCTGATTTGTCATTGTTACCCATCTACCAATCACTGTACTTTTCTATGAGGCTTAAGAAAAGCTCCCTGGTAGTTGAATCCATGCTTGAAATTCAATACTTGACTAAAGTACCTAACACATGTTTTATGTATGTGGGACAGAGGAAGGGTTAGTCATAAAGTCATGTCAACCCCTGTTATTTCACACAGAGTGAGTCCATGTAACTATGTCATAATTGTTTTGTTTTTTAACGTTTTTGTAGGGGTAGATCAGCTTTAATATTGAGGATAGATTGTAACTTCCATCAATGTAATTGTCTGCATAATTTCCAATCCCCTGTATAAATATATATATGTACATACTGTATGTGGTCTGCGGTTGTGAGGCCATTTGGATGTACTTCCGAATGCTCTAAAACGATGAGGCGGTTTACAGTACAGAAATTAACATAACATTATCTGGCAACAGCTCTGGTGGACATTCCTGCAGTCAAGGTGCCAATAGCACGCTCGCTCAAAACTTGAGACATCTGTGGCATTGTGTTGTGTGACAAAACTGCACATTTTACAGTAGTCTTTTATTGTCCTCAGCACAAGGTGCACCTGTGTAATGATCATTCTTTTGAATTAGCTTCTTGATATACACCTGTCAGATGGATGGCTTATCTTGGCAAATGAGAAATGCTCACTAACAGGGATGTAATCACATTTCTCAGGGGGCTGAAGACATTGAGCTTGGCACCTAAAACCCTCACAAACATTTACAGACGCACAATTGAGAGCATCCTGTCGGGCTGTATCACCACCTGGTATGGCAACTGCATTGCCTGCAATCGCAGGGCTCTCCAGAGGGCGGTATAGTCTGTCCAAGGCATCACCGGGGGAAAACTGCCCTCCAGGACACCTACTGCATCCGATGTCACAGGAAGGCCAAAAAAATAATCACAGACAACAACCACCTAAGCCACTGTCTGTTCACCCCACTATCATCCAGAAGGCGAGGTCAGTACAGGTTTATCAAAGCTGCGACCGAGAGACTGAAAAACAGCTTCTATCTCAAGTCCATCAGCCTTTTAAATAGCCATCACTAGCACTTTTGAGGCTGCTGCCCTGTATACATATACTTGACATCACTGGCCACTTTAATAAATGGAACACTAGTCACTTATATATTTTGCATTACCCATCTCATATGTATATACTGTATTCAATTATTTTCTAATGTATTTTAGTCTATGCCGCTCTGACATTGCTCATCCAAATATTTATATATTCTTAATTCCATTACTTTACTTTAGATGTGTGTATTGTTGTGAAATTGTTATATATTACTTGTTAGATGTTACTGCACTGTTGGAGAAACACAAGCATTTCGCTACACCAAAAAGAACATCTGCTAAACATGTGTATGTGACCAATACAATTGGATTTGTGCACAACATTTGAGAGAAATAAGCTTTTTAATAAGCTTTTCTCTGCTCTTTTTTCATTTAGCATTTTCTATTTTTGTTCAGTATAATTTAGGCTTGCCCAAACAGAAGGGGTGAATACATATGCAATGACTATATTTTATATTTTATTTTATGAATAATATAAAAGAAGAATAAAACAAATCTGTTTTCACTGACATTATGGAGTATTTTGTGTAGAGCAATGATCCCAAAAAATGTTGGGACCATGATCTTAATTCTGCAAGAATTGTTGAGGTATCATTGTCCATAATTACTACCTCAACTGGCCAGTGTGATTTGTTAGAGAGGGCGGGAACACCGTGACCTTGACCAAATTTATACGCTTAAGTTGTCAGGATTCGTTTACACTTCATGACTATCCATACAAGAGGCGTCTTCAACTACCTCCGGAGGGGGTCAGGAAGATCTAATAACAATCAGGTCACAATGCGTCTTTTGATTGTCTACACCTGTTGACAAATGTGGGCACAATCAGAATGTGGACAAGATCAGGAAAACAGACACATGCTAGAACCCGGTATAAACAAGGTTTTAGTCGATTTTTGTCTTGATTTGATATTGTGTTAAATAGAGACTCCAATAGAGCATATTTTGAACTCCTATGTTTTGCCTATTCTTCTTGACATTTCAAACCTCACAATAATTTGAGTGACGCATGTGGCAACCCTCAACTCAATAAACAAATGTCCATTTTAAGTCAACAAAGACTTATTTTTTTCATTTTCCAAGTCATTTGCATAGTCAATCTGCGGGGACACAATACACTCCAGAAGAGTCTGGATCTCAATGAAGACAAGGAGAAATGAAGGACAGAAAGCAATTATGGAGTTAGGTGTTTGGCTTGTCTTTCAGTGTCATACAGTATAGTGTAGTGACCTTGAATAAACCCTTGACTGACTGACACAGCTCTCTTTCCCAAGAGCAAAAACACACACTTTAATTTTTGAATAGCACTTCTGTACTGTCTTCCTGCAGTTTGAGCCCAGCCACTCTCCTCTCTCCTGAGATAGTGATGGATGGCAAAAACTTCTGCCGTTTCTGACAAGGTTATATGGCTTAAGCATGAAACTAATGACAAGGGAGCCACATCCAATCAAAAATATAAATCTTACCATTCTTGAAGCTTTCATACCAATGTTAACAGAATATATTTTATTTTCTACTGTACACACAGACACATACTATCACATTTCAATGTAATATCCAAATGAAGACTGTTTCAAAGTAACAATGTTTATTACAGCAACAGGGGCAGGCAAATGACAGATCAGGGCAGGCCGGGGTCGGTAATCCAGAGTAGTGGGGCAAAGCTAGAGGACGTCAGGCAGGCTCAGGGTCAGGGTAGGCAGAAAAGGTCAAAACTGGGAAAGACAGGAACAATCAAGAGACAGAAACAGAGGGAAAAATGCTGGTAGGCTTGACAAAACAAAACAAACTGGCAAGAGACAAACAGAGAACACAAGTATATATACACAGGGGATAATGGGGAAGTTGGGCAACACCTGGAGGGGGTGGAGACAAGCACAAAGACAGGTGAAACATATCAGAGCATGACACATACTGTCATTTCGAAAGATGGACACATCTACCTGTGTGGGATGTCCACCTGGTAGTCAAAATATACACGTTTTACTGAACAAGATAAAACTTTAAAAACAATAAACAAAAACTCAAAGACTAAAACATGATTCTATTAGACCATGGAGAAAATAGCTACATTGTAGATATACTGTAGCTATGTGGGTTCAATTGAATAGAGACCATGGTCATAGAAAATGTAAAGTCATGTAATATATCTATTCTCAAACCATCAAACTTTGAATGGCCAAGGTTACAAACATCTCACCCCCTATTGTGCCATGTTAGAACTAAGTTCTCGAACACAATAAACCACTTCCCGGTGCATCTATAACTTCCAGTCAGTACTTGGCCGGGTGCCACTGGTGCTTCAGACCTCCACCAATCACGACCCCCTCCTGTGTAGATGTCTCCAATCAAACATGATTAATTAATCCACTTTTGACAACCATGACAGGTCTCAGTAACAAGTGATGTCTCCAAACGTTCTAAGCGGTCACCTTCAGGAGAAAGCTTGTCTTTGACATGGTCATGTGCCGATATCATCTAAGGACTCAGAGTATTTGGGGAAGAACAGTAGAGTTTAAATATACTGTACATAGTCTGGCACGCTTGATGCGTTCCAGACTGAAGGGTGTTAGATGTCAGCTTTTATTAGACTTTGAGATGCATTTGGTCATTGTTGTAGTCAAGATCTAATACCTAATTGGTTTTCCCTTACCTATGAGGTTGGCTAAAATACATTTTCTGAACAGTTTAGACTTAACAACTTTATACATGAATGCTGGGTAGAGTTCGTTCCAATAACTCAGACATAATGAGAGTGTATTCAGTTCATTAGCTACTGTATAAAGCATTGGGATGAAAGTATTTTTTCCATTCTGAATACTTTTGAGTTTTGAATAGCTCCTTCCAACTTTGATATACTGTTCTTCGGTGACCAACTACCCTCACTTCAGGACAAAGCCATGTCATTTGAAATACAACAACATAAGTATACTGTATACCATTATTGAACAGCAATACATCATGATAGCCTTGACACATAGAGCATAATGACACAGGCCCATGTAAATAAATGGCCACAAATCAACCATCCACCTTATGCTGTATATGTCTAGGCCTCACAGTCCACTTGTCTGCTACTCCACAGCGGTCTATTGTCATTGGAGAAAACTCTGTTGCATCCATCTACCCCTCCACCTTTGTCTGTGGTGTTATGATTGATTAATGGGTTCATGCTCAAAAGGAATCTTAAACTGAGAGGAGGACCCCAGACGATCCTTTGAAGAAGGAAAGCTGATAACAAGGGGATAGGAGATGATGTGGAAAAGACTAGTTGAATGAAAGCTAACATTGTAGGAGTCTGCATGAGGCTTTCATTGACATGGTCGGGAGCTTGATATTAGCAGGTTATGCTAGACTTGTTCACAGCAGTTACTTAGCCTCTAAGTAAGTAAGTAGGTACTAACTTCCACTTAAGTCAAATTTCACTGTCATACATTGATGTCAATGGAAAACTAAGTGAAAATGTTACTCAAGCGAAAGTTAAGATTCGCCTTAGTTAGATCTTACATCTCCTACATTCACCTGTAATAGTAGTTTCTAGAAAAAGCAGAGTAAGGAATTCATCCCCGGCATTACTTTTGTGCAACTGCATTGTATGCAAAGACATTACCAATGCAACCGAGTGTATGTGGGCATCAGAAACAGGTAATGCTCCATTAATATTCTACTGCACTGTTTCATTACCATGGTCTTTCACTCTTTCAACAAATCTCAGACTAATATTAATTTTAATTTGTTTTCAGCACACACCAGCATGCAACTGAGTATGCAGGCAGCAGCTAGTAGCCATTTATGTAAATGATCCACAATCCAGGATCATTGCATTGCTTGACTCTTACAACTGTACACTACCGTTCAAAAGTTTGGGGTCACTTAGAAATGTCCTTGTTTTTTAAAGAAAAGCACATGTTTTGTCCATTAAAATAACATCAAATTGATCAGAAATACAGTGTAGACATTGTTAATGTTGTAAATGACTATTGTAGCTAGAAACGGCAGATTTTTTATGTAATATCTACATAGGCGTACAGAGGCCCATTATCAGCAACCATCACTCCTGTGTTCCAATGGAATGTTGTGTTAGCTAATACAAAGTGTATCATTTTTAAGGCTAATTGATCATTAGAAAACCCTTTTGAAATTATGTTAGAACAGCTGAGAACGGTTGTTCTGAATAAAGAACAAACAAAACTTGCCTTTTAAAGACTAATTGAGAATCTGGAGCATCAGCATTTGTGGTTTGGATTACAGGCTCAAAATGGCCAGAAACAAAGGGCTTTCATCTTGTTCTAAATAATAAAGGCGATTCCATGTGAGAAATTGCCAAGTAACTAAAGATCCCTTCACAGATCAGCGCAAACTGTCTCTAACCAGAATAGAAAGAGGAGTGGGAGGCGCCGGTGCACAACTGAGCAAGAGTACAAGTACATTAGTGTCTAGTTTGAGAAACAGATGCCTCACAAATCCTAAACTGGCAGCTTCATTAAATAGTACCCCGCAAAACACCTCAAATGTCAACAGTGAAGAGGCGACTCCGGATGCTGGCCTTCTAGGCAGAGTTGCAAAGAAAAAGCAATATCTCTGAATGGCCAATAAAAATAAAATATTAAGATGGGCAAAAGAACATATACAGAGGACAGAGGAACTCTGCCTAGAAGGCCAGCATCCCGGAGTCGCCTCTTCGCTGTTGACGTTGAGACTCCAGATACTAAACTAGTCTAAAGAAGGACAGATTTATTGCTTCTTTAATTAATCAGACCAACAGTTTTAATCTGTGCTAACATAATTGTAAAAGGGTTTTCTAATGATCAATTAGCCTTAAAAATGATACACTTTGTATTAGCTAACACAACATTCCATTGGAACACAGGAGTGATGATTGCTGAAAATGGGCATCTGTATGCCTATGTAGATACAGTTGAAGCCCGAAGATTACATAGACTTAGGTTGGAGTCATTAAAATTCGTTTTTCAACCACTCCACAGATTTCTTGTTAACAAACTATAGTTTTGGCAAGTCAGTTAGGAAATCTACTTTGTGCATGACACAAGTCATTTTCCCAAAAATTGTTTACAGACAGATTATTTCACTTATAATTCACTGTATCATAATTCCAGTGGGTCAGACGTTTACATACACTAAGTTGACTGTGCATTTAAACAGCTTGGAAAATTCCAGAAAATTATGTCATGGCTTTAGAAGCTTCTGATGGGCTAATTGACATCATTTGAGTCAATTGGAGGTGTACCTGTGGATGTATTTCAAGGCCTACCTTCAAACTCAGTGCGTCTTTGCTTGACATCATGGGAAAATATAAAGAAATCAGTCAAGACCTCAGAAAAAAACATTTAGACCTCCACAAGTCTGGTTCATCCTTGGAGGCAATTTCCAAATGCCTGAAGGGACCATGTTCATCTGTACAAACAATAGTACACGTAATAACGTACAAGTATAAACACCATGGAACCACGCAGCCGTGGAAGGAAGGAGACTCATTCTGTCTTCTAGAGATTAACTTACTTTGGAGCGAAAATTGCAAATCAATCCCAGAACAACAGCAAAATACCTTGTGAAGATGCTGGAAGAAACAGGTACAAAAGTATTTATTTCCTCGGTAAAACGAGTCCTATATCGACATAACCTGAAAGGCCGCTCAGCAAGGAAGAAGCCACTGCTCCAAAAACCCCATAAAAAAAGCCAGACTGCACATGGGGACAAAGATCATACTTTTTGGAGAAATGTCCTCTGGTCTGATGATAGAAAAATGCCACTGTTTGGCCATAATGACCATCGTTATGTTTAGAGGAAAAAGGGGGAGGCTTGCAAGCCGAAGAACACCATCCCAACCGTGAAGCACGGGGGTGGCAGCATGTTGTGAGGGTGCTTTGCTGCAGGAGGGACTGGTGCACTTCACAAAATAGATGGCTTCATGGAAAGGAAAATTACGTGGATATTGTGAAGCAACATCTCAAGACATCAGTCAGGTAGCTAAAGCTTGGTCGCAAATGGGTCTTCCAAATGGACAATGACCCCAAGCATACTTCCAAAGTTGTGGCAAAATGGCTTAAGGACATTAAGGACACATGACCTCAATCCTATAGAAGATTTGTGGGCAGAACTGAAAAAGCGTGAGCGAGCAAGGAGGACTACAAACCTGACTCAGTTACACAAGCTCTGTCAGGAGGAATGGGCCAAAATTCACCCAACTTATTGTGGGAAACTTGTGGAAGGCTACCCAAAATGTTTGACCCAAGTGAAACTATTTAAAGGCAATGCTACCAAATACTAATTGAGTGTATGTAAACTTCTGACCCACAGGGATTGTGAAGAAAGTAAAGCTGAAATAAATAATTCTCTAGTATTATTCTGACATTTCACATTCTTACAATAAAGTGGTGATCCTAACTGACCTAAGACAGGGAATTTTTATTCGGATTAAATGTCAGGAATTGTGAAAAGGTGTATGGCTAAGGTGTATGCAAACTTCTGATTTCAACTGTATTCCATAAAAAAATTGGCCTTTTCCAGCTACAATAATCATGCCAACAATGTATTTCTGATCAATTTGATGTTATTTATATGGACAAAAAATGTGATTTTCTTTCAAAATAAGGACAATTCTAAGTGACCCCAAACTTTTGAACGGTAGCGTATGTTTATATGTAACTCAGCAAAAAAATAAACGTCCTCTCACTGTCAACTGCATTTATTTTCAGCAAACATAACATGTGTAAATATTTGTATGAACATAACAAGATTCAACAACTGAGACATAAACTGAACATTTTCCACAGACATGTAACTAACATAACTGGAATAATGTGTCCCTGAACAAAGGTGGGAGGGGTCAAAATCAAAAGTAACAGTCAGTATGGCCTGCATTAAGTACTGCAGTGCATCTCCTTGTCATGGACTGCACCAGATTTGCCAGTTCTTGCTGTGAGATGTTACCCTACTCTTCCTCCAAGGCACCTGCAAGTTCCCGGACATTTCTGGGGTGAATGGCCCTAGCCCTCACCCTCCATCCAACAGGTCCCAGACGTGCTCAATTGGATTAAGATCCGGGCTCTTTGCTGGCCATGTCAGAACACTGACATTCCAGGAAATCAGGCACAGAATGAGCAGTATGGCTGGTGGCATTGTCATGCTGGAGGGTCATGTCAGGATGAGCCTGCAGGAAGGGTACCACATGAGTAAAGAGGATGTCTTCCCTGTAACGCACAGCGTTGAGATTGCCTGCAATGACAACAAGCTCAGTCTGATGATGCTGTGACACACCACCTCAGACTATGACGGACCCTCCACCTCAAAATCGATCCCGCTCGAGAGTACAGGACTAGGTGTAACACTCTTTTTTCCCGATGATGAACGCAAATCCGACCATGACCCCTTGTGAGCCAAAACCGCGACTCGTCAGTGAAGATCACTTTTTGCCAGTCCTGTCTGGTCCAGAGACGGTGGGATTGTACCCATAGGTGACGTTGTTGCCGGTGATATCTGGTGAGGACCTGCCTTACAATAAGGCCTACAAGCCCTCAGTCCAACCTCTCTCAGCCTATTGTGGACAGTCTGAGCACTGATGGAGGGACTGGGCATACCTGGTGTAACTCGGGCACTTGATGTTACCATCCTGTATCTGTCCCGCAGGTGTGATGTTCGGATTTTTCCATCCTGTGCAGTTGTTGTTACACGTGGTCTACCACTGTGAGGACGTTCAGCTGTCCGTCCTGTCTCCCTGTAGTGCTGTCTTAGGCGTCTCACAGCACGAACATTGCAATTTATTACCCTGGCCACATCTGCAGTCCTCATGCCTCCTTGCAGCATGCCTAAGGCACGTTCACACAGATGAGCAGGGATCCTGAGCATCTTTCTTTTGGTGTTTTTCAGAGTCAGCGGAAAGGCTTCTTTAGTGTCCTAAGTTTTCATAACTGTGACCTTAAATGCCTACCGTCTGTAAGCTGTTAGTGTCTTAACAACCTTTCCACAGGTGCATGTTCATTAATTGTTTATGGTTCATTGACCAAGCATGGGAAACAGTGTTTAAACCCTTTAAAATGAAGATCTCTGAAGTTATTTGGATTTTTACGAATTATTTTTGAAAGACAGGGTCCTGAAAAAGGGACGTTTCTTTTTTTGCTGAGTTTTATATATATATATGTATATACTTTATTCTATTCTACTGGATTTTAGTCAATGCCACTCTGACATTGCTCAATTTAATATTCATATATTTAATTTACTTTAACATTTGTGTGTATCATTGTGAATTTTTAAATAGTACTGCCCTGTTGGAGCTAGGAACACAAACCTATCGCTACACCCATAATAACATCTCCTAAATATGTTTATGTGACCGATTTGATTTGATTATGCATTTCATAAAATGTATCACTGCAAGTCATTCTAATTTTGTCAAAGGTGGGCACAGATTGAAGACTATATCCACTATGGTGCTCAAGGCCTAATACCCATTTAGTTGTACTAATTCAACTAATAGAACAAAGACTTTAACAATGTTCTGAAGATGATATTAAACCTACCAGCCCACAGTACTCTTGATAGAGAACAATGAGACATAAACAAAGGCTGACTGCAGACTAGAGAACAAAGTAATATTTCTGAGCAGTAGAAAACACCCCAAAGCATTCCCACCTATGCATGTCACTGTTTCACTGGTTGAGCATGATCCGGTCGGACAGCAAAGGAGAAATGGACGTGCCAATGTCCTTCTTTCTATAAGCACCATTGGCAGGGGACCTGGACTCTCTCTACAACAGCTTCCCTGATGTAGAGTACAAGTTTACTCCACTCACTGCCATTGCTCTCTCTAGTGAGTTGTGGCGAGGAACACAATAATACATGATACACACATCTGTTCCCTAGTGCTAGCGGCTCTTCCTCATTTACTGGGCCTACTTGCATGTAAATATTCTTTGCTATTTATTATACATTTTTATATGTGATATGTTTCATGACTGCTGCAAAATGATTTGACTCTCTAAGGATATTCAAATTTTCTGAATCTGAATATACAGTGGGGCAAAAAAGTATTTAGTCAGTCACCAATTGTGCAAGTTCTCCCACTTAAAAGGATGAGAGAGGCCTGTAATTTTCATCATAGGTACACTTCAACTATGACAGACAACATGAGAAAAAAAAATCCAGACAATCACATTGTAGGATTTCTAATGAATTTATTTGCAAATTATGGTGGAAAATAAGTATTTGGTCACCTACAAACAAGCAAGATTTCTGGCTCTCACAGACCTGTAACTTCTTCTTTAAGAGGCTCCTCTGTCCTCCATTTGGAAGATGTCATATGGTCAGATGAAACCAAAATAGAACTTTTTGGTAAAAACTCAACTCGTCGTGTTTGGAGGACAAAGAATGCTGAGTTGCATCCAAAGAACACCATACCTACTGTGAAGCATGGGGGTGGAAACATCATGCTTTGGGGCTGTTTTTATTCAAAGGGACCAGGACGAATGATCCGTGTAAAGGAAAGAATGAATGGGGCCATGTACCGTGAGATTTTGAGTGAAAACCTCCTTCCACCAGCAAGGGCATTGAAGATGAAACGTGGCTGGGTCTTTCAGCGTGACAATGATCCCAAACACAACGAAGGAGTGGCTTCGTAAGAAGCATTTCAAGGTCCTGGAGTGGCCTAGCCAGTCTCCAGATCTCAACCCCATAGAAAGTCTTTGGAGGGAGTTGAAAGTCCGTGTTGCCCAGCAACAGCCCCAAAACATCACTGCTCTAGAGGAGATCTGCATGGAGGAATGGGCCAAAATACCAGCAACAGTGTGTGAAAACCTTGTGAAGACTTACAGAAAACGTTTGACCTCTGTCATTGCCAACAAAGGGTATATAACAAAGTATTGAGAAACTTTTGTTATTGACCAAATACTTATTTTCCACCATAATTTGCAAATAAATTCATTAAAAATCCTACAATGTGATTTTCTGGATTTTTTTTCTCATTTTGTCTGTCATAGTTGAAGTGTACCTATGATGAATATTACAGGCCTCTCTCATCTTTTTATGTGGGAGAACTTGCACAATTGGTGGCTGACTAAATACTTTTTTGCCCCACTGTATATCACCACCACGACATGGAAAAGCATGCAGAGTTTATAGTAACCCCATGGTTCGCCGAAGTATATGTTACCTGGTCTTTGGCATCCCAACTCTATTAGCACAGCTGGCAATACACTCCTAAACCCCCGCGACCAGTGAGTACATAAAACATCCTCCAACCAGGCTGAAAAAGCATGGAGGTGCTCCTTAACTAGCTTTAATGGTGTGCCTCTGAATTTTTTTTAGGTGGAAAAATATGCGTACCATCTTAATAAAATAAAATGTCCACCACCATGCTAAGCTGGCTAATCGGTTGAGTACAGCATTCAACCAATCAGGTTGCGCCAGTCTGTTATTTACCCCTGCTGTACACAATGTCCAGAAGTAGCTAGCCTTCTTCTTGTGTACAGAAGGAAAATTGTGATTTATTAAGACAGTATGCATATTTTCCCTTGTTTTTATGGAATGGCCCTCCATTAAATTGAGTTCATAAGGAAACCAATGCCATTGTAGCCTGATAGGACGATAATTTATGTACCAACTGGTCGCCGGGGGACATGAGTGTATTACCGGCTGGGCTGATTGGGTCGACACCTAGAGGTAATACACAACGTCACGAAAACTATGCCCTCTAGGGATCCCGGCGCTAAGTTTATAGGCAGATGGAATACGTTTCTTATAACGCACTGTGGTTAAGTGCACAGTGATGAGTTTCATGCAAATTTACAATAAATATCAAGGTTATCATTTGAATGATGCTGGTGACATGATGATCGCTGCTTGGCTGCCAATTCTAAAAAAGGATCTTGCTTTTAAGATAAAAACAAGGTAAAAAGCTATGCAGTGTATTGGGAAAAGTGTTGGACTTCTCAGTTTTTCAACTAGTGACGCACCATTTCCAATTATATTACATGTGATAAAGCACTCTGAGCAGGTTGTGAAAATGAAATTTGGGGGTAATTTGATGGCCCTTATCCAGATAGAGGAAAATGTGTCCCTCCGAGAGTATTGAAGGCAGACGAGACCGGTTTGCTGAACAACCGCTTCCTGATGGGAAAAAACAGTGCATGTACACACTTCAATTTGAAAACCACAATTGCTGCTGTCTGTATAGGTGAGCGATTCATAAGGATCGGTTAGCTGAATACCAATTGTTTGGATGGAAATACTCTACTCATCTCATTATCATATCACTGATATAAGTTATGCGAGGATCATCAATTTCCGCTATACGTTTTCTAGACAGTTTGGGTTCCATTTCGCAATACACAAAAATATGCAGCTATACCGAATAAAAATATAAACGCAACATGCAACAATTTCAAAGATTTTACGACGTTACAGTTCATATAAGGAAATATAAGGAAATCAGTCAATTGAAATAAATAAATTAGGCCCCAATCTATGGATTTCACATGACTGGGAATACAGATATGTATCTGTTGGTCACAGACCCCTTAAAAAAAGGTAGGGTTGTGGATCAGAAAACCAGTCAGTAACTGGTGTGACCACAATTTGCCTCATGCAGCACGACACATCTCCTGCACATAGAGTTGATCAGGCTGTTGATTGTAGCCTGTGGAATGTTGTCCCACTCTTCAATGGCTGTGCGAATTTGCTGAATATTGGCGGGAACTGAAACGCTCTGTCGTTCACATCGATCCAGAGCATCCCAAACTTGCTCAATTGGTGACATGTCTGGTGAGTATGCAGGCCAGGAAAGAACTGGGAAACGTTCAACTTTATTTCAGTACATCCATTCTCTGGCAATAGCTCTAGTGGAGGTGCACCTGTGTAATGATCAAGCTGTTAAATCAGCTTCTTGATATGCCACACCTGTCAGATGGATGGATTATTTTGGAAAAAGAGAAATGCTCACTAATAAAATTTGAGAGAAATACGTTTTTTTTCTGGGTGGAACATTTATGATATATTTTATTTCACCTAATGAAACATGGGACCAACACTTTATATGTTGCATTTATATTTTTGTTCAGTGTTCCCTTACGAAAAAGATTACAGTCAGAGTGCAGTATAACTGCAGTACACTGCAGTATAACAGTAGTTAGAGTGCAGTATCCAGCAAATACTGCATCCAAAATAACAAAATGTTTTTACTACAGTAATGTTGCAGTCTGTACTGGGTTTACCAGTACAGTGTTTTATTTCACTAAATGTAAAAGTTGCAGGTTTAAAATATTTTCGTTTTTTTCGGCATTAGCCCAAGTTATAGCTCTATAGTTTTCACAATGTCATCAACAACCACAATGCTTTCCCAAAAAGTGGAAAAACAGCATAAATAACTTAATCATTAATGCCACTGACCATAAACAATTTGCCCTATGCCCTGGCAATTTTAGTGTGTAAATCTTAGTGGGATGAACCCCAAAAAATGTTGATGCATGCCAGCAAAGCCACAACACTAAACAATACATGAATTGCACTAGAACAGTGACAAACGGTGCCCACAAACTGTTAGGGCCTACATAAAGCTGTCCCAACAGCAGAGTCCAAAACAACAGTCCCAACATCTGCTACACCTGGCTATCAGCGGTGCCTTGTCTGGCAGCGAAACAGTTAATTCAGCCTAATTCACTGCCTTTGAAAAACAACTAGTTGATATGGCTGACTTGCTTAATAAACAAATGTGGTTTCTACTGACAAATGAGATGTACAAACTATGGCATAAGTGGACGACGAGCGGATAAGAGGCAAGCTGTAATTTCGATTAAGACATTACTGAGTGAGCTAGGACAGACATAGTCAATATAACTATTTGTTCAGCACTTTTGAAACGTACACCATCAGAATTCAGAACATGGGCCGATCTTACAGTATTCTCCCTGTACACCAAGGCTGAACCATATGATAAATAAAGGGGGCATACAGTGCCTTGCGAAACTATTCGGCCCCCTTGAACTTTGCGACCTTTTGCCACATTTCAGGCTTCAAACATAAAGATATAAAACTGTATTTTTTTGTGAAGAATCAACAACAAGTGGGACACAATCATGAAGTGGAACGACATGTATTGGATATTTCAAACTTTTTTAACAAATCAAAAACTGAAAAATTGGGCGTGCAAAATTATTCAGCCCCCTTAAGTTAATACTTTGTAGCGCCACCTTTTGCTGCGATTACAGCTGTAAGTCGCTTGGGGTATGTCTCTATCAGTTTTGCACATCGAGAGACTGACATTTTTTCCCATTCCTCCTTGCAAAACAGCTCGAGCTCAGCGAGGTTGGATGGAGAGCATTTGTGAACAGCAGTTTTCAGTTCTTTCCACAGATTCTCGATTGGATTCAGGTCTGGACTTTGACTTGGCCATTCTAACACCTGGATATGTTTATTTTTGAACCATTCCATTGTAGATTTTGCTTTATGTTTTGGATCATTGTCTTGTTGGAAGACAAATCTCTGTCCCAGTCTCAGGTCTTTTGCAGACTCCATCAGGTTTTCTTCCAGAATGGTCCTGTATTTGGCTCCATCCATCTTCCCATCAATTTTAACCATCTTCCCTGTCCCTGCTGAAGAAAAGCAGGCCCAAACCACGATGCTGCCATCACCATGTTTGACAGTGGGGATGGTGTGTTCAGCGTGATGAGCTGTGTTGCTTTTACGCCAAACATAACGTTTTGCATTGTTGCCAAAAAGTTCAATTTTGGTTTCATCTGACCAGAGCACCTTCTTCCACATGTTTGGTGTGTCTCCCAGGTGGCTTGTGGCAAACTTTAAACAACACTTTTTTTTTGGATATCTTTAAGAAATGGCTTTCTTCTTACCACTCTTTCATAAAGGCCAGATTTGTGCAATATACAACTGATTGTTGTCCTATGAACAGAGTCTCCCACCTCAGCTGTAGATCTCTGCAGTTCATCCAGAGTGATCATGGGCCTCTTGGCTGCATCTCTGATCAGTCTTCTCCTTGTATGAGCTGAAAGTTTAGAGGGACGGCCAGGTCTTGGTAGATTTGCAGTGGTCTGATACTCCTTCCATTTCAATATTATCGCTTGCATAGTGCTCCTTGGGATGTTTAAAGCTTGGGAAATCTTTTTGTATCCAAATCCGGCTTTAAACTTCTTCACAACAGTATCTCGGACCTGCCTGGTGTGTTCCTTGTTCTTCATGATGCTCTCTGCGCTTTTGACGGACCTCTGAGACTATCACAGTGCAGGTGCATTTATAAGGAGACTTGATTACACACAGGTGGATTGTATTTATCATCATTAGTCATTTAGGTCAACATTGGATCATTCAGAGATCCTCACTGAACTTCTGGAGAGAGTTTGCTGCACTGAAAGTAAAGGGGCTGAATAATTTTGCACGCCCAATTTTTCAGTTTTTGATTTGTTAAAAAAGTTTGAAATATCCAATAAATGTCGTTCCACTTCATGATTGTGTCCCACTTGTTGTTGATTCTTCACAAAAAAATACAGTTTTATATCTTTATGTTTGAAGCCTGAAATGTGGCAAAAGGTCGCAAAGTTCAAGGGGGCCGAATACTTTCGCAAGGCACTGTATATGCAGACAATGAAAGCTCTTACAATATTTGATGATGACATTTCTCCAAAACAGGCTATAGGCTACATGTGCACCACCAAGTCAGAACAGTAGGCTAATTTATGAGGGAAAAGGGGACCATATGATTAGGGTGATGCACATGGCCTATTAACAGCTTACTACACAACTTTCTTAGCTACAGTATACATATCTCCCTGGCACATCACATAATTTATGCAGCAGCATACAACTTTTTTTACCTACCTTGTTTTGCCGTGCTCACTTAAACAGGAAGTTGGCGTGGCGGTCCTTCGTGGGCAAATTTTGTCATCAAAGTCTGGCATTCTCTGGATTTATGGTGCTTTCAACACAACTTCGAACTCAGAAAAAAACTCTAACTCTAAAAAGAGGCCAGAGTTCCCAACTTGGATTTCCGAGATGGATGACCGTTCAAAGCTTATTTTGCCTGTCAGGACTTGTTTCTTGACCTCACTGAAGTCTGAGATTTCCCAGTTGTGTGTTTCCAGTTGTTTTGAACACGGCAGAAGTCATGCTGGATTGACAGTATGGTCAATGTTGAATGTTTATCCTTTTAAGCTTGGAAAAAACCTTAAACCCAGACTTGGACCACACACCCACTCCACTGAATAGCAGACTAGTGATTGCTTTGCAATGCTTGCAGTTAGCCACGGATTCCTTCCAAACCACTCATTGTTGAATTTGCGATTTCCAACTTGTTGTATAATGTTTATGTCCAATGGCCGATGAGCACCGATACATTTTATCTATAATTTCTCATCATATGTCAAGGATTGAAAATGATTTTCCAGTAGATTGTCGACTTGATTCATGATGATGACTGCTAACTAGCTAGCTAAGATTTTGAAAGTATAATGTTGCCATGGTCAAAGCTACGGTAGATATAACATGATTTGGCATAATTTTTTCTGACTTTTAGCCTCCGTGGATGGGCACATCTAATGTAATTCTATGGCAGCACCCAAGGGACTTGAATTGTTTAGTTCTCTCCATAGATTTTGTGGTGACGTAGTGTCCCCATGAGTGACAAAACACTGAGCCGATCATGGCGCAACTAGAGAACATTACCAAACTCCTACGCTCCGTATTTTCCACTGACTGTCCCACCACCACAGAACGCACTGAGCTAGACTGAAACACCTGCATTTTGGAGCTGCCCAACTCAAGAAAGCAAATGTATGCAGCTTTATTAACTCAACATTTTACATTGTTTGCCAACTGATGATAACATGCAAAACAGACAGGTGGAGTTCAAAATGTTCAAAATGACAGGTCACCACTGACCAAATGTGCCACAAATTGAAACTTAATATATTTTGTGAAGAGCCATAACACAGCGTGAATTCCAAATCCATGGCAAATTCAATCTAGTTAATGCTGCATGTCCATACATAATGGTGTAATACTTGCTAGTGCACCAATGTGAGTCGGCGGTGTCGTGGAGGCAGGACACACCATGACAACAACCCAGAAAGGTCTCATAGACCCAACCCCCAACTATGACATTGCCCAATGGAAAATTTTCCTTTTAACAGGGATGACATAACCGCCCTGGAGAACAGCTGGCTCCACCAATCACAGAGCCTCTTTGCGCACGGTCTGTGAAAGCAACCCCAGAAGTTACACCACACCAAATGCAATCTGACAGCTGAAAACACAAACAGCCAGCTGATTTGGCCAAAAATGCGACTTCCCTCAATGCTAGAATATTGAGTACAATGCCAAAAACAAGTCATTATTTTTAAATACACAAAAGGGCAAATAATGTTTGTGTTTCGGTAGTTCAGAGACTAAATCAACCATGACTGGAATAGTGATACAAGAACACTTGATTAAATAAAATCCCATTGAATATACTGCTAATTGAGATTATTTTAGGCCCACCTACAGGGCTGTTCTGTTCGTTAGTTGATGCATTGTGTAATAGTTCTTATAGCCCAGTCTAGATAGTGTCCTTGAATAACCTTGCTTGTGTGATGCCTTGTACACCAGGCAGGTTTCACATTCCTAACAGGATTGTCTGTCGGCCAAGATGGGAGCGTTCTCCTTGATGTAAGGGGTGGCTCTCCGTGAAATTGTTGTTTCATCAATAAATAGTAAGAGGCGGAGCGCTGCTGTCCTGTTTTCAGACTGTTATATCCATACTGCCGTTATGTTCCCAGTTGTTGGTATTTTATAGATGTGAAGAGAAGTTTGTTTGGTACGGAATATGCCACAAGTTCAGGGGGAATTCCGACCTGAGTTAAGAGCGCGTAAAAGTAACATACAGTAATTCCTTTTTTATTAACTTTTTTCTCTATGAGTATTCTCTCTATGCATATTCTGACCTTGAATTTAAGCATGAGAATAGCATGTTATTCACCCTCTATTTTTGGGGGGGCAGAGATCTAATAAATTAAGTTATACATTGTTGGTTCAAATCCTGAATGCTGATTGGTTGAAACTGCATTCCAGCAGGTGTCTATTCCACAAGTTACCACCAGCACAATCTATGGCATTAAAATGCCTATTTCTCTGTCTCATCAGCCCAGCCAGGTAATTTATAAACTTTATCTCCACTAGACATTATCTCATATTTGTTTTAGTCTAACATTTAGCTTTTAACAGCTGAGATTTGTATAAACCTTGCGGTCTGTCTCTCCGACATTCATTTGATCTGTATTCATCCAGTAACAGTCAATCATTGAATATTCTCTTTTTTCAAATGCAATGCACTACATAACCTTAGTTTGTCTTCTCTTAATTTGTATGGTTATTGTGGGGATAACACTGACGATTTACATTTAGAGCAAAGTGGAATGTTGTCATTAAGTCAACGTTTTGCTATGATATTAGCATTGTGATTTCCTGATTTATTGAGCTTTAATAGACTAACCCAGTTCACCAGTCTTCACTATGGGCCCGATTCCGACCTGAGTTAAGCATGTGTAAATGGAATGAAATTCCCTTTTTATGTACTTTTCTCTCTATGCGTATTCTGATGAATTTAAGCATGAGAATAGAGTGCTATTCACCTGCTATTCCTTTTGGTTGGAGGTGGAAAAAATGAAGGTATGGTGGAGGTGAGTGTACAGATACGCCATATTCTGACCTTGCCTTAGTTCCCTAATAATTCTACCACCTTTACGCGCAAGTAAACCATGAATAAGGTCTAGCAAACCTACCGGTTCCAAGTAGAAAAAGCATCTACTTAATTTTTTTCAACAGAAATACTACCATTCTCCATGCACTGTAATTTACAACTTGATAAGAGCTATTGACAAGAGCTAGGTAAATGAGTCTTAAGTTGGGATAAGGGAATTACACTTTTTTAGGTTTATTTTACCATAAAACCACTGGAGACAAATGTGAAACCAGTCATATGGCAGCAAACTGAAGCATATCAACATATCAACTTTCCCACATTAAATTTTAGGAAATGCGGTGCCATTATGCAGAATTTAAATTATACGGCCTTTTAACTTGCAGGAATGGGCACTCTCGAATGTCTTAATTATAGGCTACCCCGACTTTCTCTGTTTTGTCTTTCTATCATGTTAAATATTAGCCACTATCAGTATCGATAGTGGCTAATACTTGGCCGTGTCATCACACAGTTCCATGGTTAGTGCAGGCAATAGATGAGGGTAGAGCCTACTATTGTACACTATTCTCCCTATCATAATGATATGTACACTATTCTCCCTATTATAATGATATGTAAACTATTCTTCCAACATTACCATGGGTTAAAGAATTGAATGTGGCCATTTTCAAAGTTATTTCATTAGTGCATCAAGGCTCACCAATCCTGTTCTTTATGATTCATAAATACTTTCCTAAACTTCAATAATCTAAAAGATGACAGTATTGTTTAAATCTACCAATTGGTGCTGAAATGGAGATTAATATGTATATATTAGATGGCTTTCTTTCACAGATCCCTAATATTTTGAACCCAAAATTAAAAATAAAATGTTCCACTGTATTTAAAGGGATTGCTAGAGATAAATGTACTGAAACCCCTATTGTATGAAGACTCCACAAAAATATGTTGGCCTGCAAGTGGGAGGCTTTCAGCAGTTGAATGAAATGTATTCAGAGTGCACATGGTAGCAACACCAGCAGAGAGCTTTACACAACTGAATAAGCTATGTCTCAATACCAAATACTGAGAAGTGGATAGACGTACATTCCTAAGTTGGAATCGGCCCCATGTGAATATTGGCATATCTTTATGAAGTCAGGCAATGATGTTTAGATATTTGGAATATCAAACTATCACATATAAATCACTGTATCCACATGCCACCATCGTACTGCAATTACAATGGCATCTGTTAGTGACTTGATTGGAACACTGAATGAAGAAAAAAAACATGTTTATTTTAACAGATCAATCAAAACACTTTGGTTACACACTGAAAGTCCTGATGAAGCAAATGTAAAATATGCACAAATAAAATATAATAGCTGAATATCTTTCAAAGCATGCCATGTTTCTGGAGGCTTAAATGTTGTTAGTGCATGATGTTTTGGTCAATTATCACCTACTACTTTACTATAGTTTATGAACAACAATTTCTTTCTTACTGTGTTCTTACAATTATTATTTATTATTTCTCACACATTTGAACAGAACATTATGTGGCAACTGATAATTTGTACAATGAGGGGACAATGTCTGGAATTCAAATCTCAGTAAAAGACAGCTATGTCACCTTTCATCTCATTTTTTATCATACAATGGTAGAAGTCAACAGACAGCCATAAGGATGACAGTGTAATGTGTGATGCCTTTTAGTTTCCTTACACTCCACTGAATCTCTTTCTCATTTTCTCTCTTCTTTTCTCTCACCCCCGCCCTCTCTGCATGAGGCAAGTTCTAAAACAAAGTTATTTTCCTTCACATTTCTCTTCAACCCAGCAAGCGATGACATCTCTGACCTTTCTATCTTTTCATACACTACACCACCATAAGGTCATTCATGCATGAACAAAATTCACCCACAAGGAACTCGCTATATTGCTCTTTTCTCATATCTATGCCTTGGTGCATTTAATTGTGATTCATATAATAAAAATGATACTATTCTTAAGGCTCCAGGTAAAGATGATGGATCATCCCATAACGACCTTTATCCAATCTTGAATAATAGTCTTCTACAACTGTAAGGACGATTTAGAACATCCACTGGTTGTGTAGAATATCAAAGCACTTGCTAACAAGGAGGTTTATTTAGTATGATTGTGAAGACAGGGTGCATTATGTTTTGTTTTTAAGTACTGTAATTCAGCATTTTGTACCATGCTGGAAGACTACAGTGGTAAATACATGACCAAAAAAACAAACTTACATATTTTTCAAAGGGAAGAATATAACTCGTAATCAGAGCATTTCAGTCATCTAACTTATACTGAACAAAAATATAAAGGCAACATGTAAAATGTTTCATGAGCTGAAATAATATAATACATCCACCTGACAGGTGTGGCATATCAAGAATCTGATTAAACAGCATGATAATTGCACAGGTGCACCTTGTGCTTGGGACAATAAAGGGCCACTCTAAAATGTGCAGTTTTGTCACACAACACAATGCAACGGATGTCTCAAGTTCTGAGGGAGGGTGTAATTTGCATGCAGGCTGCAGGATTGTCCACCAGAGTTGTTAGCAGAGAATTTAATGTTAATTTCTTGACCATAGGCCACCTCCAATGTTGTTTTAGAGAATTTGGAAGTACGTCCAACTGGCCTCACATCCGCAGACCACGTGTAACCACGCCAGCCCAAGATCTCAACATCCAGCTTCTTCACCTGTGGGATGGTCTGAGACTGTCTGAGACAGCTGATGATTCTGTTTGTTTGCAAAGCCGAAGAATTTCTGCTGTCAGGAGCCGTCACAGGGAAGCTGCTCTGAGTGCTCGTCTTGACTTCCAGGGTCTTGACCTATGTGCAATTCGGAATCGTAACCGACTTCAGTGGGAAAATGCTCACCTTCGATGGCCACTGGCATACTGGAGAAGGGTGCTCTTCACAGATGCATCCCGCTTTCAATTGTACCGGGCAGATGACAGACAGCCCGTGTGGCATCGATTGAGCGGTTTGCTGATGTCAACGTTGTGAACAGAGTGCCCCATGGTGGTTATGGTACAGTATGGGCAGGCATAAGCTACAGACAACGAACACAATTGCATTTTATTGATGGCAATTTGATTGCACAAAGATACCATGACGAGATCCTGAGGCCCATTGTCGTGCCATTCATCCGCCACCATCACTTGTTTCAGCATGATAATGTACTGCCCCATTTCGCAAGGATCTGTCCACAATTCCTGGAAGCTGAAAAATGTCCAGTTCTTCCACGGCCTGTTTATTCACCAGACATGTCACCCATTGAGCCTGCTTTGGATGCTCTGGATCGACGTGTACGACAATGTGTTGCAGATCCTGCCATTATCCAGCAACTCCGCACAGCTATTGAAGAGTGGGACAACATTCCACAGGCCACAATCAACAGTCTGATCAACTCTATGCGAAAGAGATGTGTCACGCTGCATGAGGCAAATGGTGGTCACACCAGATACTGATCCACTCCTTTTTTAAAAAGGTGTCTGTGACCAACATATGCATATCTGTATTCTAAGTCATGTGAACTCCATAGATTAGGGCCTAATGCATTTATTTCAATTGACTGATTTGAACTTTAACTCAGTAAAATCTTGAAATTGTTGCATTTTGCATTTATACATATATATATGTTTTCAGTGTAAATTAATATGTTAACCTGTGAGTAAACCTTCTTGTCAAATAGATATAAATGTAAAGTGAGTGTGGTGCCCTTTAAATTATGCCTCTAGGGCTGTTTTCTGTAACTAACTTCCTCTCTTATGAACTGTAAGAGGTATGTAATCACAGACACAGATGGTGGGGCCTAATAGGCATAATAGGCATCATTACACTTGTGTTGACTTTACTTCCTGAATCAGGTTGAATGTAAACACTTGACTTATTCTGAGAAAAGGGTGTCTACTAGTGATGTACAGGTTATATCTGCGGGCAGGCACTTTTAAGCTCACAAAATATTGTCTGGATGAAGGGGTGGGTGTGTGTCAGGCGAGTTGAATAAAGAGGAAACAATATACCTTATAAAAATTCCATAAATGTATAGCGTCGGATGTGGTCCTCAGATTTTCACTTTATCACATGTAGTTGGATGGTTGCCAATTGGTTATTTGAAATTGAGAGCCGATGCGGGTCAACAAACAGCTGGCCCGCGCACCACTAGTGTCAACAATGTAAGCTTTCTGTCTACAATGTAACCCTTCTGCCCTCATCTGGGAAAGAGACTGGCACTCAGTCTCTGGTATTAGTATGTTAGTCTAGTCTTATTATCAGCACTCTCAAGTCAATCTTGAGTCCTGGGTCTGATAGTGAAGCTAGCTCTAGAACCATAAACATATAGTATGCAAAGGTCTAAGATAAAACGTCCTACAACTACTCAATATCAATGCATTTCCAGTCAAAGAGAGCATATTGGGTAGCCATTTAACGCTAATAAATATGACCCATTATAATCAGGGATGTAGCTCTGATCGATCACTATCCCGAGAGAGCATGATAATGCCTTGGTAATGGCTTACTAATGAGTTAATCATGGATTTCATCTTAGCTGAACTAAATCATAACTTCGAAATGGATGTGTTTGCCTCTGCCATGTTTAGAATCCCAAATAAGACCTAGTGAAATAACAGTATTCAACTTCTATTCAGGACTTGTTCATTTAAATCCTACTAATTCAAATCCGTGTTCAAGAAATGATCTATGTAGCGTTGACAGATTTGTTCCCATCTAATTGCCAGTTGTTTGCATGTCTAACCTGGAAACTGTTGTTCTGTTTATTCCAATGACAAATCACTCACTTCTTCTTGAGCTGGCCTCGTTCCCACTGTCCTTGAATAATGCTACAGGCAGCAGATGTCAAGATTGCTGTTTGAACAAAACTAAAAATTCCTCCACTTTAAATAATGACATTTTCTACAGCGGGAGTGCTTTCTTATGAGCTCCCCACTGCATGTCATTCTATCTGGAAACAATGTCAACTGTTGGATATTAGTCTGAGCATATAATCAACAGAATTACACACACACAAAGAGAAGCATTTCAAATGCTTCATCTCTTGAAGGTACTGATTTTCTCCAGTTAGATACATAACATTTATGCAATTATGTCTGGATGTCATGGATGATATTTACATTCCTCATTTTTGCTGGTTGTGATAATTGATTTTAAACATGCATTTGCAAGTACAGTGGGGCAAAAAAGTATTTAGTCAGCCACCAATTGTGCAAGTTCTCCCACTTAAAAAGATGAGAGAGGCCTGTAATATTCATCATAGGTACACTTCAACTATGACAGACAAAATGAGAAAAAAATTCAGAAAATCACATTGTAGGATTTTTAATGAATTTATTTGCAAATTATGGTGGAAAATAAGTATTTGGTCACCTACAAACAAGCAAGATTTCTGGCTCTCACAGACCTGTAACTTCTTCTTTAAGAGGCTCCTCTGTCCTCCACTCGTTACCTGTATAAATGGCACCTGTTTGAACTTGTTATCAGTATAAAAGACACCTGTCCACAACCTCAAACAGTCACACTCCAAACTCCACTATGGAGGACCTGAAGTGGCTCCACTGGGCCCCATGAGGCAGAATGATAGCGTGTCTGAGTGGAACTCTTGAATGCTCCTCCATCCTTTCAGGCATATTGCCTTCTCAGTCTGTACCTCCATCACATCATCACCTCCCCATTAATCCAGCTACAGTTACCAGCAGTATGGACCTGTAACTAAGCTTATGAGATTTATTAGTGGCTATGTTGTGCATGTAATGCAAAGCTCACAAGGTATTATAAATGTTATTACGATTATAAAGAGAGTGTTCAAATGAAGTGTGAACAAAAATAGACTAGTGACAAAAAAACAATACATTTTGGGGGCTTGAATAGCAGAACATTTGCATGCACTAAGAGTGTGCATACTATACATACTCTAGTTATGCTTCCTTCTATATGCATCCCCGGTCAGGGATGAAAGCCCTGCATCCTCCATGCCTTTCCTCCAACCAGCAGCAAACGGCTGGTGCTCAACAAAGTGAGGTCCTTTTGAAGGGCACAGGGTGTACACAGTGGCATATGGGGCTTGGCATTGAGCTAGTGTGCCTGGCACTCACTCCAGCATTTCTGCCCCAGCCCTCTATAATCATTGGACCTTGCAAGGATGAGTGGACAAATGTGTGTAATTGTTTTAATCCTATTTGGACCCTAGGAAGAGTAGATTCTACCTTGGCAGCAGCTAATGGGGATCCTAATAAATACTAAATATTAAATGAGTAATTGTAGATGTATTTTGTCAGGGGCGCTTGACACTTGAGGCAAGGTCAGGCAACATCAGGACACGTGACATGTTGGACTTAGCCATTTCTCCATTTCTCTTTGAGGAGAGATTCAAAACAAGAAAAGGCTGCTTTCACTAGCATTTCCAGCAGTGCACAATTCCATTAACATTTCCAATGCCATTTTTAATACAATGGATGACTGGAGAAAATAACAACCCAGGCATAATACCATTATCTCACAGCCTGCTAAGTAAGATGAGTGTTTCACTTCATCACAACACACACTCAAAGTAGTACAAAATAATACAGTGCATTAACATGTGCATGATAAACCTTGTGTTCACTCTGGAATGAAACTGGGTACAGTGTGAAAGGGACTGCTATGTCATTGAAGTCATCGAAACAAAACTGAAGTATATGCTTTATGATTATCTTGGGAAAAAAATCTTTGGCACTGCATAAGCCAAAGTCAATATTTTTTCAAAGAGAAAGTGTGTTTGTGTGCCCGCACGTGTGTGTTTGTCTGTCTCTGTGTGATTTTGCTATACACATTGTCTGGCATTCTAGTATTATATTAAATAGGGTCTCTCTGGCATTATCACTTCAGTATTCTGTGATCCCACTTAATTTTTCTGATGGTGGCTTTGTTAAACTTTTGTGGACAGAAGTATTGTATCTGTCTATTGGGCCTACAACAGTAGCACAGCAGTGCGCTACACCTATTTTCTCAGTTGGTCGGTTGATAGAACAACAGTTGAGTTTTATCTCACTCTGACTCACATGATCAATTCTCCATTGAATGACGATGCATTATCACATTCATTCTCATAGTTGGGGCATTCACTGGTACCACTTTACATTATTGTCAAGCGCTAAGCCAGACATCTAAACTGTAACACTCATCGAGCTATGATGCAATAGGACATTGCCTTTTCTCTAGTCTGAAACACAAATAAATAAATGAATGGACTGTACTCTCTAAGAATGTTAGTCAATGGTGGACAATGTCCTTACAGTATCAACATCACCATTAGTACTGAATGATGTGTCCCTCCTCTTTGAGGATATTGCCATCCAAGTGTGTGTGCAGAGTTTGGAGTGTGTGTAAAGTCTTATACAGTAACCCATTGAGATGAACACATCTCTTAGCTGGTCGGCCCTTCCCAGTAGAGCTGAGACATTACAGCATTCCCAGAGGAAAGGCAAGTATGCATCACAGCATCTTAACCACATACAGTGGGGCAAAAAAGTATTTAGTCAGCCACCAATTGTGTAAGTTCTCCCACTTAAAAAGATGAGAGAGGCCGGTAATTTTCATCATAGGTACACTATAACTATGACAGACAAAATGAGAAAATTGTAGGATTTTTTATGAATTTATTTGCAAATTATAGTTATATACCCTTTGTTGGCAATGACAGATGTCAAACGTTTTCTGTAAGTCTTCACAAGGTTTTCACATACTGTTGCTCGTCTTTTGGCCCATCCCTCCATGCAGATCTCCTCTAGAGCAGTGATGTTTTGGGGCTGTTGCTGGGCAACACAGACTTTCAACTCCCTCCAAAGATTCTCTATGGGGTTGAGATATGGAGACTGGCCACTCCAGGACCTTGAAATGCATCTTACGAAGCCACTCCTTCGTTGCCCGGGCGTTGTGTTTGAGATCATTGTCATGCTGAAAGACCCAGCACGTTTCATCTTCAATGAAAGGAGGTTTTTACTCAAAATCTCACGATACATGGCCCCATTCATTCTTTCCTTTACACGTATCAGTCGTCCTGGTCCCTTTGCAGAAAAACAGCCCAAAGCATGATGTTTCCACCTCCATGCTTCACAGTAGGTATGGTGTTCTTTGGATGCAACTCAGCATTCTTTGTCCTCCAAACACGACGAGTTTAGTTTTTACCAAAAAGTTATATTTTGGTTTCATCTGAAGCTCTCTAGCAAACTTCAGACGGGCCTGGACATGTACTGGCTTAAGCAGGGGGACAAGTCTGGCACTGCAGGATTTGAGTCCCTGGCGGCGTAGTGTGTTACTGATGGTAGGCTTTGTTACTTTGGTCCCAGCACTCAGGTCATGCAGGTCATTCACTACGTCCCCCCGTGTGGTTCTGGGATTTTTGCTCACCGTTCTTGTGATCATTTTGACCCCACGGGGTGAGATCTTGCGTGGAGCCCCAGATCGAGGGAGATTATCAGTGGTCTTGTATGTCTTCCATTTCCTAATAATTGCTCCCACAGTTGATTTCTTCAAACCAAGCTGCTTACCTATTGCAGATTCAGTCTTTCCAGCCTGGTGCAGGTCTACAATTTTGTTTCTGGTGTCCTTTGACAGCTCTTTGGTCTTGGCCATAGTGGAGTTTGGAGTGTGACTGTTTGAGGTTGTGGACAGGTGTCTTTTATACTGATAACAAGTTCAAACAGGTGCCATTAATACAGGTAACGAGTGGAGGACAGAGGAGCCTCTTAAAGAAGAAGTTACAGGTCTGTGAGAGCCAGAAATCTTGCTTGTTTGTAGGTGACCAAATACTTATTTTCCACCATAATTTGCAAATAAATTCATAAAAAATCCTACAATGGGATTTTCTGGATTTTTCCCCCTCATTTTGCGTGTCATAGTTGAAGTGTACCTATGATGAAAATTACCGGCCTCTCTCATCTTTTTAAGTGGGAGAACTTGCACAATTGGTGGCTGACTAAATATTTTTTTGCCCCACTGTAGCTAGTTCACACGATGCCCATCTTAGGACAGCCTCATGAGACTGACACTGTCCAGCTGAGGCTAATGTAGACTGTACTGCTGAGAGAACATTTTATTTAGAAGTCATCGATAGCAAGACTACCCACTGAGACAGGCTAATGCCTTATAAAGAATATGAGATTATATGTTTACTTCCAATTTATTGTAATAAGCACAGTGTTGGATATGTGCTGACCGAGTTGAGTTGTCTGTCTTATTAAACTGCCTCTGTAACAATTCGTAGCTGTCAATTCTACCATTCAAATCTAAAACAAAAATTATTACAAGTGCATCTAAACATCTCGATACGCTTCACAGAACACTTAATTTCCAGTTCTCTCTAATGTGGGTATTTTTGTCTGTAATGTGGATGGATTTTACTTTATTTAAAGCTGTGTACTTTAGAGAGAATATGCTATTTTGACAGACTATATCAATACTAAATACAACAGGATGCATTCACATAATCAACAGCTAATAAACTGAAGCCTCATTTTCACAGCCAATTTGATCCCCTGATCATAGCAATCCATCATGTCGAACCTAGCTGATCAGTGAGTAGAAACAACCTGTACTGTGTGTTAAGAGTAACAGGCTCTGAGCGTGATATTTTGATTAATGATTCTCTCAATTGAAGCTTAGAAAACTGGGTGGTTTGTGGTTAGACAGAAAAAAATACTTTAAAAAGTTTTTTGCAACTATGTCACTTAAATCAGCAATGATCACCTGATTCAACAAACAAGAATGCATAGATAGATTGATAGATTAGATTTAGGTTTCTAGATCGAATCCCCAAGCTGACAAGGTAAAAATCTGTTGTTCCGCCCCTGAAAAAGGCAGTTTATCCACTGTTCCTAGGCCGTCATTGTAAATAAGAATTTGTTCTTACTGACTTGCCTAGTTAAATAAATAAAAATAAATGGTGGTTTACGTCATAGAGGTGAAATGGCTCCATTGACTACTTCATTTTTTGATTAATGACAACCCACCTGACAATTATGAAAATAGACATGGCCGTTTTGTTAGCTATAACTTTCCGTATTTTTTTAAATTTCACCTTTATTTAACCAGGTAGGCCAATTGAGAACAAGTTCTCATTTACAACTGTGACCTGGCCAAGATAAAGCAAAGCAGTGCGACAAAAAACGTCAATAAAGGCAATAAATAGGCCATAGTAGCGAAGTAATTACAATTTAGCAAATTAACACTGGAGGGATAGATGTGCAGATGTGCAAGTAGAAATACTGGTGTGCAAAAGAGCAAAAAAAAGTTAATAAAAACTATATGGGAATGAGGTAGGTAGTAAGCCTTGTGACAAGAACAAACTCAAAATGACAGTTTAACCTGCTTTTTTGCAATAGTCACTGATCTGTCTTTCAAGTCTATGAAAATTATATTTTTGTTTCAAATTTAACCAGAACCATGCACATCAACTAATAGTGATCAACTTCTTGTAGCAAGCATTACAGAAAATGAACACAGGTCTCATAAACAATCTCTCAAACACAAGCCCAAGTGCTAGTGAGTAGCTAATCTTTATATTTCAAGTCTAGCCACCTTGGATCTATTTTTTTGCTAACAAGGTAGAACAGTTGACCTGTTATGAATACATCTTCTAGTTCAAATCAAATCAAAATCTGTCTACAACTGTTTGAACAACATAGCCTGTTCACTTTGTTAAGATACTGAAATCAAGTGGCCTACCTGGACAAGACGATCCATTATTCTGAGAATGAGAATGAGTTGCCAATTCCTTATATACAGTAAATGCTAATTTTTATGCTCATTGCATATTTATAAAACACAGACTAGACAGCTAGCACTACAGTCTGTGGCTAAAATGCTGCTAAATGTCCTGTATGTGGTACAGAAATGTAGCATTAATTTTCCACAAGGTTAATTGATACTCTGGTTTTAGTAGGGTCTGCTCTGTTCTACATTTTGGGAGTTGAGACATAAAAGGTTGATCATTAGATGTTCTAGTCTATTTCAGGAAAATAATGTCTCTAAGTCTTTCTGTGTCAGTATGACAGATTCTGTTGGACCAAACTGAAAATGCAAATAGCGAGATTAAACTGCTTGTCAGAGAGGAAGTTATCTTCAGTGTTGCCAACTAGTTTTTAAGGAAAGTAGTTGCTCCATTTGTGCTAGAAGTCGAGATGACATATGACTTAATACTGACTTAGTAACATTAATTTGAGCATAAGCATTAAAACAATTTGTTTTGTGCTTATGCTGTCTCTCAGTCTCTCATGCAATGATACATTCTCCAAAGCAAAACTAAATAGAATGTTTGATGGAGAACAACAAGGAACCAATTAAATAATGAAACAGCACAGATAAAAACAGTATGGTAGATCACGTTTAGAGAAAATATATTTTTTTGTACCTTAAAAAAAGTATTATTATTGATTATGCTTTGGAGAACTGTGGTATCATTTAACAACAAGGAACCAATTTAATAAATCCACTTTGCTCACTGCAGCAGTGGGGAGAGGACCTAGAGATAAGAGGCGGAAGGGGTGCAAGTGATAGGTGCACACACCAGAATGTGTGAGCTGAGTTGAGCCCACTCATTACTCAAGGATCAGTCATTGCGCATAGCATAGCTCCAGCGAGTCCCTTCCGCACTTTGCTAAAAAAAAATCTCTCAGTGCTCAACCCCCCCCCCCCCCCCCCCCCACAAAATGCTACTCCAAATTCATAGGCTATAGTAGGAAGCTTCAACATTTCAACAACATGTGGAATTAAACAAGGACCTACTTGATGATAGGCCTATGCAACAACTGTGTTAAAAAACAACCTACTTTTTCAATCTATTGAAGATCAGATACTCAAGTTGTAACTGTGAGCCCATATTTTACAGTTGTTAAACAAATTCAGCGCTTTACAAACATCATTTTTTTAAACAATAGCCTATATAAAAACCTAAACTTCCCCAGTGCTGCTGCATGAGCGTATTCCTTATCTTGCTATCAATTACACAGGCTGTGTGACATATTTCTTGGTTGGCTCATACCTCTGCACATTAGTGGTGGGGTAGGCTAAATAAATACAAGAGAATTGGCCTAATTAAAGTAACAGTGATGAAGGAAATGAAAAATGCCAGGCAGCTTGTGGCTGAGTGGTACCAGAGCGAAATTGGAGTAAGAGAACATTTTTAAATCTGCTCCATGCTCCAGCCAAATTACACTCTCTTCTCTCCACTACAACTCCACTCCGCAAACATCCTCTGACAAATGCAGCAGCCTGCGGAGGAGGGAGCAGACTAGTGGTGCTCCAATCAGCTGTTAGTTCACCATCACCCACCTACAATTGCTAATAACACATCAGAAACCACCCAACTACATGTGATCAAGTAAAAAAGTCTTTAAAAAGGAAGGCACCAGACTCTAACCCGCTAATGCGCTCTAAGCTACAGTCAGAGACAGCAGAAAGAGTTTGTGTCAAGCGGTGCTGGATTTTTTTAGTTGTTGCCTGATTTAGATGTTTGTGCTTACAATTTTCTACATATTGGTAGGCTATTTGTTAGTCAACTCTTCTCTACTAGAAAAATGCAGCTTCTATTCTGTCATGATATGTTGCCTTAGAATACTGATAATATCATAGAATGGATGCTTTAATCTAGTTTATGTCGGTAAATTTCTCTGTGATCTCTGCTTCTTTCAAGAAGCAAAGTTTAGGGACCTGGGAAGAAAATGCAATAGGCTAACCCCCAAAAAAGTGGAAAGATATTTCACCCGAAGATTTTGGATCAGTTTGACAGGTTGTAACCAAATAGAATGCTGTGAAAAACAATCAGTTGATGCAATCCATACACAAATGATTTGCGCAAAACCTTTGTTTCCACAACTACTGATTGGGAGAGACAAAACTACGGTGACATCATCGACAGGCTTTTACGACTGGACAGAGACATCAATCAACCTAATAAACCGTCTGTCATTAGAGTTGGGCAGATTCCGAGTGAAACCAACAACATTACTTGTTCAACATTGTCATAATTGCGCAATTTCTGGTCACTGGCAACAAGAATGTCGGGAAAGAAAAAGTGTCTTCATAAGAAGTGGTCAGGAGAGGCAGGGTCCGTCTAAAGGAAAATGGAAACAGGACAACAGCCCCAACGACACAATGCTGATGTGGAAATTGAAGAAGCTCTCTCCGGCTCAGCAGCAGAGTTTGCTGGATGCCTTGGCGGTAAACTAACAGACTCCCTCTTAAGTCCCATCTCAGCTGGTATACATATGAAATTGGATGGATTATATGTGAACATGATGCTTAACAACTTTGCAGTGGATTTTTTAGTAGATATGGGTGCTGAAGTCACTGTATTGTCCATTTCTTATGAAAAACATAAAAACTCAGCAAAAAAAGAAACGTCCTCTCACTGTCAACTGTGTGAATGTGAATGTTCCTGAGTGGTCGGGTTACTGGTTTGACTTAAATATTCTTTAAAATTTATGCCAATATCTGTAAATGGTTGTCTAGCAATGATCAACAACCAATTTTACAGAACTTGAAGAATTCTGAAAAGATCAATGGGCAAGTGTTGCACAATCCAGGTGTGTGGCAAGCTTTTAGAGATTTACCAAGAAAGTCTCATAACTGTAATCTCTGGCAAAGGTGCTTCTACAAAGTATGTAAATTAGATAATCTCAGCAAAAATGAAACGTCTTCTCACTGTCAACTGCGTTTCTTTTCAGTAATGTGTAAATATTTGTATGAACATAAGATTCAACAACAGACATAAACTGAACAAGTTCCACAGACATGTGACTAAAATAAATGGAATAATGTCCCTGAACAAAGGGGGTCAAAATCAAAAGGAACAGTCAGTATCTGGTTTGGCCACCAGCTGCATTAAGTATTGCAGTGCATCTCCTCCTCATGGACTGCACCAGATTTGCCAGTTATTGCTGTGAGATGTTACCCCACTCTTCCACCAAGGCACCTGCAAGTTCCTGGACATTTCTGGGGTGAATGGCCCTAGCCCTCACCCTCCAATCCAACAGGTCCCAGACGTGCTCAATGGGATTGAGATCCGGGCTCTTCGCTGGATCCGGGCTCTTCACTGGCCATGGCAGAACACTGACATTCATGCCTTGCAGGAAATCACGCACAGAATGAGCAGTATGGCTGGTGGCGTTGTCATGCTGGAGGGTCATGTCAGGATGAGCCTGCAGGAAGGGTACCACATGAGGGAGGAGGATGTCTTCCCTGTAATGCAAAGCGTTGATATTGCCTGCAATGACAACAAGCTCAGTCCGATGATGCTGTGACACACCACCCGAGACCATGACGGACTCTCCACCTCCAAATCGATCCCGCCCCTGAGTATAGGCCTCGGTGTAACACTCATTCCTTTGGCGATAAATGCAAATCTGACCATCACCCCTGGTGAGACAAAACTGCGACTCGTCAGTGAAGAGCACTTTTGCCAGTCCTGTCTGGTCCAGCGACGGTGGGTTGGTGCCCATAGGTGACGTTGTCGGTGATGTCTGGTGAGGACCTGCCTTACAACAGGCCTGCAAGCCCTCAGTCACAGTCTATTGCGGACAGTCTGAGCACTGATGGAGGGATTGTGCGTTCCTGGTGTAACTCTGACAGTTGTTGTTGCCATCCTGTACCTGTCCCGCAGGTGTGATGTTCGGATGTACCGATCCTGTGCAGGTGTTGTTACACGTGTTCGTCCACTGCGAGGACGATCAGCTGTCCATCCTGTCTCCCTGTAGCGCTGTTTTAGGCATCTTACAGTACGGACATTGCAATCTATTGCCCTGGCCACATCTGCAGTCCTCATGTTTCCTTGCAGCATGCCTAAGACACATTCACGCAGATGACCAGGGACCCTGGGCATCTTTCTCATGGTGTTTTTCAGAGTCAGTAGAAAGGCCTCTTTAGTGTCCTAAGTTTTCATAACAAAACAGTGTTTAAACCCTTTACAATGAAGATCTTTGAAGTTATTTGGATTTTTACAAATTATCTTTGAAAGACAAGGTCCTGAAAAAGGGAGGTTTCTTTTTTTGTTGAGTTTATGTTCTCAGTACACGGACAAGAAGATGAGAGCAACAGGAGTGGTGGGTGGAAGACAGATGAAGCAGACAATTTTTTTTTATTTTTATATTTGTCCATTGAAGATTTATAGCAGGAGTGTGGATAGGCTCCTTTGAACAACTTATTTTAGGCCTTGACGTTATTATGCAACTTGACACTACACTGAACATCTCTGAAGGAAAGGTGACGGGGAAAATTAGACAATTGCAGGGATCTACAGTTTAGAATCATCCTATTTGGACATGGAACCACAAGGTTGAGTCCGTTTGAGGTCGTCACAGGTCGGCCCATGTCACTACCAGGCACGTTAGATTTGAGAAAGGCAGATGTAAACTTTATGAGTGACACAATACTTAACTATTACCTACAACTTTCTAATGCAGGAGGGGAAGCAGACAGAGAAGTAAAAGAGGCGTGGGTAATTAATCCAGAGGGGGGACATGACGTAGTGCCAGGCAGTGGGTAATGGTAAAAAAATATGTAAGAGACACATTAGAGCCAAAATGGGAAGGTCCTTATCAAGTTTTGCTCATAACGAGGTCAGCAGTGAAAGTGTCACGGTCTTCCCCCTCTTCATCTGAAGAGGAGAGGCGAGAAGGATCGGAGGACCAAAATGCGGCGTGGTATGTGTTCATGATGAATATTTAATTAAAGAAATTACTGAACACTGAATACAAAAACAATAAACAAATAACGACCGTGAAGCTATCATAAGGACTGTGCTGACACAAGCAACTAACATAGACAATCACCCACAAACAAACAGTGAAACCCAGGCTACCTAAGTATGACTCCCAATCAGAGACAACCAATGACACCTGCCTCTGATTGAGAACCATACTAGGCCGAAACATAGAAATCCCAAAATCATAGAAAAACAAACATAGACTGCCCACCCCAACTCACGCCTTGACCATACTAAATAATGACAAAAACAACAGAAATAAAGGTCAGAACGTGACAGAAAGTCCAGGGCAAATCATGATGATTACATGTTACTCATTGCAAGGTTGTCCATTTTGATGACAAAGCGGAGCCTGGAGAATAAATAATTTTTTGATTAGCAGTCGGGAGTCAATCTCGGGTGAAGAAGCATAGTAAAATGATCAGCTTGATAAGCCTGCCTGATAAGCTTCTATGTTGTACACCGTAGTCACCATATTAGGGATATCTAGGTGAAATGTCCAGCTTTTCCTGAAAATCAGGACATGCTTACTTAGGGAAATCTATGTGAAATATACATTTCTCTTGAAACCAGGACATGTTTTCTTTCATGTTTTGTTTCCTTCGTTACAGGATATGAGAATATACTGTCTGAAGCTGCAGCAATACCCCTTGACCCAAGACCTGTACCTGAAACGATACAAGATCGCCGGAGAAGTGTTCATTAGCAACGTCCTTATCAACCAGTGGAACGGAAGAAGAATTCCTCACTACCGGCAGACTGTCAGAACATAATCTCTAATAGTTATCTTTGTAGGACTGCTGGTCAACATACAGGACTCTGTGAATGATTACCTTGCCAATAGGACGATTGAATAGTATTGTCTTGCAGACAATCATTTTTTTTATGAGTTTCCTCCTTGTACAGGATGTGGTAGGAATCGTTAGGGACATCATCATCACACCTGTTAATACTTATTTTCTATAACTTTGTGGGAATCTTCTTACTGTAACGGCAAGTAAAAAATGCCCTTTGTGTTGTATTGAAATTGTGAGTGCGAAATTACAAGATTATGTTAAAATACTGTTATTGCATCAAATGGTTGTTTTATGGAGTAGAATATCATTTTTAGAACACTCTAATCTGTGTGTGGTCTTCTGAGTTGGGCCTCTGGGGGCTTAATGCTGACAATGGATTTAAGATGACTTTGGTGATAAAAACCTAAAATCCGCATTCCATAGCATGAGTTGATGTTTGTGTGCTGGAAGGTACCAGGGAGAGATGGCTCGAGTATGGGTTTCTACACAATGAGAACAGTCTTTACAGCAGATACTGCCTGCTGTGAATTATTAGTTTCTTTCATATGAATCCTAACCTTGTGATCCATTCCATACATCTATTGTTTGTCATGAACATTCAGGAGGATATACTTTGCTATAAAATACCGTGGCTCAATTCCGCTTGTTGGAGTCTCAACGAATCATCTAGGGGTGGTTTGTCGACAAGCTTCATTACTGAAATAATTAATCAATATTATTAATATGTTTTGAATAAAGTCATATCCTGATTGTCTCTCCTCATTATTGATTAGTATTTCCATGACAAGATCTGGGTAATTGGGATCTCAGAAATTGGGATCTCAGGATTAACCACACTCATTATTGAGCAGCTGGACCCACCTATGATCTGAGAGGTAGCTGGCATGGGTGGATACCAGATCTCAGACATAGTATTGAGAGAGGTGAGCTTGGACAATCTATCAATAAGTGATGAAAAGATAAGAAAACATTTAAATAATAAAAACATAAAAGCCGCTGAGGGTACACTCAGAGTGAGGTCTTCCTTAAGAGGGCCACAGCTGAGGGCCACAACTGCATTGAGTTAATAAGTGTTCTTAAGTGAGGTATCCTTGGATTAAATTGTTAATTGGCCAGTTGCGGGCCACCAAATGTCCAGATCTGTAGTACTGGGTTGATCACAGTAGGACTGGTGAGGTTAATGTATTGAACGAGGAACTAGAGTGCAGGTGGCACCTTGCGAGGGCATCTGGCTTGGCGAAGTTCAAATTATAGTGCGTAATGTGTTGATGAAGTGTTTTGATAAATGAGGTAAACAGGTAAGCCCTGCGTTACTATTGTTAGAGGTTATTGTGAGTGTTTTGTTTTGGGACCACTAATTAGGCAATATTTTGACAATGGCATGGGTTTCCCTGTTCATTTAGACAGGGTTTAAATCTAAAAACAGCGCTAAACGGAGTTACACGTCTGTCTCATTCCCCTCGATGTCATTTGTTTGTGTTTTCTGTGAATGTGATATGAGAGTATGTGAGGATAGAAATAAGTGTTCATCTTAAATTTGGATAATCAGATATAGAAATGTACTAAATAAGATGATTGAAAGTTAGATAATACATTTTGATATAACGTTATCTTGGGGATCCGTACATCACTGCCCATCATAGAATATCACGGGGTGGTATTGAGAACGGGATGTTCATTTAGATAGTAGCAGCAAGTCTATAGTTTCTGGGAGGCTAGACTTTGCCGTGGTTTTTGGGAGGATAGAGAACCATCTAGGATACCATGATAGGGCAGGGCAGTGTCCCGGAAACTTAATTTTTTTCCACTGGGAGAATGTTTGCTGAGCCAATGGATTGGTTGATGTGAGTTCCTAAGAATTTCTAACGTTCTATATGGATTCTGTGAAGATATGAAAATATGTTGAATTTTGTGTGTGTAATCGATTACTAGAGATTTTATGAAATAATAAATTGACTAATATTCATATACTAACTTGTGCACCCAGAAGTTTTCTGAGTTGGTCCCTTTTATGGATCATTTGATAAAGATGAGGTTTAAACATTATTAAAACAGTTTACAAAGTCTGGGCAATAGTCTCAGAAACTGATTGGAGTGTGTCCCCTTTTGGTTAATTTACCCTAAGGATGTAACTATAAAATGCTTTTGGGATTTTTTCAGTCCAGGTACTATATTTAACATGAAACTGCCCATAAGAGGAGTTGCTATATTTATTGAATAAACCTTTTTTCCATACAGTTAAGATGGCATCTCGACGTAACATACAGTGGGGCAAATAAGTATTTAGTCAGCCACCAATTGTGCAAGTTCTCCCACATAAAAAGATGAGGCCTGTAATTTTCATCATAGGTACACTTAAACTATGACAGACAAAATGAGAAAAAAAATCCAGAAAATCACATTGTAGGATTTTTTATGAATTTATTTGCAAATTATAGTGGAAAATAATGATTTGGTCAATAACAAAAGTTTATCTCAATACTTAGTTATATACCCTTTGTTGGCAATGACAGAGGTCAAACGTTTTCTGTAAGTCTTCGCAAGGTTTTCACACACTGTTGCTGGTATTTTGACCCATTCCTCCATGCAGATCTCCTCTAGAGCAGTGATGTTTTGGGGCTGTTGCTGGGCAACACGGACTTTCAACTCCCTCCAAAGATTTTCTATGGGGTTGAGATCTGGAGACTGGCTAGGCCACTCCAGGATCTTGAAATGCTTCTTACGAAGCCACTCCTTCGTTGCCCGGGCGGTGTGTTTGGGATCATTGTCATGCTGAAAGACCCAGCAGCATTTCATCTTCAATGCCTTTGCTGATGGAAGGAGGTTTTTTACTCAAAATCTCACGATACATGGCCCCATTCATTATTTCCTTTACACGGATCAGTCGTCCTGGTCATTTGCAGAAAAACAGCCCCAAAGCATGATATTTCCACCCCCATTCTTCACAGTAGGTATGGATGCAACTCAGCATTCTTTGTCCTCCAAACACGACGAGTTGAGTTTTTACCAAAAAGTTATATTTTGGTTTCATCTGACCATATGACATTCTCCCAATCTTCTTCTGGATCATCCAAATGCTCTCTAGCAAACTTCAGACGGGCCTGGACATGTACTGGCTTAAGCAGGGGGACACGTCTGCCACTGCAGGATTTGAGTCCCTGGCGGCGTAGTGTATTACTGATGGTAGGCTTTGTTACTTTGGTCCATGCTCTCTGCAGGTCATTCATTAGGTCCCCCCGTGTGGTTCTGGGATTTTTGCTCACCCCCGTGTGGTTCTGATCATTTTGACCCCACGGGGTGAGATCTTGCGTGGTGCCCCAGATCGAGGGAGATTATCAGTGGTCTTGTATGTCTTCCATTTCCTAATAATTTCTCCCACAGTTGATTTCTTCAAACCAAGCTACTTACCTATTGCAGATTCAGTCTTTCCAGCCTGGTGCAGGTCTACAATTTTGTTTCTGGTGTCCTTTGACAGCTCTTTGGTCTTGGCCATAGTGGAGTTTGGAGTGTGATTGTTTGAGGTTGTGGACAGGTGTCTTTTATACTGATAACAAATTCAAACAGGTGCCATTAATACAGGTAATGAGTGGAGGACAGAGGAGCCTCTTAAAGAAGAAGTTACAGGTCTGTGAGAGCCAGAAATTTTGCTTGTTTGTAGGTGACCAAATACTCATTTTCCACCATAATTTGCAAGTAAATTCATTAAATATCCTACAATGTGATTTTCTGGATTTTTTTTCTTCTCATTTTGTCTGTCATAGTTGAAGTGTACCTATGTTGAAAATACAGGCCTCTCTCATCTTTTTAAGTGGGAGAACTTGCACAATTGGTGGCTGACTAAATACTTTTTTGCCCCACTGTATAACCTCGTACGAAGCTTAACTTAGGGTTTTTCATCAAACTCATTTTGATTATGGAGCGAATGTGATGTAATAAAGTAATTTAAATATGTCGCATGAGAAAAGATAATCCGTTATTATTAAAAGGCGCAAAACTTGGTTTTACATCAATGGACTGCTATGATTGCGAATAAATCCCCTTTTGCGCATGTGAAAATCTCCGTGGAGAAACACTTGGAGACAACTTTAAGGCAATTGTCTGTGAATTGTGTCATTACTATGTGCCAGAT